>NC_142882.1:75350378-75653409 GCF_051225735.1 Oryctolagus cuniculus
GCGCTGATTTGATGAGCTCTGTGTGCCTGTGCAGCCGTGGACACCAAGCTTTGACAGGTCTCTGGAGAGTGCTCAAACACAAAAAATACAGCATGAGGGGAAGGTGTGAACTCAGCGAAATAAGACAGCAACTCTTTCTTCTGCCCCTAGCATAATCATTTTCTTTCCACACCTCCTGCCCTTGGACCAGTCCATCACCTCTTCAGGACACTTGTATATTGCAAAGACTGTCTGTCCCTTGTAGTCCAGAACACATGGCGATTCAATGAGTAAGGTTTAACTAACTCCACACTTGCTTCAAAGGGAAAGCTTTTTTCTCTGCCATCCTGGTCTGCTTTAGACAGGAAGTCTAGAGCAGGGGAGGGAGTGAGGCTGGAGTCCCATCCTCCCCCAGCTGCCTCTGGGCTCTTCTCCTGTTCCTATTCCACACCACGCTGCCTCTGACTCCACCCAGATTATTTAGGAAGGCTGTGGGGAGTTGAGAGACAGATGGCAAGGAAAGGTGGTATCCAAGGAGCAGGCATTAATCTAATAGCAGTGCCCTGTAGCTTTCGCAGGTCTGAGGGGGAGGTGTTCTCATCAGGAGCGTCTTTCAAGGTTTCCCTAAAGTTCCCTCGTGAAGGAAGACGTGACTGTGGCAGGAACCCTCCTATTTCTGCCCTTCCCTTATGATGTTGAGCCTCCGTTTGTCCTTCTAATAGCACATTTTCCATCTCTTTCTACCCACCCTCCTGATGGAGGTAAAATGACCTCTTGTCACACTTGGCTCAACCCTTTTATCCCCTTGAAGAAAGTGAGGACTAAGGATGGATGAACTCATTTAAAAATACCCTGTTTGTCTTTGAAATCTAAGTACTTGGCCCCATGGCTTCATTCCATTTGTGACTCTTTCTGCCAGTTCCTCACCTGAAACCAAGACAGAGAGAGTTCTATGTTAACACACACACACACACACACACACACACACACACACCTAGCTTATAGATACAGCAACATCATGGGAGTTCAGTGATCAAAGATTGGGAAACACTCATCAAGGTAGGAAGAGAAAGAAGGAGCCAGTGTGTAGGCAAGTGGTTATGATGCCCACATCCCACAGTGGAGTGTGTGGGTTCAATCCCTGGCACCAGCTTCCTGCTAACACAGACACACACACCCTGGGAGGCAGCAGGAGATGGCTCAGCTTCTCATGTTTGGCTGCCAGCCTGGGGCCTTTGCAGGCATTTGAGGACTGAATCAGCAGATGAGGGAATCTGTGTGTGTGTGTGTGTGTGTGTGTGGTCTGTCTCTTCCTCCCTCCCTTCCTCTGTTTCAAATGAAAAAAATGAGGCAGGTCTTGTAGTCAGCATATTAAGCAGGCACTTGAGACACCGACATCCCATGTACGAGGGCCAGATCAATTTCTTGCCACTCCTCTTCTTTTTTTTTTTTAACTTTTATTTAATGAATATAAATTTCCAAAGTACGATTTATGGATTACAATGGCTTCCCCCCCATACCGTCCCTCCCACCCACAACCCTCCCCTTTCCCACTCCCTCTCCCCTTCCATTCACATCAAGATTCATTTTCGATTATCTTAATATACAGAAGATCAGCTTAGTATACATTAAGTAAGGATTTCAACAGTTTGCTCCCACACAGAAACATGAAGTGAAAAATAATAGATGATTTTTTTAAGTGATGATGAAATCAGATCAGACCTATTGTCATGTTTAATCCCAGTGAGAGTCAAGTTGGGAGTTGATAATTTCTTTTTTTTTTTACAGAGGATCAGTTTAGTATACATTAAGTAAAGATTTCAACAGTTTGCACCCCCATAGAAACACAAAGTGAAATATATTGTTTGAGTACTCGTTATAGCATTAAATCTCAATGCACAGCACATTAAGGACAGAGATCCTACATGAGGAGTAAGTGCACAGTGACTCCTGTTGTTGACTTTACAAATTGACACTCCTGTCTATGGCATCAGTAATCTCCCTATGCTCCAGTCATGAGTTTCCAAGGCTATGGAAGCCCTCTGAGTTCTCTGATTCTTATCTTGTTTAGACAAGGTCATAGTCAAAGTGGAGGTTCTCTCCTCCCTTCAGAGAAAGGTACCTCCTTCTTTGAAGACCTGTTCTTTCCACTGGGATCTCACTCACAGAGATCTTTTGCCAGGCCACTCCACTTCTAACCCTGCTTCCTGCTAATTCATCCTGGGAGGCAGCAGATGATGGCTCAAGAGTCTGGGTCCCTGCCATCATGTGGGAGACCTGAGTGGAGTCTGTATGTCTGTCACTCGTTCAACTAGATGAAAATCAAGAGCATTAAAAAATAACAAGAGCAGCAGGAGGAAGAACTTTATAGGAAGGCTTTGAGACTACTGAGAATTTATTTGCAAAGCATTTAGTGGAACCCTTGGAGGAGGGTTGGTAATAAGATGAAAATTCCAGGAGAAGATGGTCAGAGCAGTGGGGGGCTAAGAGGCAAGGAGAAGCCCAGGGGCCTGACAGGTTGTTGTGTAGATCATCTCTTTTAAATGAGAGAAAGCACTCTTGGGGTGACGAGGGAGGAGTAGCACCAGGGTATACAGAGCTTCAATCCTGCACAGGATTGCCTAAGGTTGTCTATTCTTTGAGCAGTCCTAGGCGAAAGTACAGACTTGCATTTTGATCTAGTGACAAGGAGGGCAATGGGAGAAAATAAATAATGGAGATGGGTCAACACTGCGAAGAAATTGGGTCAAAATGATTTTTCAGGTGAAACTGAAGAGTTGAAGACTGGGAATTTTCAGAAATGATTTGTAGGTCTCAGTTAAAGCCCCCACTGTGTTCTGAAACCCAAAAAAGACCCCATGCAAGATTTCCTTGGGCATGTGGAGGAGTCCACAGCCAAGTCCCTTCAAGTTGGAGCAGAGTGGAGATGGCCATCTTGGACTGAAGAGGGGTGGGAAAGCCCACGAGGTCCCCCTCTGCCTGTGCGTCCTGGGATTAATGTACTCCCGCACCCATGCTCTTGTATTTTCTAACAATTCTGAAAATCTCTGCTCGTGGAGAAACATTTTACAAAGATATTGTAAGTAATTACAGTGTGTTTTTTCCCCTAGAATATATAATCAATTTCATTTATTTCCCTAGTAAAACATTCACTGCAGGTTCAGTCTTTGAAAGACAACTTGATTATCTGTTCCACAGAGCAAGTCAGGAGATATCATTCTCAGTCCTCAGTCATAACTTCCTATTATGAAATGTTTATGCCCTAATCATTTTCGTATTGAACAGGGGTCTGATTAACACATAACATTTAATGTGTGTGTTTCTTGAAAAACAATTGGAATAGGCAGCATGTAATGTCATTGGAAGGAAATTGCTGTACTTAGCAACTTGCTCAAAAAAATCATTTTCTCTTGTAGAATGGCATAATGTCCTCAACATTTTAAATAAAGTGTATTGTTCTACACTTCAAATCTAAATTATAAATGCTCTCTGATGGCAAGTTAAATAACTTTCCTTATATAGTTAATGTCATGATACTCTTGAAAAAAGAGAGAGAAGAGGACTAAGGAAGGGATATAAAAATGCACACTCCTGCCTGAAAAGTCAACTGTAATTAACTTTCCACGAAAAACAACAAAGTACAAAGACTTGAGTTTTGTGCATATTAGTTATTTTGTAAAAGACTTCTCATTAAATTAAAATCAATGTGTAGGACCTTCATTTACACTGGGATAATAATAACAGTTCCCAAACCCAAAATCACCGCATTTATCTATTCTCCCACCCCCTGCACGTGCACACATGCTCGCATGCACACACACACACACACACACACACACACACCTACCATCATCACCAGTAAAACTGCTGGAACATCTATCTCCGGATTGCTTACCTTGGATAAAAGTTTCTCATGAAAAGTTATGAAATGGCCAGTTTCCCTTTATAGTTTGTAACATTTTTGTGCAAATTAAGAAAGGGTACCTTTTCTCCTGGCAATTACAGTCCAGCTTAAAGAGTGGGTTTAGGTGGGCGCCACGGCTCAATAGGCTAATCCTCCGCCTTGTGGCACCGGCACACCGGGTTCTAGTCCCAGTTGCCCCTCTTCCAGGCTAGCCCTCTGCGATGGCCCGGGAGTGCAGTGGAGGATGGCCCAAGTCCTTGGGCCCTGCACCCCATGGGAGACTAGGAGAAGCACCTGGCTCCGGCCTTCAGATCAGTGCTATGCGCCGGCTGCAGCGCCGACTGCGGAGGCCATTGGAAGGTGAAACAACGGCAAAAGGAAGACCTTTCTCTCTGTCTCTCTCTCTCACTATCCACTCTGCCTGTCAGGAAAAAAAAAAAAAGAGTGGGTTTAGGGCTGGATCCAGTCATGCTTTGATCCCCTTAGCTGGACATCCTTGTGCAGTGAGTAACTGGTCCAACTGCACATGGCAGTTCTGCCATCTCGCCTCTTCCTTCACTCAGCGGCTCCAGCACACCCTCTAACCCTCCTGTGCTTTTCCATTTGTTGCTGAGTGGCTCTTGGTGGTGACTGCTTCTGTACACCACCTCCCGCTTTTCCCCACTGTGGCAATCATAGCTGCTCTCCTATTCGATATTAATAATCTCCATGCTAGAAATATAGAATAAGTCCCCATAATTCATGTGATACATGTTCCCAGCCCATCCACCAGAACAAACCTGCATCTTGGGTTTCTTCATGGGATTCAGCTGCTTTTGGGGAATCAGTGCATTTGTTTAGTAAGAAACTGCCAAATGGTTGCCAAGTGGCTGCACTGTTCTGCGACCCCACCAGCAGTGAATGAGTTCCCATTGCACCACCTCCTGATCAGCAACTGCTGTTGTCAGTATGTTGGGTTTTAGTCTTCCTAATGGGTATTTAGTGCTATCTCATCATTGGTTTAATCTGAAATTCCCTAAAGACATATGGAGTTGGACATGCTCATTTGCCATCTGTTTATCTTTTCTGGTGAGGTACCTTGTTCAAGTCTTTTGCCCTTTGAAAACTAGCAGGCTGCTTTTGGTCTTACTGTTGGATTTTATGTGTTCTTTGTATATTTTAGATGACAATCTGGTTTACCTTTTGTAAATATTTTATCTCAATCCATACTCATCTCTTCATTCTCTTGATAGGTGCCATTTGGTATAGCTCTATCACTTTAAGAAACCAACCTCTGCTCCTTAGGCCCAGTAGAGAGCCAATCCAAGTGAACACAGTGCTTTAATTGAACTGTGTTCCCTTCTGGACTCCATGTGTGTGTGTGGGGGGGGGTGGCTTGTCCTTCTCCCTCACTGGTTTGGGGACCTTAGTCCCGGATATCAGGAATCTCCACTTGTCCAGTCATTATCTTTCCAGGAAGTTCCTGAGGTCCCCAGGCAGTGAGAACCCTTTTCCACTATACTGAAATTAGAGGAAAACAGGTTGGCCTTTTGCTTAAGGACACTTACTGCACTTGCTGAGACTTTAGACGGGCAAACACGCAGAGCTGCACGATATGTGACTGTGCATTGCCCAATTAGGAGGTGAGGCTACGGGGGACTCGAAGGGCAAAAGTAAATGGGCTCCATCTTCCTGCTGCATGGTCTGAGCTAATCCGAGTTCTGATCAGCTTCTGGCACTTGTGTGCTTGTGGTCCCTCTGCCGCCTGACTTCTCAGTCTAGTGTGTTTTGTGTGCTGTGTTTCTCCCCACATCGAGCTAGATGTGAAAATCAGCATTGTTACTGGTTGCTGGCCAAAATTGAAACCACTCATAGTAAGATTTTCCTTTTTGCTTTCACATTTTAATTTCTAAGCCAGCTGTTTGTTCTCGAGGTGTTCCTGTCCCATCCCCAGCATTTTTAATCCCACTCTTGGACAAATGCAGATTTTCATGTCTATCAGAAAACACTAATGAATGAATGCTCAAAACAAATTAATACTTAAAACCTTTGACTGGGACTGCAGCCTACTTACAGCATGTTCATGTTTCCTATTTGTTTTACAGTTTTCTGTTTCCCTGTTCATTTTCAAGTGTGGCACTCAGAGGCTGATTGAAGGCTGCACCAACAGGAGATCAACAATAGCAGGAGAGGCAGAGGGGGCTTCCCATTCCCATTCACTCTGCCCAGCCATTGTTCTGCGATTGGCTGTGTTCCTCCATTGCAGGATTCTGTAACCTTGACCCTGTTGACATGGGGACACTGAACATTGTTTATTGTGGGGTCTGTACTGGGCATTACGGATTGTTTAGTGGTATCACTGGGCTATTTCTTCTAGATGTCAGTAGCACCCAATTCCCCCCAATGTCTTGACAACCAGAAATGTGTTCAGACCTTGCCAGTGCCTCCTGTGGGGAGAATTGTCCCTGGTTGATAAAAACCATTCTGTTGCTGTGGCCAGAAGAGGCCCTCTCGCATTGCTCCATCTCTGGAAACACCATTCTCTCCTCCCCTTCTTCCCAGTCTTCCCAGCCATACTTAGCCCTGCACCGAGCACCAGTCTTTTCTGATGGCTGTCGCTCTCCCCACTCCTAAGCATTCCCATCATTAAAGTCTCTGCAGCGAATCCTCTTGGCATGCGTCACCTGCTTTCTGCTGCGACTTCACTGCTCCAGGAGTTCTGTGCACATGCATGTGTTGTGTCCAGCGTGAACTTCACTGGAGTGTGACCCAGATGAGCCGTGCCGTGGGAACCCACCCTTCGTATCTGTAGACATTTGTGAGGAGCTTGGCAGGTCCTTGTTCACTTTTCTGATCTCAGTGTTCTGAAAGCAAGGGAAACAGAGGCCTAAAGTTCTCAGCACTCGGTCAGGAACCTTTCACTTTATTGATGTCTAATGTCTTCCCTGTGACCTGTGCCCGGGCTTTTCAAGTCCAGAGACCCACTGTTTTCACTGTCACCAGGCAGCAGAGTTCAAGTTCAAGTCTTCCACCGCAATCTCTGCTCTTTTAGTCCTGCCTTTATGCACACTTCAGAGACACCAAGGCTTACCAGTCCTGACTAGCTCCTTTGGGTCTTCGTTCCGAGATCTCTCCTCTTAGAGCTCATCCTGACCTTCGAAGGCTGTGCCAGGCTCCCCCTTTGCTCTTGGAAGACCCTCGGCTTCCCTTTTCTGTGTGTTCTCTACCCCCATGGACACACACACAGTTGCAACAACTGAAAACACAGGAACATGTCACATTTCTCAGGCTTTTAGGCAGAAAAACAATGGGGATCCTCTTCTCTGTGTAGTACTTAGAACAATGTATTGTTGTGGACAGTTTCATTTGTCCGCTTCAATAAATTGAGTCTCCTTCGGAGCAGACACTAGGTTGTGGTCACTACTGGATCCCCAGAGATTGGCACAGCACCTGTCACATAAATACATGTGAATGGCTTCATGTTTACTACTGACTTCACGCCCATCACTCACTCAGTAGCCCTCCGTGGACTCTGTTCATTTGATGTGGCTTCCTGAGAAGTCAGACTCTCCCTGGCTGCGTCTGATGCCTTAGGGCCAAAGAGGAGAGCAGCTCGCATTGCCAGGCCCACAGCCAAATGGAACCCGGAAGTTAGAGCCGTTCCTTCTTCCTCTGTCGCCTTTCCTGATTTCCTGTGGACTGCTCCATGCATTTGAGATAATTGCTTGGCTGTTTGGATTAAAAAATTAGAAAAGAAATCCACATAGCAGGCAACAATTTATTGGCCTTTATCACTCTATTTTGCTAGCTTTTGCTAAGGAATAATTATGATAAATCCGTTTTGAGGTAGTTTTGTGTCTTCACAACTAAGGGTAAATGAAGGCCTGCATAGGTCATCAGTTTCTGTGAATGAGGTCATCAGGAGAGATTAGTCAATTTATTCACATCGAACCCACATTAACATTGACTATTCTAGTTGGAAAGCTGCATGTTAGTATTCAGTCAATGCAACTGACTCCGAAAGAGGAGCTTGAAGCCTTTTCCCTACTTGTCCCCAGCTAGACACCATTTGTCAGGGAGATTTGCTGCCATGGGCTGCCTGGGGGCAGAGGGCATATACTACCTTCCAGACTGCAGATTTCTTAAAGCTGCTACCCCCAAACTACTCATTTTTTAAAAGGAAATTTTCACCTTCTGCCTTCTAACCCTGGAAATTCTATGCTTATGCCGGGAATAAACCCAACCTCATTCGTCCTCCTGCCCTCTGAGCCCACACAGGGCAAGCAGGACACAGGACTGTCCTCCCTTTAACAAGGGGCCCTGCACCACATCTTCCAGCACCCTGGCTGGAACGCCCCTGAAAATGTCCGTGGTGCAGCTTCTTGATGACATGTCTGTCTCTGCGTCTGAGAATGTATGCGAGAGCCTTGGAGAGGGAACACTTTGTGTTCAGAATTAACACTCTCAGCCGTACTGCCAGGGATTTCCCGGGCAGATGGTCCACTCACAAGAGATTGGCATTCCACTGTCAAGTCCTGTCTTGCCACAGACAGGAAGCCCATCTGGATTCTTCAGTGGCTTCTCCCCACTGCCGTGCTGTATGTCCCAGCTGAGTCACTTGTGTTTCTTACCTTCACACAAGCTGTTACTGTCCACGTGGCACCTCCTGAGAGAAGCCACAGCAACACAGCCAGCTTGAGTTTGCTGTTTCCCTGGTTGGGATGAGCTCCCGCAACGTGAGCTCCATATGGCTTCTCCCTCTGCTCTGCCTTGCCTAGGTTCCACAGACACAGCTGGCAAACCCATTCTAGGGACCTCCTTGGAAGGCTGAGAGAAGAATTTAAAATGAAAGAAATTTAAAAATATAATTATCTTTGGCCATAGATTCTCTAAAACTTACACAGAAAATAAAAGAAGAAAACTAAAGAATTTTAACTAAACAATGATCACGCTCTACAACTACCACTCGACGGAGCCAGCAGTCATGGCTCCAGGGCACCACGACAGAATAATCTTTCCAGAGCCAGAAAACTCCCCCAGATATTTAAACAATGTCTTTGCAAGCATGTTTGAGTTCACCACTCTGGATAGCATAAACTGTAAACCTAGAGTTGATAAAATATAAGTCAGGTGCAAACTCATTACAAGGCCATTGCCGCCCAACTCTCCGCTGGTAATACAGAACTTCACAAACTGGGTACTGAACTGAATGAGGTCCAGAGTTCAGAGACTCGTTAATGGCTCAATACTACTATTTGAGGTGAACCCAGGGTTTACTTCACACCAAGAACATGTAAGCCTTGCTCTTTGCTGTGGCCCTGCCTAAAGAGAACTCAGAGGCAAGTGAAATTGTCAAGAATACAAGACACAGCTCCCGGGGAGAAGCAGCGGATTCAATTTCAGTCTTTCTTCAGTGCAAACAGCAACATTTCAAAGGCAGAAGTTCTCACAACTCGGGAATAAGTGCAAAAATAGACCCTATTTTTAAAGGGTGATGCGATTTATTAATTGTGCTGCTAACATTCTCTTGTTCTGCAAAGTGTTCTTATGTCAAATGCCACCCCCACAGCCGAGCGAGTGTAACTGCTCGTGGCAACCTGTGAGGTCACACAGGATCCCTCTGTGCTGCAAATGGAGACACTTGGTTCCAAGGAGCAAGAGAAGTCACCGCTTCCTGCCCATGGTGAGCGTCAGTCACCTTCAGAGCGGCCCATCAATAATTCACAGTTTCTCTGGGCCCAGTGCCGGGAACTCACAATTGATTGAGCCTCTTCCCTACTCCTGTTATCGTAGAAAGACAGCCGTGATTGCCAGGTTTAATATCCTGTAAGAGAAAAGTTCCCAGGCAGGAAACATGAAAGAAAAAAAAAGTCAGGGCTGCATTGGCATTAAGATAGTCTGAAAGGAATACTGACATTTGGAACTAATGACAAGGCAGGTGTTTTGTTTTTATTCCCTTTGGTTGTTTTTCCTGGAAGAGAATCAGGAAACTCAGTTTATTTGGCTGATATTATCTACCTTAGATAGAAAAGACAACCGAAAGGCAGCTGGCATTGATATCATCAGTGTTGTGGCCCAAATACTGTAGGGAAAGTATTCACAAGGAAAGAGTTCATTTGATTCTCTTTGCTATAATTCCAAGATTACCTTCTGTCTCTGGAACTTGAGTACTTCTGGTGAGTACCAAGACTCTTCTGTTACTGTTGTACTCTACTCACTTGGTGGAGGTAATGGTGATCGGGCCCAGAAGTGGCTGGGAGGGCAGGCCTGCGGTCTCCCTCTCTGGGCTTAATCTCATTATGCTGCTGTCAATCTACGTGTGTGATGTTGGACGTCTTCAAGGCTCCATTTTCTCATGGATAACGTGGTACCTATCGCAGTACCTATCATGTAGAGTTGTGCAGGTTATTTTTGTCTTCAAAGATCCACAGCCCCCACATTTTTCTCCATCTTAGCAGATGATGTGTGCATTAAGTTATTCAAACCAGAAGCTGGGGAGTCACTCAGGATCATTCTATTGTTCACAGTCGCTGGCCAGCTTGTGATTATGTCAATGTTACCTCCACAACAACTCCAACATCCGCCCGCGGCTCTTGCACCTTAGCCAGCGGTGTTTGTGCTGGGCCACACTGGCTCCTCTGCAGCTCCTCCATGGCTGCCCTAGTCCAGGCTCTGCTGTCTCTGGCCTGGGCTATGCAGAGCCACTCGTACCTGCCTGCTTGCCTTTGTCTGCCTTGCCCTCTGTTAGCGCCTCTCCATAAAGCAGCCAGAGCTGCAGTTTGGAAACAGAAAGAACACCTTTATCTTGCCTAGGACCTGTCAGTGCCTCCCCTGAACTGAAAACACATGTCCGCCTCTTCAGCCTGTCCCTCACCCTCGCTCTAACCATATCTCGCTCGCAAACCTTCCCTGGAGCATCCAGGGGTTACTCCCCTCTTCGGGCCTTCATACCAATGTTTCCCTCTGCCTTGAAATTTGGTCCTTCAGACCTTGCGTGTCACTGTATAATTCCCACCTCAACTCAAACACCACTTTCTAAGAGAGGCTTGTCCTCCCCACAGGAGCCAATGTAAAGCGTCATCATTTCACTTTATTTTTGGCTTCACGATGTTTATCAGAGTGAATTTACTTCCTTTTCTGACTGTGACCCATTATCTGCTACCCAGTGGAAGCAGGTGCTCCAGGAGAACAGAAACCCACTGGGTGCTGTTCAGTAACATTCCTTCAAGAATCCAGAACACTGACCAGGGGCCCTCAGTACATATGCAAGGAAGGATCAAGTAAAAAGTGGCTGAAACCAGAAGTATGTCACAAACGTGAGTTGATTTTATGATGATTAGAAACAAAACTTGTTTCATCCGTGTCATTTGTGTTTCCTGGCCTTCCATCTCAAATCTATTTTGCATTGTTTCCTAATAACGAATCGAGCTGCTTGGAGGGAAGAGGAGGCTAGGTGGAGCCCACTGAGAGAGGTGATGTGCAGCAGCCCCGGGACCTTCCAGGGTCACTATTTTCAGAGACCTTTCACTTGAGAAATAGGGCGTGGGCGAGGGTGGCATGCACCAGTCAGAAGTCCAGCCAGTGTTGGCCTAACTTTTAGGAGCAATAATAGCAGCTCTCCTGTTTGTAACTGCTCATCTGGCTGAGCGACTCGTTGGTGTGCATCCTCAGTCCTGACTACCAACTTGAGATTTTCTTTAATTCTGCAGGTCAAGCCACTTAAATGCCTTTCGGAGTTCTAGTTTACTCTTCACATTTAGATTTTTTCTGTTTTTTTTTTTTAACTTTTATTTAATAAATACAAATTTCCAAACTACAACTTTTGGATTATAGCGGCTTTTTCCCCCCATAACCTCCCTCCCACCCACAACCATCCCATCTCCCACTCCCTCTCCCATCCCATTCTTCATCAAGATTCATTTTCAATTATCGTTATATACAGAAGATCAACTTAGTATTTACTAAGTAAATATTTCAACAGACTGCACCCGCACAGACACACAAAGTACAGAGTACTGTTTGAGTAGTAGTTTTACTGTTAATTCACATAGTACAACACATTAAGGACAGAGACCCTACATGGGGGATAAGTGCACAGTGACTCCTGTTGTTGATTTAACAATTGACACTCTTATTTATGACTCTTTGCAGCTCATATTTAGCTTTAAAGAGGAGAAAATTGGAGAGGTTTTGTGTAGTTTTTTACCAGACAAGCATTGTGTCCGTCTTGCTCCTAACCACCACCTCTTGTTCCCTTACTTGGGCCTGCAGGCCCTGCAAGACACAGATTCTCCCCCTTGAACTTTGTCTTCACAGGTTTGGGTAGAGGTAGTTGTATTGATGGGCACCCCACGCTTTGTGCACCTTCACAGACTCTGTCTGTTATTTAGCTTCATTGGCACGGATAGATGTCTGAGATCTTGCTCTCATCTTGGCCTTGTGCTTGATGGTGCTTGCCTCTCATCATTCTATGCTATGCCTGGAACATCACTGGTGTCCAACATGGCTGCCTTTGGGGGATCGGCTCTCAGGCCACACACTGTGCCATGTGCTCTTTGTGTGTCATCATCAGTCCTCCAAACAGCTTTCCAATCTGTTGACTACCAGTCTTTCTTTGCTACAAAGGGTCTGAGTTCTGCTGCTGTTTTTCTGGCATTGGCTGACTTTCCTCTAATTCCCTCTCATCCCAGGTTTGGTTATAGCCCTTCCTTTTTGGAAAACAACATACTTCACATCCTTCCTTGGAGATTCCGGAAATTTGACCTTTCCAAACTCAAATGAGTTAGAAATCATTAACCAATTTTTCTAGAAAATAATAAAATGAGGCTTCATTTTCAAGTTAACCAAATTCTTTAATTTGTATATTTAATTAAATTAAAAGTAACTTCTTTTGTAGCAAAATAACTTTTCACTAGAGATTAAAGATAAGAATGCTGATTCCAACATCATTGCTATTATCACTTTTTGTTTACAACCTTCCAGATTATTCCCTGTAAATCCTAGAACATAAATTTTAATAGTTCAATATATGGCATGTTGGAGTGGAATATAATTGTATTGTAGGTTTTTCCATATACTATTCAAGATTTCAAAGGGAGTCACACAGGTGAGCAAAAGGGAGAGAGGATTCAAACCTTTATCAGTCACTACATCCAAAAGTAAGAAAAGGCCAACAGGAGGCAGCCTTTCAGGTGATGGATGTGATTTAGCATTTGTGAACTGATGCCTTCCATTTTCCTTCTCTATTATCAGGTAGTTTGCTTTTCATGCTAAGAGAAATTCTCCTTATCTCCAAAGTTCCTGTGCATTGATTTCTAAATTTATTTAAACACTAATGCTCAAGCTCACTTGCCCCAAATGGTAGAGTTAGAAATGTGCCAGGGATTCCAATTCAGTCAAATCAAGGTTACATGTACCAATGCCATCTCACTAGTCCAAGTGATCAATTTCAGTACACAATTGATCATAATGATAGGACTAAGAATCAAAGGGATCACACAAACAAGACTAGTGTCTGCTAATACTAACTGATAGAATAAAAAAGGGAGAGAATGATCCAACATGGGAAGCGGGATACACAGCAGACTCGTAGAATGGCAAATGTCCTAAACAGCACTCTGGCCTCAGAACCAGCCCCTAAGGCATTCGTATCTGGCTGAAGAGCCCATGAGAGTATTTTAGGCATGGAAAGCCAAGACACTCTGGCAAAAAAAAAAAAAAAAAAAAAAAAAAAAAAAGCAAAGAAAAAGACTAAATGTAAGATCTCTGCGAGTGAGATCCCAGTGGAAAGAACGGGACATCAAAGAAGGAGGTACCTTTCTCTGAAGGGAGGAGAGAACTTCCACTTTGACTATGACCTTGTCTAAATAAGATCGAAGTCAGCAAACTCAAAAGGCTTCCATAGCCTTGGCAACTCATGACAAGAGCCTAGGGAGATTACTGATGCCATAAACAAGAGTGTCAATTTGTTAAGTCAACAACAGGAGTCACTGTGCATTTACTCCTCATGTAGGATCTCTGTCCTTAATGTGTTGTTCAATGTGAATTAATGCTATAACTTGTACTCAAACAATATTTTACACTTTGTGTTTCTGTGTGGGTGCAAACTGTTGAAATCTTTACTTAATATATACTAAATTGATCTTCTGTATACAAAGATAATTGAAAATGAATCTTGATGTGAATGGAAGGGGAGAGGGAGTGGGAGTTGGGAGGGTTTTGGTGGGAGGGAAGTTACGGGGGGCGAGCCATTGTAATCCATAAGCTGTACTTTGGAAATTTATATTTGCTAAATAAAAGTTAAAAAAATAAAAAATAATTAAAAAAAAAGGTAGAAGGATGAGGGAAAAAAAACACTGAAGTACAACATAGAATAGATATGTCACTGTCTTTTGAGAAGGTACAAAATATATTATGAAATTTTAGCTTCCTGCATCAGACACCCCCTAAAATCCAGCTGGATCATCAGCCTCATCTCTATCATGTGAAATGGAGACAAGAGTACCCAGGTTGAGGAGGATCTGTGGAGCTTAGATGGCCAAGTGCTGGACACTTGGGAGACCTCTCATGAAAGGTAGCTATTATTTTTATACAATTTAATGTATTTCAAATTAAAGAGAAAATGCCCAATTAAATGTGGGAAGCATGGTTCAATCATTCAAGCACTTAAATTCTGGGTATACCCAAATTCCTAGAGTATAAGAAAGTCAGCATTAACTCCACTTTCTTGAGTGTCTAATGAATCCTGATTTATCAGTGTTAGCCATGGATATCATTCCTTAGAGACAAGGCTTTACCCAAACTTTCTTGGAGAGCAAAGCTGATATTTTCATTAAGTTAAATGCAGTGGTTCTCCAAAATAGGGAAGCAATTTGAGTGAATAAATATAACAGAGAATTGAACACTGCCCATTGTTTTATCTGGAAACTTCCAGCCAGATTCCTTTGCGTGACTGCTACAGTAAGTTTTATTCATAGCATAAAACTTGATAAATTATTGGACACTTAATGATCTAGCTGATCTATCTACATCAATGTGACCTTGCTGAAAATAATTATAGTTTACAATAAAAATATTTCTACCCTGTCTTCAGAATCCAATATTGATATTACGTAAGTGACCATGGTAGCATATTAGATGAATTGTACCTTACTAATTCCTAAGATGGAACAATCCATTTTTAAAAGAATTCTAAGGAAACTTGGATATTTTACAACATTTTATGATGTTTGACAAGTCCATTCTTTGAATTTAAAAATATACACATATATAGTATATAAATGTGTGTGGGTTTGCATACAAATACATGCACACACAGAAATAAAGCATGTTCCTACCATCGACTGAGAGACAAGTGTGCCAAAAAATGACAAAATATGACAAAAACAAAACTGTTATTTAAAATCAATCCATCCGAGTGTAACTCCTAGTGTTGGAGAAGAGTAGACATCAAAGTTAGTTCAGTGAAATTTTCAGAGAAACAGTGGAACTGATCCTTGAATGATAAGTGGTAGGGCAGGGGCAGGGAGAGAGGTCATTTTCCAGAAACTGACCAGTGTGTCTGAGGAAGGGCGACACTAAACAAAGTGATAAGAGCCAGTACATAAAGGATTTACACCACCTAGGAAAGGGAGTAGGTTTCCTGTTAGGCAAATACAAGCAAAAGCATGATCAGATTATTTCCATTTAAGAACACGGCTGCCCAACAGAACTTTGTGTGATGATAGAAATGTTCTGTGTCTGCACTGTCCCATATGGTGGCCACCAGACACAGTAGCTTTTGAGTGCATGAAATATGACTAGTGAGACTCAGCAAATGAGTTTTTAGTGTTAATTAGATGTGTGTTTCCTTAGCCATATGTGGCTATCATATTGTGCAGTGATGTTTTGAAGGATATATACCTTTGCCATATTTCAGGATAGATTGGAGCTATGACCTAAGCAGAGAATGCCCTGAGAAGGCCATTTTAAAGACTGTGGAAGGCTGGGAAGAGGGTCATGGCAGCTGAGAAATAAGGAGAGATGCCCATGGAATGTAACCTTGAGCCCTCAGTGACTGGGTCAACCATGCCCATGAAATGTGACCTTGAGCCCTCAGTGACTGGCAACCAATTCAGTCGCTATAAGAAACTGTGGTTGAATGGGTTGATTGGAAACGGCCAAAACAATCACTCAAAGTTCAGTCTTTCTTCTGCTCATTAACATCACATTTTCTTCTCTATGACATATTCCATTAAGGGAGAGGAAAAGGTCAAGTGCTCACCAAAGGTTTGTCCACTCGGTCTGCAAGGTTGGAAGAGGTAGAAAAGGGAGCCCACTAGAAGAAGAGAACAGCCAATAGCTTCCTCTGAGACCATGGAGGGAGCAAGGATAGGGAATGTAGAGTTCCCATCAAGAATGATCTAGCATATTGGTCATCCACTGTGCCCTGAAGAGCTGCAGGGCCTCGGGAGTGGAGATGCCAAGTATGCCCAAGGTTGCATATCAGGTCCTAGCGCTCTCAGTCAGTAAAACTCTATTCCCAGCTTTGGCATGGAAATCTAAAATGAGTTGGCAGAGATATATTCTTTCTATACACAGGGCATCCTTGCTTACTTTCTTGCTTGCTTGTTTGTTTGCTTTCTCTAAAGATTTATTTATTTGTTTGTTTATTTGAAAGAATTACAGAGAGAGAGAGAGAGAGAGAGAGAGAGAGAGAGGACTTCTATCTGCTGGTTCTCTCCTCAGACAGATGCAACAGTTGGACCTGGGCCAGAAGGAAGTTAGGAGCTTCATCTGAGTCCCCCACATGGATGGCAGGGGATCAAACACTTGGGCCACCTTCTGCTGCTTTTCCTAGACCATTAGCAGGGATCTGGATTGGATGTGGAGCAACCAGGACTCAAATGAGCACCCATATTGGATGCCAGTGTTGCAGGCAGTGGCTTTACTCACTCTGCCACAAAGCCAGCCCCAGGGATACATTCTTTGTAGAATAAGTTTTCTTGTTTTTAGAAGTTACCTACATTCATTGGTTTGTGGCTCCTTCTTCCATTTTATAAGCCAGAGTCAGGTGCTGGCTCACTTGTTCCCCATGTCTATCTCCTTCCACCCCCACTTCTATTCTAGTCGTATCTCCACTTGTGACTTCTCTGCTTATCCTGCCCTCTTGTGTAAAGACGCCTGTGATTATATTGGACACACCTAGAAAATGGTAATTCAGGATAACTTCCATTCCTCAAAATCCTTAACACAATCACCTTTGCAAAATCCTTTTTAGCATTTAAGATAATATATTCACAGCGTCTGGTGTCAACATGTAAATATCTTTAGGTAGCTATTATTCTTGTTTTAAATTATTTATTTAAGAGAAATCAAGAAGAGAAAATGCACACACAGGGAGGGAGGGAGGGAGAGAGAGAGAGAGAGAGAGAAATCTGCCATCTTCTGGGTCATTCCCTAAATACCCGCACTAGGGGTGTACCAGGCTGAAGTTGGGACCCAGACATAACCCAGATTTCCCATATGGGTGACAGGAACTCAATTACCTGAGCTATCACCATCACCTCCCGTATGAGTTGGCAGGAAACTGGAGTCAAAAACTCAAACCTAGGATAGGACCCAGGTATTCCGATACGATATGGAGGCATTTTACCTCTAGCCTGAACACCCACTCCTGGGAGCTATTATCCTGTCTACCAGGCCCATCTACAAGATACCATCTTATTTAATGACCTTTTGTATTAAATTAAATTATAACCAGATATGACTTGAGGTAGAGAAGCCCATTTTACGGGATTTAGATACTGTTCAAGAGAAAAGTTCTCATTTCATCAGTATTTATTTGCTTTCCCTTCATTTTTTCACAATGAGTTGGAAGAACCCTGGAGAGGTCAGACTTCTCTGAGCCTGTTTCCTCACTCGCAAGATCTAAACAAGGGGTCTGAAGTCCCAGTGAGCTGGAAGTTTGTCTATAACTCTCTCAATTATTCTATTTCGTATTCAGAAGCATATTTCAAAAGCCAGCAGCAGTTCTGACTTCTCCCCAGAGCTGCAAAGCACAGACTCTGTTTTTGATTAGGTTTTGCTATATTTTGTGTGCCTAAAGCCTAGCAGTTTGTGGTGTGAGACTAGGAAAACAATGGATAATTCAATTGTAATCTTCTGCTCTCATAAATAACTTGTACAGTCTTTATAACTGGACTAGTAAGTAACGCTCTCAGAGCCTTTTCTCCACAGCTAACGAGGTTACACCTATCACTTGCAGTGGAGAATAAGAGACACCATATTTGCATAAATCCTAAGGATATGAATTATCATCCAAGATGTTTTATTCTGTCCCAGTTTTCCATACTATCATATATCATTGGAAATAATGAGTTCAAAGTCAATGTTCAGTATTATACACTTCATGGAAATCATTTTAAGTGAAGTACTGAAGGGAGTAAGTTTTTAAAATGTAGGGTTTTTTTTTTTTTAGTTGGCCAAGGAATCCAAGTGGGGAAAAATTCCATTATAAGACACTTGCTGTTTGAAATCTCTATACTGTTAGTCTAAAACCAGCAAGGAGAATGTATAATGTCCACTAAATTAATTGTTTTTATTTTATTGTGCACTATTTTCAGCATAACTATATTTGAGATATGTCTCACATGCCCTGATAATATTACATACAATCTATAGTGCATATTTTTCTTTTTTAAAAAAACTAGAAGATAGCGCTTTGGATGTTTTCATCATAAGGAAGAAAGAAATTTTAAATGTTTGAGGAGATATGTAGATATACATACCATGACTGGTCATTACACAATGTATGCAAGTATTGAAATACTACAAGGTAACCCACAAATACATAGAATTCTTAAATATGTTAAAAATTTTGAATAAAAAGTAATTGTTACAAGGAAATGTGTTGATGATTTTTTTAAAGATTTATTTGCGTATTTTTTTAACTTTTATTTAATGAATATAAATTTCCAAAGTACCGCTTATAGATTACAATGGCTTCCCCCCCATAACATCCCTCCCACCCGCAACCCTCCCCTTTCCCACTCCCTCTCCCCTTCCATTCACATCAAGATTCATTTTCGATTCTCTTTATCTACAGAAGATCAGTTTAGCATACATTAAGTAAAGATTTCAACAGTTTGCTCCCACACAGAAACATAAAGTGAAAAATACTGTTTGAGTACTAGTTGTAGCATTAAATCTCAATGTACAGCACACTAAGGACAAAGATCCTACATGAGGAGTAAGTGCACAGTGACTCCTGTTGTTGACTTAACCAATTGACACTCTTGTTTATGGCATCAGTAATCACCCTAGGCTCTTGTCATGAGCTGCCAAGGCTATGAAAGCCCCCTGAGTTCACCAACTCTGATCATATTTAGACAGGGCCATGGTCAAAGTGGAAGTTCTGTCCTCCCTTCAGAGAAAGGTACCTCCTTCTTTGATGACCAGTTCTTTCCACTGGGATCTCACTCGCGGACATCTTTCATTTAGGCTTTTTTTTTTTTGCCAGAGTGTCTTGGCTTTCCATGCCTGAAATACTCTCATGGGCTTTTCAGCCGGATCCGCATGCCTTTAGGGCTGATTCTGAGGCCAGAGTGCTGTTTAGGACATCTGTCATTCTATGAGTCTGCTGTGTATCTCACTTCCCATGTTGGATCATTCTCTCCCTTTTTGATTCTATCAGCTAGTATTTGCAGACACTATTCTTGTTTATGTGATCCCTTTGACTCTTAGTCCTTTCATTATGATCAATTGTGAACAGAAATTGATCACTGGGACTAGTGAGATGGCATTGGTACATGCCACCTTGATGGGATTGAATTGGATTCCCCTGGTATGTTTCTAACTCTACCTTTTGATGTAAGTCAGCTTGAGCATGTCTCGAATTGCACATCTCTTCCCTCTCTTATTCCCACTCTTATATTTAACAGCGATCACTTTTCAGTTAAGTTTCAGCACTTAAGAATAATTGTGTATTGATTACAGTATTCAACCAAAAGTATTAAGTAGAACAAACAAAAAAAAATACTAAGAGGGATAACATATTAAGCTGCTCATCAACAGTCAGGGTGAGGGCTGATCAAGTCACCGTTTCTCATAGTGTTCATTTCACTTTAACAGGTTTACTTTTTGGTGCTCAGTTAGTTGTCACCTATCTGGGAGAACAAGTGGTATTTGTCTCTTTGGGATTGGCTTATTTGCGTATTAATTTATTTGAAAGCAGAGAAACAGGGCAAGAAAGAGAAATCTTCCATCCACTGGTTCACTCCCTCAAAATGGCCACAATGGCAGGGTCTGGTCCAGGCCAAAGCCAGAAACCCAGAACCCCCTCTAGCGGTATCCTCTGTGGGTAGCAGGCACTCAGGTACTTGGGCCATCTTCCATTGCTTTCCAAGGAGCATTAGCAGGGAGCAGGATTGGAAATGGAGTACTGGGGACTCCAACCACACTCCAGTATGGGATGCCAGAATTGCTAGTCGCAGCTTAACGTCCTGCACAACAATGCTGAGCCCTGATGACAAATTTAACCAGCTGCCCTAAGCACTCACTGGCATGAATATGTTAATGTTGTACTGCGTCTTCTTTACCACTCATGTTATTGCCTTCTTTTTTATAGAAAGCTTTTATTTAATAAATATAAATTTTGAAAATACAGCCTTTGGATTATAGCGGTTCTTCCCCCCATACCTGCCCTCACACCCCCATTCCTGTCCCACCTCCTACTCCCTCTCCATCCTATTCTTCATTAAGATTCATTTTTAATTACCTTCATATACAGAAGATCAACTCTATACTAAGTAAAGATTTCAACAGTTTGCACCCACACAGACACACAAAGTATAAAGTACTGTTTGAAGAATAGTTTTACCGTTAATTCTCATTGTCACTGCCTTTTGGCAACTGTGGGCTATGAACCTCTTTCTAAGAAAAGACACTATGTTGACATTAGAAATTAAGCAGCCAAATTGTGACAGTTCTCTGTCTGGCAAGATCCAACATGAGGTCTCTTGTTGGAGGAAAGGAAAGGGGGAGGGGAAAGTAGGAGCAGGTGGCTGGATTGCTGCTCAAACATCCCCGCACAGTTAGAGCAGCGTTTCATTATAAATTATCAGTCTGTGTTACTAGTTAGCATCTTCAATATTTCTTTCTTCTCATCTCCAGGTTCTCATTCTCAATGCGATAAATAGGTGTTGAATACCCACTTTATGTCAAGTACTGTGCTAAGCTTTGGGAATATCATAGCAGGCAAACTGGAAGGAGCCCTATTCTCATAGTTCCTATATGGAGAAAAGACAGAAATTTAAATCCTGGAATCACACAATTGCATTTAAAATTTCATTAGCTTGCCAAGAACACTATATTGAACAAAGAAAACTAAGGAAGCAGGGTTTTAGAATATATCAGTTTATGTAACACAACACACTCTGTGCATGTTTTACATGGATATCCACAGGATTTTACTGATAGTTCTGCTCTAAATTATTTAATTGCAAAGTGAATTTGCCATTGCTGGAAGAATTCACCGGCTTTAGACAACAAAGCAAAATAATGATTAGTCAAGTGACCTTTGCCCAAGATTTCAGATCCATTAAGTAGTAATGTGTGGCACCATCTAATTAACACTCTGAAATGAAAACTTCTAATGAGCATCAGGTATAATAGACTAGGAAATGTTAAACTCTGCCAGGCGTTTTATGGTACCTACAGGGCAATTACTGAGATGTCTCATTTTCCTCCCCACAAGCTTGTTTAATATAAAGTATTATCTGTTGCCAAAGAGGCCTTTATCTAAATTCATTTGCTTGCAGTGGGCAGTATGGGCCAATTGTTTTTGTTGGGACAGCTTCCTTCTCTCTGCATGTCAGGAGATTAAAAAGGTAAATGAGTTGCTGATAGGACATTGGCAAACTTAGAAGATATTGGTAGGACTTCCTGTGTTGCAAGGGGAAAACCACTGTGTTTGGACAAGAGGTCCAAACTAAATTATCAGGACTTCTTGTACATAAATATGGAGCAGGTAGAGTTTTTATATTCATTATAAATTCTTTCTTGGTCTAAGATTCCAGCAGATTAAATACTCCGATCACAAATGCCCAACCCCTCGCCTTTGTTCTCAAACTTGAGCATCTATTGCAATCACCAGCAGGGCTCCTTAACCAGATCGCTGCCTTCCCCTCCAGCCCCCACCCTCTGCCCCTGCCCCTGATACGATGGGTGTGGGTGTGGCTTGAGGATTTGCAGCTCTAGCGGTGCCCAGGTGATGGGTTGCTGGCCCCTGAGCTGCACTTGCCACGCCTTTGCAGGTCCCAACTTCTACTGAGACAAGAAAGTGGAAAAGAACGAGACCAGAAAACGCAGATGAAGCTTCCCAAGAACGGTTATTCCAAGCATCCAAGGTTAAGCAGGAACTATAAAGAATGCTGCCAGACCTCCTGTCTGTAAACTCAACTCCAATTCCACTTCGCACGAGAAACATTTTCCCACCACTCCACCCACGGCGCCGGCTGCTGAAGAACTGTATCATTCCTTGTTCATCCCTTGCTCTGCTGCACCCTAAGTGCTTGCCTATTTTTATTTTTTTTCTTTTTTAAACACTATAATCACAAGTAATAAAAAGATAAACATAGCTAAGATATAGGTCCATGTCTTATGTATCTTTAAGCATCAATCGATTCTTCCTTTTTCCCCTCCTCCTGTTGTGCCTTCCCTGAGAACATCCTCAGCTGGTGGAGTTAATGACCACCGTGGTGCAATCTCAGAAGCACATTAAAATGCCATGAAAACTTCAACTCTGCCCAGCCTCCACACCTCCGCCCCCATTCTCCACCCACGTGCTGTCATTAGTTAAAAGCTATCACTGGGAGATGATGATGGTGCTGAGAGCAGCGGGGTTTCAAACATCCAGATCACCTGGGGAGCTTTTTAAATGCCGGTTGCCCACGTCTGACTCTGAAAGCTCTGAGGCTGATGCCCCGTGCAGACAAGGCTGCGAACTGGAGGAAGAGGGAAGGATATCTCAGACTCAAAGAGAACCTAGTGTAGGTCAGTAAGACCTGGATGTCGCCGTGGTGACCGTCTGCAGTCCGCAGTCCTAGAGCCAGGCTGTGGCTTGTCTGTGAGTCTGCCATTGTGCAGACATCCATGTCCTGTGTATTTATGATTTGACTTCTTTTTTAGGTTCATTTCCCACCCAGTTTGTACTTCTCATTCTTTCAGAAATGTCTCCAGTATCAAAATTGACCCCACTTATTTTTCAGATGCAGGATTCTGCTGTTGCTTCATGCAACGTTCTACCCTCATTAAATGGGGACTGCCTGTGATAACGTAGTTCCAAAGGACATAGTAAGGAAAGAATCGAAATAAGTAACTGTGGTGGAAAAATCTAACCAACTCTGCCTCAGCCAGGTGATCAAGGTTAACTTACTCATAATAAATACCTACCCTGATATGATATGACATGACATGACATGACAAGAATGCCACACTACCTCCCTGATTTTCCTCTGCAAATTCCATAAAAACCCAGTCTAATCATGGGGAAAAAAGATATACCAATTGGGTGACACTTTGTTAAATATACAACTAGTACTTTTCATCCCTTCAAAGGGCATCAAAACCAAGTAAAACCAGAAAGATGACAGCCAAGAAATACCCCAGGAGACATTAATGGTTAAATACAGTATGATATCCAGGACGAGATCTTAAACAGAAAAAGGGTATTAGACAAAAACTAAGGAAGTCTGAGTTGAATACAGGCTTTAGTTAATAATATTGTCTCTATATTGGATCATTCATTGTGACAAATGGAAGATATTAATATAGGAAATTAAGTATAGGTATATATGGCAATTTTCTGTACAATCTTTGCAGCACATCTGCAAACCGAAAGCTATTTTAAGATACAAATTTCATTTAAAAGCTTTGATGCAGTTTTGAAAGTCATGTAATGCTACCATTTTTAAGGGTAAATGTTTCCATTTAATTTCAGGCCAGTACTATTACGCGACCATTCTCAAATATGAAGTTTATTACAATCACCAGCAGTGTTTGTTAACCAGATTGCTGGGTCCCCACCCACTCCCAGAGGTCCTGATTTAACGGGCCTGGGGTGAGGCCTAAGGATCTGCATCTCTAACAAGTTCTGCTGGCCCACAAACCAAACCCACAGCCACAACAGCACACACAGTAAGCCTTGGGCTTCAAAAACAAGCCTTGGATTTCAAAAGCAAAGCTTCATTCCTCCATCTTCATCAATGAATAAGGTAATCGGGCTTTATTTTAATGTGTTTCCTCCTATGGTAACCAAAGAACTGATGCTGTAATAACTAGTATATAAGAATTTTATCATAATTACAGTTGATTTTTTATTACCCTCTGCACATTTTTAGCAGACAGTAAATGCTGCTGTTAATATCTGGTTTGGTTTCCAGAAAGGTTATTTATGACAGGTATGTGGGAACCATCAAATGAAATGTAGCTCCACCTGCAAATCAACAAGAATTCAATCAAAATCATAGAG
The DNA here is from genome assembly GCF_051225735.1 of Oryctolagus cuniculus. Lineage (NCBI taxonomy): Eukaryota > Metazoa > Chordata > Mammalia > Lagomorpha > Leporidae > Oryctolagus > Oryctolagus cuniculus. The sequence goes on from NC_142882.1 coordinate 75,374,750, forward strand.
GAAATTTGGAATTTGCCATGGGGTTTCTCTTCTGAAGAATGCATGCCCTTAAAGTAGAAATAAAGGAAGTCCATGTTTGGATGTTTTTGCCTGCAGTTTTTGTTTCTTGAGAGGAATTCAGAAAGAGGTGGGTGGGATGGCTTATCAGTTTGACAGACATGGAAAGTTCACAGCTAAGAGCAGAATTTGCCTCATTAGTGATTGGGCTTGTGTTGGAGCCAAGGTGCATACTGTGGGACAAAGCTAGCATGAAGCCGGAGCTATCCTCATTTGAAGCGTCTTCCAGAGCTATCTAAAGACTTAGAGGGGAATTGTATCTTCCATATAATTTTTAAAAATGGATTATAGAGCTGGGGAGGGGAGATAGTTTCAAAGGGGAATGTATTGTATTAAATTTGAAAATCTGGGTTATTCACATGGAAAATTAAATCAATCTGGAAAAGGTAGGTCATTGAAAACCTTTGATGGGTCAGCAACTGTGTTCAACTTCATTTCATTTTAAGTCTTTACTAAAAGGTTTTTGAAATTCAGTGAAGCTTAGTGACTTTAGTCATTAGAAGGCAGAGCCCAGGACCCACTTGTTATTGGGTTAATCCACAGCACCTGCAAAACCATCTAAGCTGTTTGAAGCCCACAGTGCAGGTGCTAGCCCTTACTCCCCAAACCGAGGCAATAGATGGCTACCACTCCATTTGTTTGCACCTAGGGGGTTGTTGCCAATTTCTGTGATAATTATTGAACTGATCCTTTGCACTCCAGCCTGCCAGGGCTGCTCATGCCACAGGAAGGTTCAGATGACCCCAGCTACCTCTGTAGGATGTGTGTTTTCCTCCCAAATGACCCCAGCTACCTCTGTAGGATGTGTGGTTTCCTCCCAAGAACTGCAGTGCAGGGGTGAGACGGGAGCAGCCTGCACTGTGGGGGTGGACTTGCTCAGCTCATTCACCCCTGAGATGAAGGGAGACACGGGGAAGAAATGAAGCGGCAATAGGGGAAAAAATAGCAACTGACAGAGGGACTGACAGCGAGGATTGTCAAGAATCCTCCCCCAGCCCTTCAGACTCAGGTTTATTTAATGATAACACGGAAGGCAGTGGAGAAATACACCCATCGTTCAGCAGCTTCTCCTTCACCCGGAATTCTTCCTGTCTTGGTGAGCGCTCGGGATTCAACTCTCCCTCTTTTCCCTCTCCCGGTGTTCTCTGCTCCTGTTCCTTCTTTTCACATCGGGTGACACAGTCCCAGGCTAAGAGAGTGACAGCATAATACAGTGCATCTGGTTAGTGACTTCTTTCCCTCACGTGCTCATTTCTGCCTGGGATGAATGATTCCGATGCATTTTTGCTTTGTAACTTTCTTCGGTTCCTTGTGAGTTGTCTTTTTTTTTTATATGATGTGCACTTTTGCTTGTCTACCCCTTTGTGCTCCCCCTCATGACACTGATCAATGCAGATGTAGCATTTAACTGTTGCCTGGGGACCCTGGTGCACCCCTCCGCCCCACTCCCACTCACCCCCACTTTGCTTCCTTTCTAATTCTCTTCCTACGCTGTCTACTTTTCATTACAGCATAGAGCTGTTGTCTTTACCTGGTATCGTGTAGTCACATTTCCCACTTGGTTCGCTTTACATTCATTTTTTAGGGTGTGTTGATTGCTATGAAGTAGGAATATGACAATGATAAATGCTACCTCTCAGGAAACCGAGGTGACAACATGAAAGCTCAAAGGGAATTCTTTGCAGATCTGTTAAATGACCAACACACGATAAATTGTTCTGATAGAGTAAATGTTTGCACTTGGAATCAAAAACAAGCAAAAAGATTCTTCATCCCACTTTTTCATTAACTAGCTTGTCCTACCCTTTTTGAAATTTGATGGTTTTTCCTCTGAACAATGGAAATGGTACCAGTCCTGTTCTTGTCCTGAGATTCCTCTGTTCTTGTCCGGAGACCCAAAGAGACAGTGCATGGTGAAACAACTTGTAAATGGCTAGTGCTTCCATCAGTGCAAGCTACAGGTGGAAACCTGATTCCTCATTCATGGAGAGCTAGCTAGCACACCTTTGAACAGGGTCTGGTGTCCTGGCATTTTTCATGGCACCTGCTTTCTCCACTGCTGTGATACCAGGATATCCAGCTGTGTCTCTGAGCGTGCACACACACTGGGGTCTCCCTCTCCTGGGGGAGATTCCACAGCAGTGAGCAGACTCCTCAGAACTCTCTTCATGTCTCCATACGGGCACAGGCTTTGGGCCCAGACACACCTGGGCTTGAAGCCCAACTCACTCTAGCTGTGTGTTCTTGGGCAAGTTTCCCAACTTCTCAACACTGGCCCTCTCTCATCTGCAAAACTGGGGCAATTATTCCATTAGGGTTCTTGTGGCCAAGTCCTCATAATTGTCCCATAGTCCTAACAGTGAACAAACAATAACAATGTTGATGCATTAAATACATAGCAACAAGAAGGCAAATAACACTGACAACATTGGCAGGGGATAAGATGGGCAGGCAGGCAGAGAGCTGCTTGCTATAGATCTTGTTCCATTGATCAGAGAAGGTGTTACAGCTTCAGAGCCCTCACTGTCTTGGGCTAACTATCTGGCCCCCTGCCCAAAGATGGACGCTGCTGAGCCTCCAGCTTATGGTACCTGCTTGAAGATGGCAGGAAAGACGCATCTCATGGCATCAAACAGTCCTGGGGTGTGGAGATGGTTCATTGTCTCTCTGCAGAGGGGACTGTGTAAGCTCCGCTAATGCCGACGATTGCCGTCAGCATAGAAAGCTCTAAGCCTGCTTTGTCATAGCAGAGTGGAGCTGTGAATTCTCACTCCGTGAAACAAAGAAAGGGTTGAGGTGACAATTGCAGAGGCGCTGAGCTCTGCTGTGTTCTGAATCGACAGGGACTGAAGGCCAAATGACGGAAATCGTCTTAGGGGGAGACTGATAGTGCCAGATAATCCTCTTTGAGTCTTGCTCTGTCAGTTTTAGACAAATTAGCAAGTTCAAACAGATGGCAAGGGTGCCTGTCTTTCCAACCATGGAGCCTCTCGGGCTCAGTGTGATACCTTTAACTGCTTGCCTGATCAAAATGCCTGAGAGTCATGTCCATGCCTCCAGGTCCCATTGAAAGGAAATGGAAGTATATCCTCTGGTGCCTGCCAATCTTACCCATCAAACGCCATGCTTGACTGACAGGTGACATTCTCCTTCACAATGAGTAGGAAGTCAAGAACTAGCCTTTGGTCCTTGTAGGAAATGTGAAGAGACCAAGTCTTTTTAAAAAGAAGCAATTTTTCTAAATGAGAAAGCCTGCTGATGATTCTGTCTTCTCAGTTTCTTGTGTTTCTGGAACACTCAGTGTCACATACCTTCTGACACTTCAGACTTGCTGATGATGTAGGTATCCTATGATGCCTCTGCCTTGGGTCCCTCCTCGGCTGAGGTTACAGAAAGAAAACGTGCAGAATTGAGTTCCTTTCTGGAAACCTTGGCTCTTACTGCTGGTAACTGGATGACTGAGACATACGCTTGGGTTTATCCATTATCTCATTATTTCTTCTTTGGATATCAGCCAATTTATGATTGCTTGTCTCAGGAATACAGGGCTTGGATTTCTATGCTGACAAGAATAAAGTGAGCTGGGCAATGAGACTTGTGAGTTGAAAGAAGAAGAAAACCTCCTTTTTTGGGTGTTAAATTCTTGCCAGTATACTAGTCAACATAATGGCTTGACCTTCCTTGCACTTAGGTTGTACAACACAGGCTAAAAATAAAAAAAAAGAAAGAAGAACTAGTTAAATCTCAAATTAGTACTTTTGTAGAGCTCTCTTTGGTCCAAACATGGTTGATTGGCCCTGCTAAAAATCCAGACAGCCTCTCTGGGTATTTGCATCCCCAGGTGATCCCATGTTCTTTAAGATGTCTCCATTTCTTTCTATCTTCCACTTGAATTACATTCTTTTTTAAAAATTTATATTTATTTTATTTGAAAGGCAAGAGACAGACTTACATATATTTTTTACCTGCTAGTTCACTCCCCAAATGCCCACAATGGCCAGGCTGGGCCAGGCTGAAGCCAGAAGTTGGGATCTCCATCCAGGTTTCCCACATGGTTGGCAGGGACCCATGTACTTGAGTCATTGCTGCTGCCTCCCACGGTGCTCATTAAGGAAGCTGGAATTGAGGGTGGGGCTGGTACTCAAACCCAGACACTCTGATCTGGGCTTCCAGAGTTCTGCGTGACATCCTAATCAGTACACCTGATGCCCACCTGTCCACTGCGTTTCTTGACAGACAAATTACTTTGTTACTTTACCTTAATTTCTTTTATTTCAATCATGTATCTTACTGTATTTCTTCTTCCTGTTGCTTCTCTAAAATAGTAAGAATAAATAAATGATAGCCCATGGACCAAATCTGGCCTGACACTCCTTCCTACTTATTCATTCCAACGTTGCCTGTGTCTTGTTTTCACAACACAGTAGTAGAGATGACTAGTTGGAACAGAGAGCATGTGGTTGGCAAAGCTTAAAATATTTACCATCTGGCCCCTGTCAGAATCACTGTGCCAAGCCCTGCTCTCATGAGGTAGCACTCCCAGTCCAGCTCCCCTGACTGCTCTGTTACTGTTTCCGTCAATCCCTGCTCTTCTATTCATGTTCTTCTTCTCCAGTCAATCATCTTCCAGTGTTCAATCTATTTGATTCTATTAAAAATGATTCAATTCATCATTGGGAACATAAAAATTCCCAGTGAAACAGGGCTTGCAGAGTAAAGAATCACAGCAGGGTGTCCCTAAGGGCCTCTCCTCCTATCCACATGTTCAGCTGTCCCCTCCCTCAAGCCCAGCTGGACAGTTTTCCAACCCCACCATGCGTTCTCATGCCAGTCACCAGGAAGGGACTCTTCCCACCTACCCAGTGGCTGCCATAACCCTGTCTTTCAAAACTGAGCTGAAATAACACCTTTTTCTACTCAAAATATTTTATTTCCCCAGATCTAATCTCTCTCTCCTTCCAAACGCAGCTACCTCCAACTATTTTGTTGATACCTCTTAAATGATATTTATCACCATCTACTTTATATTTCAGTGTCTGTTCCCTCTTCCCTGACCTCACTGTACCAATGGCAGAATCTTGGCCCTGTCTACCTTTGATGTCTTTATAGCCCCGGAAGTTATTCAGCGCCTATTCAAAGATTTAGATGTGGTTTGTCTCCCTAAGGGCTCCTATGCTAGAAGCTCAGTCTCCAGCAGTGTTAGGATGGTGGAACCTTTGAAAGATGGGACTCTGGGAAACGAAAGAGTTATGGGGACCCACCCTTCATGAATAGAGCAGTTCTGTTCTTGGGACTAAGCCAGGTCTCATGGGGTTGAATGTCTTCCCATAAGACCAAGTCTGGGTTATTGTAAAAGAGCAAGCTGGCCCCTCTCTGGTCTCTGGCTTCCAATCTCACTAAATGACATCTCCCTTTTGCATGAGGTCCTGTGGTGTTATGCAGTTCACCATGTTGTGACATAGCCACAAGGCCCTTAGCAGAGGTCGAACAGGGAGAGTTGCCTAATCTTAGACTTTCAGCCTCTGAGACTGTGGGCTAAATAAACCTCTTTTCTTTAGACATTACCCAGCATCAGGTATTTTATTATAGCAGCACACAATGGACTGAGACACTAAATTCCATTGAATTGATTTGAATGTCCTCTATCAGGAATGTGAAGTCCTTATAGATAAAGGGTTTGGGAGTTTCCTAAGCCATTTTCCCTGACATAATATGTATGAGAAGCTGAGGAGTGTATGCCTTAGGTTTTGTCTGTTGGATATCAGGTCAGCTTTTTAAAATTTCATTCCCCATTTATGGCATTTAAAAAATACACATTAGCCTTTCTTGCTTTTTCATAAGTCGGTCCTGTTATTTCATAAATCTGTGTTTTCCATGGAAATGCCAAGGTGGTAACATACAACTGAACATTTTTACAACTGAGGCGCTTTAAGACAAAATTTGCATGACAATGTCTATGGAATTTCATTTATCCTTCCTGGTGAGTGCATCCATTTAAATTTTGAATTGATAATGAGCACTGCCTTTTCAAGGGAATTAGTTGGAGAAAATACAAATGCATTTCAAGATTTCTTTCTATGATTTCAGAGAGATGGTTATAAATGCCCTGTAGAAATTATTCCTGAAATCATATTTGTATGAAATGTAGCTCATCAGCTTAAGTCTTTTCTGAAATCTAGCTTTTTGCCATTGGGTTGTTAAGTAATTTAATTCCTCTTAATGGGTCAGCTTTAGCCTAGGAGGTAGAGATATGGTGCTCAGAGGCAAAGTCTCCAGTCAAACAGGCCAGCACACTCCTGTTTCATGGCTACAGCCCGCAGCCATCTCCCCAACCAGCTGTCTGGAAACAGGGGCAGTGCGCAACAAGGAAAACTGCTCAGTAGTGTGGCTGGGTCTTTATAAACTATGTTTTTGGGGAAAAATGCATAGGTGTATTTATCATTGCCTACATTAAAGAAGATAGAAGACAAAGATATGGTATCTTAAGAGAAATATGTGTCAAATCCTATCTGTGTGTGTGTCAGTTGGTCCTTTTCTCCTGGATTCTTTGTTTTCCTGGTTTACAATATGCTGTCAGATCATATAAGTATGGTTAAATCAGTCTAGATCATTTAACCAAGAGAAAGGTAGAAGCACCAGGGCTCAGAGTGAACATTTTTTCAACCTTAATAGGCATCTAGTCAATAAACAGTGTTATAAGTACTACATGGACATCAGGTCCTAGTGTCAAACCAGAAGCAACCCATTAATGAACTCTCCCTTTTAAACCATAGTTCACTTGATCCCGGGTCACAGAGCTGGTAACAACACAGGACTTAAACCTTTGATATCTTTCCTCCAAGTCCAGTGCTCTCCCTATTGTGCTGCGTAATTCTTCATTCTCCTATCATTTGAGACTTAGTGTCCCATTCAAATGAATTCCAACCCACAAATTGAAGTCATGACTCTACCATGCTTCCACAGAATCTTCCTTTAAATATCTATTAAACATACTGAAATCATCATCACTCTTGGATATTTACTCAATACCCTCAATCCAAAATAGCTGACATTTACAGAGTGCTGACTATGGGACAGGAAACCCTGTTCTGAGGTCTTATGCATACTAAGTCATTTAATCCTCACAAAAGCCAATGCCATAGCCATTGTTATTATTTCTGTCTTATAATGGAAGAAGATGTGTCAGACTCTGTCAGTCTGACTATGAGTCACTGCTCTGAACACTGGACCCACACTCTCTTGCCCCTGAAGCAATAGCAGGTGCACTTATTTCATCAGGATCCATATAGAATTGTGTGGGCTAATCTCACACACTACTTGGCTACAGATTTTTCTCTATCAGATCCCAGTGACCAATGTATGAAAGCTTAAAAGCAATGTGAAGCTACTAGTACAAGAAGATTCAAGAATCTGGAGTATGTCTTTGCAGTCTGTCAATCAGAACTCTCAGAGAGTTTACCTGCTTCACAGTTATCTCTGTCTGAACTGACTAGGGTCAAATGAATGATCTGGGCATTTAGGATACATTAGATGTCTCTGAATAATATTGCCATGACCTAAACCAGTAAGTTGCTTGGACACCAGAAAGGTGATTTTTGGTAGTTTTTTTTTTAACCTGGTGGTATAGTTCTAGCTAGGGCAAGGTGTCTGACCATGGAGACAGATGCTGTGTGGGAGTCTGTAAGTGAAATGATGTGTAGGCTGGGAGAGACAGCAGGAGTGTAAATGGCAGAAGCAGGTTACACACTTTCCAGTGGTTGTGATAGAACCCAAGGCCCCCACCTGTAGTGAGTGGTTGTCAGCATAACCCTGGGGCAGAACCCCCTAAGCAAGGAGGATGTGGTGGTGTGCCTGGCAGCTAGGCTCATACTGTGAGAGCTGGGCATTTCACAGAGGTTGATAAACTGTTTTAATTTTCACTGAATTACTTCTGTTTATTAATTCCTAAATCAAGCTGGATTTGTGTGTTCTGTTTATCGTCTGAATATGTATGTTTCAAGACCCATTCAAGTAAATATCCTGCACTACCATCCTTCCTGGGAAACAAATATAATCTTATTTGGATGCATGTTTTGCTTCCATTCCATTTGTTTATAAATCTGCTTGTTAGTGTTTTTGCCAGGCCAGTTGCTTGCAGAAATCCCCACTGGGCTGTGCTCATCCTAAGTGTTTTCCCTTTCTTCCACCTCCCACAAACCCCAAATTTCTCAATTGAAAGAAACTTTAATGATGATTTCCAGTGTGGAGGGGATTGAAGTCTCCAAATGATGAACTGTCAGACAGGAAACAGCTTCAGAGATCACCTTCTCATGTCAAAGCTGCTGAGAATCTTAAGGAAATGGTCTATTTAGTGGTCAGCTGGCATAGCCCACCCTGGGGAAATAACTATGTTGCTTATGCTCTTAGTGTTCTCAGATTTATCATGAGAGCAGTCCTGCATATGTATGTGTATTGGGAGGGAGAAGGGAGAGTCAGAGAGAGAAGGCGAAAGAAAGGGAGAAAGAGAATGAGAATACATATTTGGGAAATTGTGGGGTTTGGGGCAGTTAGAATGGGGTTCCCAAGCTCACTTCTGAGAAAGCCATCTTTGTTGATTAGTCTTATAAGGCTACTTAGGTCAAAGGCTGTGCCTCAAGGTCTGTAATATGAAATGTTACTCAGATAAGAGACCCTAGTTGAGTTGCACAGCAAGAGAAGAGAAATAGATTTAAAAATCTAATGAGAGGAGTAGATCCTATAAGTGGAGGGCAATGGTGGGAGAAGGGGAGAGGTGAAAATCCATGAGAAGTGAAGAGGGAGGAGCCTGGGCCAAGAGAAGTCTCTAAGGACAATTCTACAAATACGTTTTATAAGGAAAATATCAACTACATGTGAAGAATAGCTTAATGTACCCCATTGGAAGCCATCACCTGGCTTCAGCCATTAATAGCACATAGTCAATATAAACTCCCAGCTATACTCACCATCCCAGATAGAAACATATTTTTAAAGCAAATCTCAAGCATCACATTTCACCCATATATATTTCAGTATGTATTTCTAAACTGAGACTTTTTTTTCCACAAAATCTCAACATCATCTAAACAAAAGAAACCTGAGAAATTCCTTATCAAATGCCAGCATTCAAATTGTCTTATGAATGTTAGAAAACATTTTATTTTATAATAGAGACATCTGCATAAATCGTAAGTTGATAGTTTGAAAAATATTCACAAACAAATGTGTCAGTGTAGCCAGGACCCTTATAAAGAGGTAGATTATCACTAGCACCTTGGAAGCTACCTGCTCCAGTGAGTATCCCACTCAAAGGTAACCATTAAATGGGTCTTGAATTTTATACAGGTAGGCTCATGTAATATACACTGTTTCACTGAACATTTTGTTGTGAGACACAAATTGGTAAAGTACATTTGAAAGAAGATCCATGTACTGTAATAATTTCATAGATTTCTTAAATTTCTCTTTGCTTACGTGTCTTCTCATTTTTTTTTCTTTTTAAACTTTCTGTTTCAAAGAAACTGAAACATCTGCCTGTTAGAGTTTTTTACATGCTAGAATTGACTGATTCCTTCCCTGGTATTGGAAATGTTTCTCTGTCTCTGTATTTTATGAAAACTGTGAATTAGAACCTGAGGCTTGATCAAAATCAGGTTTGATTTTGTTTTGTTTTGTTTTTTAACTGAGACTCTACAGAGGATTTTAAGAGTTCATTGCATCCACTTTACAAAATCATCAGTAACATTCACATTATTCTTTAATCTAGTGATCAAGTGGGCACTTTACTTAGGGGATGTCAAAAAAGAAAATTGAAATACTTAAAAGCTGATATCTGGAGTATGGGGATACATAAGAAGAGATTGGAAATATTTATCAGAACTTTATAGCAGAAATGAGTTCAAATGAAGAGGTTATATAGCAATAGAATTCTTTCATATGGTTATATCTTCTATAGGAAATATTAAAACATAAATACAAAGCCTGCATGCCTAACAAAGAAAGTTCTCTGGCTTGCTCTTCCTTGTACCACATTCCCAGAGTTGGGAGAGAGAATGGGCAGGCAGAGTGTGCTGGTCTGCCTGTCAGCACACTCTAATCTTCAAGGTGTGGTCCATGCAGGTTTCTGGTGTTCACTTGGTTCCTCAAGTTGGCTCTCATTGGAAGATTACACAGCTGGCATTCTCATCCACTTGACAGATACGTTTCAGCATTCTGTGATGGAGTCGTCTGCCTTTCTGAGATGTATGATTAATCTCCCAGGGTCTCACATCCTTGTACAATCAGATAAAAGCGTCTTTCTGAAACTCTGCCCTGAAGACCAAACTCTGAGCCATGGGTTCCAAAGCAAAGTGCCAATAGGCTGAAAGTTGCTTTGAAAATGTCAACCAGCCTTTCTCTGTTTTATCTCTACACTACAAGAAAGCCTTAAGTTCAGTCTACGAGTCATATGATAAAAGACACCATGGTTCCTGCCTGACTTCAAGGAGACATCACTGGTAGCATCCAAATGAAATATTAGTATAGCTTTTCCTAAACCAGAAACTTTGGACAAGAATCCACAAAAACAGCTCTTTGTTTCTGGGAACTTCTATAAAGAGGAAATGCCTGCTATGAATGTAGGCGAATAAGGTATTCAACTAAGTAAGGGAGTTTAAAATTTACATTTGCTTTCACTGTATTTTTCTCCACATTGTTTTGAGGGAAACCAGAGTCCTTAACTAGGGTGGCTCAGGGAGTTGATGCTGACATGAAAAGTCTCCAAAATTTTGTATGCATATACATATTTTCTGGGAAAATATCAAGAAATTTCCTCATATTTTCAAAGAAGTCCATGATTTTTTAAACAAAAGTTAAGAACACAGAAATTGCAAATGTCCTAGGCTAATACTATATAAAATGGGTATGGATGACAGAAGGTGACTCTGGATGAGGTGGAGAAATCAATGAATCCATATTTTTTCCAAGTTTCAGTCTACAAGAAGACTTGGATTAGAGCTGTAGATTCATAAACTTGACCTATAGGCTACTTGATAATGGGAATAGAGTAAGTGAACTCAACCTCACCTATAAAAATTATACCTTCAAGAACCTTCCTTCCAGCTTTCTTCCCAAATGATCACCAGATCCTGCTGCCTTGATGTGTTGGTGGACATCTTTCTCATCTCTTTTTATTAGGATGACAACCTGCATTCTTCTTGGAAGAGAAGACCATACATTGCCTCCCAACTGTAACAGTAGTGTATAAGAAATGGAACATAGAGAAAGACATCAAGAGCTCTACTGAAGGTAAGGATTTTGTGATAAAACTTAAAGACTAATTTAACATACAACAGGAGGAAAATTGATTAATATAATGGGAGGAAAGCAAAAGTTAGTTTTCTGATTTCTCTAGGTTTAGGTCCTAGTGATGTGTATTCATTGTCTGTTTTAACTAGCTGTGAAATCCCTCAACATCAGACCTACTCAGATGGGATCAGGGCTATGTCTGAAACAGAGTGCAAAGTAGTCACCCCTAGACTAGGTACAGTCCACAAACTTGATTAATACAGTGTTTTCATGTTTAATTAAAATTTTGAGAGCACATCAATTCAGTATATTCTGGATAATGGAAGAGATAATAGCATTGATAGGATGAAGTGTAATGAGAACAGGAAATGGCCCCACACTTTCCACAGGGCATGTGCAATCCAATGTACCCCAATCTCCATCATTCTCATCCAGCCCACATCTCTCATTTTGTGAGATTTAAATAAAAAATCTGGTACCATGGGGAACGCTGTGTGCTAAGCTTAGATTTTATTCTGAAAGCAATGGGGAGTCATTTTTATCCAATGAGTAGATAATAAAATATGGAATCTATACACAGTGGAATAATACTCAGCTACAAAGAAGAATGGAATCCTGCCATTTTCAAAATGGATGGAACTGCAGGACATTGTCGTGTGAAATATACCAGACAGAGAAAGACAAATAAAGCATGCCTTCTCTCCTGTATGAAAGCAAAAAAAAAAAAAATCGACCTGAATGTAGAATAGTGACTATTAGAGATTGGGGAGGGTGAGGGGGAGGGAGTAGGAAGTTGGATAATGGATACCAAAGCCCAGAAGGAAGGAATGCATTCTAGAGTCAGCGTCACAGTGGGGTGAGTTTACAATCTATTACATATATTGTGAAGAATTAGTGGAGAGGAGGTCTAATACATAGTGTCGTGGAGATGGAAATGCTGGCTACTATGATTTGACAAGTGTATATTACATACACATGCACTTAATATCTTGAAATACCACATTGTTCCACATAAATATGTGTTGATAAAAAATGTATAGCATCCTTGTATAATATAAAAAATTAAAACTGTGAAAATGGGATATTTTATTTGGAAAAAGCAGAAAAATCAGAATTGTGGCAAATGGACTAGAGGGAAGTAAAGCTGGAAGTAGGATAGATAACTGAGGAGACTGCTATAGTAAACCAGATAGAAAACCAAGAGAGCCTGAAGCAAGCCCACCTACTGGAGCTAGCTAGCTGGAGACAAAACTGAGAGCGGGTAAGCAGGTAGAAGGAGCAGGTCTTGGTACCAGATGGAGCATGAAGAAGCAACGGAGTTGAGTTCAGGCAGATTGGGATGAAACATGAGTGAGGTCACTCATCATCATAGGCAGCAGAAAGTGGGAAATGGCTTAAAGACATTAATACTCACACCTTCTGGCTTTGTAATTGGAAAACAAGACAATATTCCAAATGAATGTAGCCCAGGGGCAAGCCACAGCACTGATCTGCACCAGCACTCACGCTGGCCTGTGACCCCCTCACAGTCCACAAAAGGCAGAAGTGGCCAAGTTATCGTTTCTGTCTTAGTCCCTTTGAGTGGCTTTAGCAAAACGTCATAGACCATGTGTCTTAGAAACAACAGCTTTATTCCTCCCAGTTGCAGAGGCTGGAAGTCTGAAATCAAGCCACTGGCATGTCCAGTAGCTGGTGAGGGCCTGCTTCCTGCTTCGTATATGGCACCTTCCTCCCAATGAGCTCTTCAGGGATTCTTTTATAAGGACATTAACTCCGCCTAATTATCCGCCAAAGGCCCCAGCTCATATTGCCATCACATGGGTGGTCAGGAATGCAACATGTGAATTTTGTGGGGACACAAATGGTCGATCCAGAATAATTCCCTTCATTATCTTTCAAACTAAGAAATGTTCTGCTCTGGGGATCTTAGAGCAGGGGTTATCTAACAGAGGAGTGAGTCAGACTCAGACACGCTTTTGAAATCAGGGCCACTTAAACTGCAGCCCAGAACCCCTCTACACTGGCATTTGCAGAGCGGGCCTGGGTTAGTGTATCACCAAAGGGAGAGTGGGGATTTTCACTCCTGCACTTAACCCCAGTAACTCTTTATTCAACCTGCTATTTCCCTATGTTTATTGCTGTCTGGTTATCAGTACTGAGTGCTGATCATGGTCAGCTTAGGACACCTTCCTCCCCCCCACTTCAAACATTTTCATTTTCACTATGCTTCTCTTGTGTACTATTTATTCTGTTTGTGGAATAATACCTCCCCCCAAGAAAAGAATCAAATGTGTGCTTTTCCGTTTTTGTCATTGCACATCAATGAGTAATTGGATAAATGTTGCCGAAGAATCAGATCTGCAGAAGGGAAACCTATTGGTAAGATCAATTTCACACTGATCCTCTGGGAATTCTTCCAGGTGCATCTTTCCTGTGCTCCTCAATCAAAGCAGAAGAATTTGTAATAGAAGAAACACGACTCACTGCTAATACGATTTCAAACGGAATGGAAAAGGGAAAGAGAGTTCCTGTTTTATTTCAGTTCGGATACAGCTCCCAGAACATCTTCCTACCACTACTGATTATGGTATAGGTAGAGACACCTTGTGATGTTTCAATTCATGCTTAATACTTGGATTGAAAGCAGAAAGATGACAAAAGTACCTGCTGGCATGATGTCTTCATCCCTGAGAAAGCAAATCTTTGATGTATCACAAAATCATTGGTGACCACACAGCGGGTAATGTGATGGGTTTGCTTGTGGGTCCAGCTTATCCTAGATTAGAAAGAGTGCCTTAGTCAAGTAAAGAGAAAACTTGACTTTTGGTGTTCATCAGACTCTGACATATATTTGAGGCATTGTGTACTGAAACTTGTTTTCCACATCTTTTGGAGTGCTTATCTAGAAGAAAACAGCTAATCTACGAGTGCCTCCATACTTTTAATGGCATCATTAAAAGAGTTTATAGCTACAACTACTTGAAGGAAAAATACACAAATAGTCCTTCCAGATCTTCTAAAATGCTAACCCAAACACTCTTGACTTCTCTCTGGAGAAAGAAAAGTGATATTCATTCAGAATGGAGTTTTCTAGCTTCTGAAGGCGTAAACCTACTGAAACACTGGAGGATTCCTGGTTGATGGCTTCTTGCTCTCTGAAAGAATCTATACTGTCTGGGGCCAGTGCTGTGGCATAATGGGTAAAGCTGCTGCCTGCAGTGCCAGCATCCCATAGGAGCGCTGGTTCAAGACCCAGCTGATCCACTTCCGATACAGCTCTCTGCTATGGTCTGGCAAAGCAGTAGAAGTCTCTAGGCCCCTGCACCTGTGTGAGAGACCCAAAAGAAGCTCCTGGCTTCGGATTGGCACAGCTTTGACCATTGCGGCCATCTGGGGGGTGAACCAGTGGATGGAAGACCTCTCCTCTCTCTCTTTCTCTCTCTCTCTCTCTCTCTCTGCCTCTCCTTCTCTCTCTCTGTTTAACTCTATTAAATAAATAAATCTATTTTTTTAAAAAAAGAATATATGGTGTCTGTGAAGAGAGAAGTAAAGACCAGACTGAGCTCAATTTTTGTGCTTCCGAGAAAGGATGCCACAGTTACTGGTGAGTAGAAGAAATACTTTTGTTCCCTTGTGGGGAAAGAGGCTCTGGATATGAGAGGCATTGTGAGCACTCACTGCTGTCTGCTTTGATGTCCCATTGGACCTGGTACAATTCTCTCCTTTACATGGATGCGTTCTCTGCTGGGATGCATGATCTAAACAGAATGGTATGCCACTGTGGGGTAAGATTTTGTAGGGAAATAAAAAGTGAATTTGGGTTCATCCAGTATACCTTATTTGGCTTTTCAAAAATGTTTCTTATTTTAGCTGCCATATAAAAACTGTACAAGTTTATGGGGTACCCTGTGGTATTTCTATACAAGCATGTACTGCTTAATAGCCCATCAAGGTGAACGTATCTATCTCCTCAAACATTAACATTTCTTTGTGGTGAAGCCATTCAGAATTCGTTCTTGTAGCCTTTTTTTTTTTTTTTGTAGACAAATATATATTACATCAACACCTATAGTCATCTATAGAAAAGCAGAACTTTTTTCTCTTTTAGGACTACAATTTAGTGCCTATTAACATTTCATCATCCTCACCTGCCTCTATTCTCGCCAGCATATAGCAACCCCCATTATATTCTTAGCTCTCATTCAATCAGCATTTTTAGATTCCACATATGAGTGAGACCATATGGTTCCTGTCTCTGTGTGCTTGACTTACTCCACTGAACATAATACCTCTAGTTCGAAGATTTCAATGATGTTTAGCGCCAAATAGTATTCAATTATCTTTATGTACTATATTTTCTATTTCCATTCATCAGCTGATGGACATGTGGGTTGTTTCCATATCCTGGATAATGTGAACAGTGCTGCACTAAGCACACGAGTGCAAATCTCTCTTCAACAGAGATTCCTTGCTCTTGGATGGATACTCAAAGTTGAAATACTGGAACATATGTTTATTTTTGTAAGGAACTCCCATACTTCTTAACAATGTCTGCATGAATTTTCATTCCAGTCAGCAGTGTGCAAGGGTTCCCTTGTCTATACTTCCTCAACAGGCACTTGTGGGGAGCAACTGAGACTAGACTAAATTACTGGAACTAAGACTAATTCTATGCATCTGATCTCCCACAATATGGCGCTGAGAGACAGCAAACAACTTCTACACAGCTGCCTCACCAATTTGACTGATGAGCTGCAGGAGTTGATCCTGCTCCTGATTGGAGGAGAGCAGTGTGCTCGGCATGTGGGCAGCAGAGCATGGATTGGTGGAAGAGGACTATAAAGGAAGAGAGAGACAACATGCACCAGGAACATCTGAGGAACATCTGAGCAGCCCCTGAGAGAGCCAGCCGGCAGTGTGCCGCTCCTCCACGGAAGCCGGGAAAGCGGCAGGGGTGCTGCCCCTCCGTGGAGGCGGGGGGGGTGGGCGGCAGCAAACCTGGGAAGGGCCGGGCAAAGAGAACAGCACAGGGTCCAGTGTTGTCCCTCTGCGAGTGGGGGAGCGACACTGGTTACCTTTCATTCTTTTGATAACAGCCAGTCTAATTGGAGTGAAGCAGTACCTCGTCGTGGTTTTGATTTGCTTACCCTTGATGATTAGTGATGCTGAGCATGCTTTCATGTACCTGCTGGCCATTTGTATTTGTTACTTAGAGAAATATCTGTTTAAACCTATTACCTGCTTTAATTGGATCATATGAATTTTTGCTGTTGAGTTCTTTGAGTTCCTTATACTTTCTAGTTATCAACTCCTTGTCAGATATATAACCTTCAAATATTTTCTCCCATTCTGTAGGTTGTCTATTAAGTTGACTTTTTTTATTTAGAAATTCTTTAGTTTTAAGAAATCTCATTTGTCTGTTTTTTGTTTCCTGTACTTTTGAGTACCTTGTAGTTCCAGTGTTCTGAAATGTCACCCTTGTTTTGTCCCAGTGTTACCGGAGAATCAAAGGGTCCTTGTCTTCATGCAAGAAAGAATTCAGGAGTGAGACAGAGAGTAGTGGAAAGCAAAATATCAAGGTTTATTAATGGTAGGGACATCCGTAAGAACAAATGGGCATCTCCTAGACAGAATCAGAGAGAGTGTGTAGTTCACATTTAGGCTGGGATTTTTAAGGGGATGGGTCTTGTCTTTCCGCCTTTTCCCTCCCCCCTCTCCTTCTCCTGGAACAAAGGACTTGTTTCTGAGTTTTTCCCCCTGAAGTTGTCAGACAGGGGAAGCCTGGCTGGCATGGCCCTGCCTTAGAGGAGGGATGTTTATCAGGCCAGGTAGAAGGGGCAGGACCCCCTGGAAGGTCATCAGGATCCCTGCAGGACTTTGAAGTGCAGCTACTAGGCTGCACCTGGAGGGTTATCAGGATGACTTTGAGATGCAGATGCTGGACCTAGATGTCAATTCCTTAGGCCTTTTTTTTTTTTTTTTGACAGGCAGAGTGGACAGTGAGAGAGAGACATAGAGAAAGGTCTTCCTTTTCTGTTGGTTCACCCCCCAATGGCTGCTGCAGCACAGCGCTGATCGGAAGCAGGAGCCAGGTGCTTTTCCTGGTCTCCCATGGGGTGCAGGGCCCAAGCACTTGGGCCATCCTCCACTGTACTCCCTGGCCACAGCAGAGAGCTGGCCTGGAAGAGGGGCAACCGGGACAGAATCTGGCGCCTTGACCGGGACTAGAACCCAGTGTGCCGGTGCCACAGGTGGAGGATTAGCCTATTGAGTTGCTGTTCTAGCCAATTCCTTAGGCCTTTGTCACACACACATAAGCTCCTTTCTGACTTCCTTCCTAACATTAGTAGTTTCAAGGTTTCAGATCTTGTGTTTAGGTCTTATATTCATTTTGAGCTGATTTTTGTACATGGTGACAGATAGGGGCCTACTTTCATTATTCTGTATGTAGACACACAATTCTCACGTTTATTTCTAGGGTCCTTTCTGTTCAATTTGTTCTGATGTCAGTTTTTAAGCCAATAGCATGCTATTCTAATTAATGTAGTTTTGTATTATGTTCTAAAGTCAGGTATGTATTGCCTTCCGCTTTGTTCTTTTTTGTTCAAGATTGCTTTGGTTATGCGTGGTCTTTTGTGATTTAATACAAATATTAGTAATATTTTCTCTAGTTTGGTGAGTGTATTTAGTATTTTGACAGGGATTGCATTAAATCTGTAAATGGCTTTGGTTAGTACAGACATTCTAACAATGTTGATTCTTTGAAGCCATGAACATGGAATATCTTTCTATTTCTTTGTGTGCTCTTTAATTTCTTTCATCAGTGTTTTGTAATTTTCATTACAGAGATCTTTATCTCTTTGGGTCAATTTATTCCTAAGTATTTTCACAGCTATTGGAAATGGAAATGCCCCTGGATTTTTGCGTTGTGGTCAAAAATGACACCTGATATATGTTCTATTTTTTTAATGTACCAAGACTTATGTTGTGACCTGCTATATGACCCGCCCTGATGTGCTGATGGTCCTGATGTCTAATGTGCTTTAAAGAATGATGTGGATTCTGAAATTGTTGCATGGAGTGTTCTCGGTGTCTTTCAGGTACGGTTGATCTAGGTTCAGTTTAACTCTGTCGATTTTTTATTTCAGTGATACATCCCTTTCTGAAAGCAGGATGTTAGAGTCTCCCACTATGATTATATTGGAGTATCTTTCCCTTTAGGCATATTAATATGTGCTTTATACATAATCCAATATTAGGTTAATATATATTTGCAGTTATTTCCTCTTGCTGAATTGAACACTTTATTGTTATGTTACTTTCTTTGTCCACTGCTGATTTAAAATTTATTTTATATCATATAAAAATAATCATTTCTTCATTTTTTTTGTTTTATTCGTGTAGAATATCTTATTCCATATTTCCACTTCAGTTTGTGTGTGTCCTTAGAGGTGAAATGAATTTCTTTTAAGGAGCATAGGGTAAGGTCTTGTTCTTCCTTTGTTCAGGCTATCATTCAGTCATTCTATGCCTTTTAACTGGAGAATTTCATCCATTTGCATTTAAGACAACTATTGCTAAGTAAGGTCTTACTGTTACCATTTTGACCCTCATTTTTCTAGTTTTATTGTAGTTCTTTTATTTTTCTTTCTCTTACAATCTTGCTTTGTGGTTACATGATTTTTTTGTAGTAGTGTAGTTTGGTTCCTTGCTTACTGTTTTTCTCAAGTCTCTAATAGACTTTTGCTTTGTAGTTCCCATGAGGCTTACAAAGAAACTTCTTTTGGTTATAACAGGGTACTTTTAAATGAGAGCAACTTGACATTAATTATGAAAAAAACAAAAGAAACAAAAGGAGAAAGAGACAAGAAATCTAATAAAGAGCTCTACACTTATACTCCATTCCTCCCTGCATTTTGAATTTTTTTTACATCCCATTTTACATCTTTCTATATTGCTTGTCTCCTAACATAGTAACATATTCATTGTTTTTCAGTCTCCTTACTAAAGATCTGAATGCTTTTTGTGCCATGTTTCCTATACTAAAGTGTTCTGAATTTGTACAGCTACAATTAGTTACCAATACAATTTCTACCTTCTGATATTTCCTTCTGATTCATTAGTGTTTCTTTCAGTTTGAAACACTCCCTTTAGTATTTCTTATGAACCTAGTCTGGTGGTGATATTCTTTCAGGCTCTGTTTGTGAATATCTTTGTCTCCTCTTTGTTAAAGGATAGCTTTGCTGCATAGAGTCTTTTTTTTTTAATTTTTATTTAATGAGCATAAATTTCCAAAGTACAGCTTAAGGACCACAATAGCCTCCTCCCCCCCGTATCTTCCCTCCCACCCACAATGCTCCCCTCTCCCACTCCCTCTCCCTTTCCCCTTCACATCATGATTAATTTTCAATTATCTTTATATACAGAAGATCAATTTAGCGTATGTTAAGTAAAGATTTCCACATTTTGCTCCCACACAGAAACACAAAGTGTAAAATACTATTTGAGTACTAGTTATAGCATTAATTAAACACCTAAGAGTAATTGTGTGTTAATTACAGAGTTCAACCAATAGTTTTAAGTAGAATATAAAATGCATCTTTTGTATTGTTGTGGCTTCCCCCCCCGACCTCCCTCCCTCCCGTGGCCCTCCCCTCACCCACACCTTCTCCCATCCCGCCCTTCATCACATTTCATTTTCAATTACCTTCATGTATTGAAGATCAACTTAGTATATACTAAGCAGGGATTTCAACAGGTTGCACTCACACAACTGAACCAGGTATAGGGTATTGTTCAACTAGTAGTGTTGTTTTTGAGTTTCATAGTTAAACATATTAAGGACAGAGATCCTGTGTGGGGAGCATGAACCCAGTGACTCCCGTTGTTGATTTAACAATTGGCACTCTTATTTATGATGTCAGCAATCACCCGAGACTCTTGCTATGAGCTGTCTAGGCTATGGAAGCCCCTTGAGTTCAGCAACTCTGAATTTGTTTAGTCAAGGCATATCACAGTGGAGGTTCCTTCCTCCCTTCAGAGAAAGGCGCCTCTCTCCTTGATGGCCTGATCCTTCTGCTGGGGTCTTGTTCACCAGGATCTTTCATTTAGATTGTTTTTTGCCACCGTGTCATGGCTTTCCATGCCTGTGAGACTCTCATGGACCTTTTAGTCAGATCCGAATGTCCCAAGGGTTGATTCTGAGGCAGGAGTGCTGTTTTGGGCATTTGCCATTCTATGAGTCTGCTGTGTGTTCTGCTTCCCCCGCAGGATCATTCTCTCCCTTTTGATTCTATCTTTCATTATTTGCTTACACTGGTCTTATTTGTGTAATCTCTTTGCCACTTACCCTATCTTTTTCATCAGTTGTGTATTTATATTTGTCTCTTTACCAAGTGTGCTGGCATTGGTACCTGCCTCCTTGGTAAGATTGAGTTGAAATCCCCTGGCACATTTCCAGTTCCACCATTGGAGGTAGGTCTGAGTGAGTATGTGCCGTCCTATATATCTCTGCTGCACAGAGTCTTTTTGGCAAGTGTCTTCCCTGCTTTAATGCTGTGAAAGCCTCACCTCTCCTGGCCTGTGAGGTTTCTGCTGAGGAGTCTGCAGTCAGGCAAATCGGGACCCTTTGATTCCTGACTTTTTCTTTTCTCTTGTAGCTGTGAGGATCTTAAGCTTGGAAAGCTTCATTATAATATATCTTAAGGTAGACTTGGTGGAGTTCCCCGTGACTGATGACCTCTGACCTTTCTGAGCCTGAATAGTTGTATCTTTCTCTGAGTTTGAGAAGTGTCATTGTCTTTTTCAACATGCTTTCCACCTCTTTGGCATCCTCAAGTACCTCTTGAACTGCAACTACTCAGATATTTGCTGTTTTCATGGTGTCCCAAAGTTCCTATACTCTTTCTTCAATCCTCTTGCTTCATTTTTTTGTTCTCCTTTGCTATGTATTTTCAAATAGCCTGTCTTTGTTTTTTCTTAAATATTTGTTTATTTGAAATTCAGTTACAAAGACACCCCCCCACCCCCCCCCCCACACACACATAGAGATCTTCCATATGCTGGTTTTCTCCACAACAGCAAGGTCTGGGCCAGCCTAAAACCAGGAGCTAGGAGTTGCAGCTCAGTCTTCCACATGGGTGGCAGTGGCTCAAGCACTTGGGCCATCTTCAGTTGCCTTCCCAGGTCATCAGCAGGGAGCAGGATGGGAACTGGAGCAGCCAGGACACAAACCAGTGCCTATATGGGATGCCAGTGTTGCAGGTGGCAGCTTTACCCACTATGCCACAATGCCAATCCCTCAAATAGACTGTCTTTGAACTTATCTATTCTTTGTTATTTTTTATAGATTCTTCTATGGATACTTTCTGTCACATTTTTAATTTCACTTAGTATGCTTGTCAGGTGAAGCGTTTCTGTTTAATTTCTTTTAATTCCTTCCATTTCTCTGTCAAGTCTCTGTTAGAATATTAACTTGTTTCTGTGTGTTCACTTGAAGTTCATTCTACTCTAAAATTTTCATCTGAATATTTGAAATGTCAGAGCCTCACTTTCTGGCACCTTACTTTGTTTCTTAGGTGAAGTTCATTCCCTGAGCATTCGTGATGCCTCTTGGCAAATGACATCATGTGTGCCTTAACAAATGAGTAATCGTTAATTGTTCCAGACTTCATAATGTGGCATTGTTTGTAGCTGTTCTGAAAATTCTAAGCCATCTGTTTGTTTCGCTGAGCCTGTGCCACTTTGGCAGTAGATGGCACCCTACATTGAGGTTTGCTGCAAGTCCAGTACGCCATTAATGCCTCAGTCTGAAAGGAGATCCTGAGCTTAGATTTGATCAAATGTGTGTTGGTGTGCTACTTAGAATAAACTAAGGAGATGTCCAAGAAGGAGCAGTCTGTCCCTACATGTCACCCCACAGAGCCAGGACAGACCAAGATGACCAGTCTTGTGGCCACCAATGTCACAATGCCAGATCACACCAGTAGAACAGAGCCTACAAAGATAAGTGCAGCACAGGGATAGGACCACAGCCCACACTGCAGCTGTCTGTCTGCTACTGAGATGGGCTCACTAATCACAAGTAAGCTGATTCTAAAGTAAGGCTCATCGATTGAGGATACAAGAGTCCACTTGATACTGGGGAAGCTCCACAGTGCTTCACCTATAGGTATCAACCTGGGGATAGGGATCTTTTATATCTGTCAGATGTTGGGTTTTATGAATTTGACACTGAGTACCAAGACATAGTCTTGTGGGTCCTTGCTATCTGCCCAAGGTTAGGTGAAGGAGTGATAAAGACAGCCCCTTGGTGGCCACACCTGGGTCTCATAGTCACCAGGCCCTGCACAATCTTGGTATGAACCAGGTCTACACTCCAATATAGGATGCAGGCATCCCACACCATGGCTTAACTGCTGGCAGTGACACACACAGAACAAATCCATGCTGCTGGGGCACAGATCTCTGCCTAAGGCAAGGGCAGCTTCAGAGGTGTTGTCCACAAGCCCTGTCTTGGGGACACGAGACTTTGAACTTGATCAGGCAATGACTCTCACAGCAGTGGATCCAGATCTGAGTTCCAAGGCAAGGTTCTAAGTTCCCTTTCCTGCCCTACCCTGCAGTGATTTGAGTCTTTTACCACTGTCAGCCAAAAGCTGGGGGAGTGGTGGTGGATTTGATCCCTTAGCCTCCTGGCTATGGGGGGTCCAAAGAATCAATTTGCAGGTGCTGGCTTGGGGCAGGTACCATGGGACCCTGACAAACACTTTTTTTCATGGTAGGTCTGGTACTCAGTATCAAGTCAAAATCTGGACTCAGTTCCTTCTCCCTCTCCTAAGTGTAGAGGAATTGTCCCTCTCCATGATGTACTGCTTAGAGCTAGGGGAAGGGTGATGGCTCTTTTCTTCGTACTTTGCTCAATGAATCTTTTCTTATTGATAGCTCAGTTGAATTCTATATCTGTGTGTGAATACCTGTTGTCTCAGTGGGGAGATGCTCACTGGAACACCTTACCCAGCTGCCATCTTCCTCTACCCTCCCAATATGCTTGAAATAATAATCCTAATTTTCCCATCTTATTTCTTAAATTTTTTTTTCATTTTAATTGAAAGGCATAAAGACAAACAGGGCTCTTCCATTCATGGGTTCCTTCCCAAAATGCCCACAAAACACAGGGCTGGGCCAAGTGGAAACCAGGAGATAGGAACTCAATCCAGATCTCCCACATGGGGAGCCAGGATGCATTTACTTGAGCCATTACCTGCTGCCTCCCAGGCTGTGAATTTGGCAGAAGCTGGAATCAGAAGTAGAATAGTACTTACACCAGGCACTCCAATATAGGATGCAGGCATCCCACACCACGACTTAACTGTTGGACCATCCACTTAACCTTGAAACTTAAAAACATTTCTTACAATCTGGTTGAACACATACGGAATGGATATTGGTTTTAAGAGTTTGGTTTTAAATCAAACTTCCTGTTTTAGAATTGGGCTTTGTGACCTATTACCTCTGTGGCCTTGGGCAGGTTATGTACCATCTGTTTTGCTTTTGTTTCTTTACCAATGAAACAGATGAGTACAAACCCCATAGAGCTCTTGTGATGAGTACTGTATAAATTACTATATGCACTAAAAAGCATATCATTGGCAAATGGTGAATTCTCAATAAAATTTGGCTTTCATTATAGTTTAATAAAAATTAGGGGCAAAATTCATTCATAAATCATGAACAGAGATGAAAAATTGATGACTTTTACATGAAAATGCTTCAGTTTATGGATTCTAAAACTGAAGTAGTACAAGATGTTTGACAGGTTGTATTTAAATCAAGCAGCTTAAAATGCTTTTAGAATCACATGGAAAAGTCCATGGAAATCATCTACCCCACTGCTTTCATTTTAGTGCTAAGAATCATTGAGAAGTAAGATAACTTAGCACAAATGACAACATGAACACCCAAGAATCCCTTTCAAGGGATGACTGAACAAAAGATGGGAGAGTGAAATTATGAACTCAGCAACTTTTTAGCTCACATCAAAACTGTTCAGGACATGATCTGCATATAACCAGAGCCAGCAGACCTAGGATGGGGGATCTAGCCAGGAAGAGAGAGGGGCTGAAGTATGTTTGTTACACAAACGGTTATTAGCCACCTGATGACCATGCTGTACTTTGGTGAGGAAGCACAAGATTATCTATTTCCTAAGTGGGAACACTTGAGTATCAGGTTCCTCTGACTTACGTCATGTCCTAGGACATGGCCACAGCTGTAGTCACAGACTGAGGGGATCTTTCTGCACCAGGGAATACATAGGCTTTAGAATGCCCTGGTAGAAGTCTTGACTCTGCCACATACCCGCTATGTGATCTTGACTTAAGCCTGATCATTCCATATTCTTTCCTTACACACTGGGGGTCTTATTGGTTGGATTTTAAAGGATTATATGGAGTTCAGGTGAGGTACTCTGAGAACATATTTTAAGGTATTCTACGGCATTATGTGTTTGTCACCCCCTGAATTCTGTTCTCACTGAGAATCACAGTGAATACCTGACCACATCCCCTTCTGGATGTCTGGGGCACTCTCCTCTCCATTTTCTCTCTGTGTTTGTAATATTGTGTGTAATGAGGGCATAGGTCTCCGAGATTTGGCTTTTAGATTTCCTCTCTTGGCTGTGTGGACCACGCATACCTTCCGTGCTCCTCCCAGTTGGGATATTACACAGCAGGAGACAACTGTGAGGTTGAGGTTGTGAAATCCTCAGAACCAAACTTTCAGAAGTACCCGGAGTCATCTGGGGACATCCATGATGCTGACTATCCAGACATCTGTGCAAGAGGCATAGACAAAAAAGGGTAGCTGATGGGACCATGTGAGAGAAAAGCCCCAAACTTTCTTTCCTCTCTATTAAAAATATCCCAACTGTTTTAGGTATTTGGTAACAAGAGCAGAAATTGGAAAAAATAATGAAAAGATAAACTTCAGAAAAAATTACCTGGGAAACACAATTTATAGACCATCAGTCAGAAGTATAGATAATAACAGCCCAGGACCTTGGATTGACACCTTAGAGAAGCGGAAGTCTTATTAAACTGAGTTCTCAATCTTTGGGACCTGACATTGCTTCAGGCAACAGCGTCAGACCTGAACTGTTACAGGACACACAAGCTGGTATCTGCTGGAGACCATGGTGTCACAAGTGTTGTGATTGAGTGGTGTGAGCAGAGAGAGGAAGAAAACCACTTTGGTTTCTGTCCTTTTCCAAATATGTAAAGTAACTTACAAGTTATACTTGTAGAAGTTTATTAAGTTGTAGTTATTTCAACTTCTAAAATTTCTGTTATGTGGTCAGTGACTCATTGATTTATGTATGAAGACATGATTTAATCCTTTTGACATATTACTTGCTACACTTATTTGAGAACATGCTCATCAAGGCTGAACTAATTTTTTGCTGATTGGAATTCTACCTCATACATGTTTGTTTTATTATTTTCCTGTTGGACACATTACCTAACTTGGTCCCTGTCAGAATTTATAAGATTCCCCAGGGAAGACGGCATCATCCCCAGTTTGCTAGCAAGAAAATCAAGTTCAGAGAGAATTGAGGTTTGGGTCACTTGACCAGCATTGGAGGAGTTCATAAGGAGTTAGAATTTACATGCTGACTTTGAGTCCAAATTCAGAATTCTTTCTGCTATACTATGTTCTTGGTGCCAACTTGGTTAATAAAACTTTTATGACTTCTGGGTTATACAAGATAAAGCATTTGAATGAAACTGAGTTGACTGGCATTCTATAATTCTGAATCTGTGCTGTTTATATATGATTTAAAACGCTGTCACTGTTGTCTTTAAATGCACAGTATAAGGAAAAGCACTCACTTTCCAGAAAAATAGCAAGTGACAGAATTGCAAGAGAACATTAACTTCTCTAAAGCGGAACGTTGATCCCATGATGCTCAAAGTGTGGTGCCCAGGCCAACAGCATCAGGTTGTCGGAAATGCAGACTCTCAGGCCCTACACTCAGAGCTGCTGAATCCCAGGCTTTAAGTCATGTCCATCACGTTGCATTTCCCCACGCCCTCTGGATGATTCTTGCATACCCTCAAGGCTGAGAATTGCTTCCGTGGTGGATGTCAGGGAAGACATGGCATCCTGTCACTGAGGAAATGGGGCCCTGGTATTTCCACCACTAGTTAAGCTTTGGATATAAATGTGTTGTCTCCAGGCTCAGTAATAAGTGAACACTGAGTGGGGGCCACAAATGCAATGTGATGCCCATATTTAGTTGGAAAGGCACTATGTTTTTCTACTTCATGTAAAAAGTTACATATACATACATGCATTATATATATGATGGTTTCTATGTTAGTATATGGTTATGCTTTGTAAAATGCCTTAATTCTATTTTTTTAAATATTTTATTTATTTATTTGAGAAGTAGAGTTACAAGCAGAGAGGGAGAAACAGAGAGATCTTCCATCCACTGGTTCACTCCCTAAATGGCCTCAACAGCCAGAGCTGAGTCAATCTGAAGCCAAGAGCCAGGAGCTTCTTCCTGGTTTCCCACGCAGGTGCAAGGGCCCAAGCACGTGGGTCATCTTCTACTGCTTTCCCAGGTTGTTAGCAGGGAGCTGGATTGGAAAAGGAAAAGCCGGGACATGAACCAGTACCCATATGGGATGCCAGCACCACAGGGAAGGCTTAGCCTACTACCCCACGGCACCAGCCCCTTCCTTTATTCTTAAAAGGTTCTATTCACTTTAAACTCTGGAAACAATAGACTCTCCAGATTCTACCTTAAATCTGCAAAGAAAATCACAAATTTTCAGAGCAAGTCTACTTCATGCTTCTCCTTCGGGAAGTGAGGCTGCTTGCTAGGGTGGAATTAGTAACTTCACAGTTGGGGTTGATGACCACCCCTCCCCCAAACGCCTTTCTCAACAGCAGAAGCACAGCAGAGAGCACCAAGAACGGCGTTTGAAGCAGCCTCCAGCCAGGACTCCAGGTTGGCTTTGCTCGGCAATTTGCCCCACAGAGCAGCTAGCAGGGCCTTTACGTGGTCTGATATTAATTTTCTTGGAAACCATTGTCTTCAGGAGTTTTGAAAAGAATCCTTTAATATTTATAGTATTATTTTTTGAAAAAGTGGCGAGATAGCCTTAACCTTAGTCAACTTCATTGTGAAATTATTTCCTTCACTCCTGTGTGATTTGGACTGCAAAAATGTGATTTCTTCTTTGGTAATTCATATATAAATATTAGTAGCTGCGCACGACTTCCTAACATCGAGAATAGAAATCTCACTCATTGGATGTGCTTGTGAAGAAGACACCATGGTTAATTTAAAAAAAAAGATTTAGTTATTTGAAAGAGTTACACAGAAAGAGGAGAGGCAGAGAGAGAGAGGTCGTCCATCCGATGGTTCACTCCCCAGTTAGCTGCAACAACCAGAGCTATGCCCATCCGAAGCCAGGAGCCAGGAGCTTCTTTCATGTCTCCCACATGGGTGCAGGGTCCCAAGGACTTGGGCCATCTTCCACTGCTTTCCCAGACCACAGCAGAGAGCTGGATTTGAAGTGGAGCAGCCAGGACTCAAACCAGCTCCCATATGGGATGCCAGCACTGCAGGCAATGGCTTTAACCCGCTGTGCCACAGCGCCGGTCCCCATGGTTAAATTTTAATAAGGAACAAAACCTGAATCACATCTACTATTAAGCTTTACTCCTGGGAAAATGAGGCCTGGTTCTGGGGTCTGCTGTTGAGAAGGGAGTTTGGATCATTAGTCCAGATTCTGAAGAGTCCCCCTTACTCCAGAAGCAAGGCTGAGTGTCATGATCATCTCTGACCATGAATGGCAGCAGATTCATGGTGATTTTGCTGTGCAATTAGCATTATGTTCCGCTGCAAAAGCAATGTTACAGTTTTAGTATCTACAAATATCATCTCAGAGCCTTATGTATTTCTGGCCTCATGAGCTAAGCTTTGATGGAAGATTGAGCTAAGAGAAAGAAAAGTATACCATATGGAAATGAACAGTTGGGGTGGTAGCTGACCATGCACATGTGTAAGGTGCCTATAGTTATCCAAGCTGTGCCACAACCTAGGTAGTAAGGAGTTAAACGACTTCCACACTCAGAGACAGAAAATTTAGATTCAGATCCCAAGTTTTCCATTTCCTAAGTGTGTAACCTTTGGGCAGCTTTTGTTTTAACATTCTGGCACCCTGAGTGTCAGTGGAATGGAAATCTGAGCTTCTTAGAGATGTATTAAAAGAATACTAGCTCAGGGACAGCAATGACCATTCCCAGTTGTCCAGGAACTTGGCACATGTGCCAGATTCTGCCCCCCTCCAGCCCCTCTGCCAGTGGTTCTGTAACATGTTAGAAATCAGAGTGCTTGGGGCACTTTCCCACACTTCCTTCCAGTTCTGGCCCTCCAAGTGATCCATTCTACTGGGAGACGTTTCTGCATACAGTCAGGAGAGCAGAAGATGGCAGCCCATCTGTTGCTGCTGCTTCCCTTCCTGCTGCCAAGACTTTAGGAAGGCAGATAGGTTTTCTCCAGAAGCCGTAACATAAATGCCAGCATCCAGACCCCAGTTTCCAGGGCACAGTAAATGAGTCATTTTGTTGGCACAGATCACACAAATGCTTATCTTGAGGCCAGCAGTTTGAGCAGATTCCCTGGCTCCCTGGTAACAGCAGAGGCCGCGGTCCTTTGGTGGACCACTCATGTGGCTGTACTTACTTCTGAAAGCTGACCTGAGAGTTGCCTTCTAACTATCCCAGTGATTATGTAAGCTCTTAATCTCGGAACTAAGACTCATCTGCTTAAACT
The DNA here is from genome assembly GCF_051225735.1 of Oryctolagus cuniculus. Classification (NCBI taxonomy): domain Eukaryota; kingdom Metazoa; phylum Chordata; class Mammalia; order Lagomorpha; family Leporidae; genus Oryctolagus; species Oryctolagus cuniculus. The sequence continues at coordinate 75,403,938 of NC_142882.1, forward strand.
AGCCAGAGAGATTTCTGTTTTCCACAGTTAAGCTCTGACCAATGACAGACAGGAAGGTTTTAAGGAAAACAAGTTTAACAACAAGTACAAGTTGAACATCCCTCATCTGAAAACCTAAAACCAGAAACACTCCAAAAACTAAAGCTTTCTGAGCTCCGACATAAGGCCACAAGTGAAGATTCCATACCTGACCTCATGGGATGGGTCATAATCAAAATACAGGTACACAGCACAGTTTATCCAGCTTATCCAGGGGAAAAACGCTCCCAGTTTTCTTCTTCTGTGATTTCTCTTTTCCACACATGCCCAAATTCCCCCCACATGAGCACACCCATGATGGGTAAGAAAATGGCCCGTGTGCAGGCCATGATGTTCCACATAGGGTTAGGACCTGTGTGCATCACTCACTGTGTGTTTCTAGATATTGTCTGTTCTATGGTGTGAAGAGGTTGTTAAAGATGTCAAAGCAGCCTGCAGATATCCTTGTGGGTAACAGGGATAACAGGAAGAGGGAGCAAGTATGTTTCTCTATAGCCCAGAAAGTCAAGCTATTGGAGAATTGGACAATGGTTTACACGTGAAACATTTTACAAGAATGCAGATTTAGGATGGCCATCACATATGACCTGAAGAAACAGAAGGCTAAGCTATTGAAATTCTATGCTGAAAGTGATGAACAGAAGTTAATTAAAAATACAAAAACACTCCCAAAGCTAAAAAAATAAAGATGTCAATCACTCATTGAAGGGGCGGGTCTATCAGTGTCGCAGTGAACACGAGCCACTTAGTGGTATGCTGATCATGAACCAAGCAAAGAGCTCTCTGAGAACTGAACGGACATCTTTCCTGAATCATTTCACAAAGATTGGGTAGCGGTGAGTCATCCTCACTGCCACGGAGCTGAACCGGATGAAGGCTGCAAAACCTTGTGATTTCTTGAGAACTATTCTGCTCACCCTCAAGCTAGAGTTGTCATCAAAAATCATGTTTCTGCCATGTGCTTTCTCCCAAATGTGTCTGTCTTCATTCAGCCATGTGACCAGGGTCTCCTTAGATGAATGAAGATTAAATGTGAAAACTCTCTCGTGAAGAGCTCGCCAGCAGCAGTGTACTGGGGTGTGAGTGTTAAGCTTCTCAAGAGTTTAGCATGAAATGAAAGGAACCAGGGGAGCTGTGGCCAGTGCTTGCAGTGCAGTGACCTGCCTGGCTCAACCCCTATCCTTTGACTCAGGTCAGCAATAGTGATGGGCAAGGTGTTGACTGTGGAAGATTCCGCATGTCAAGTGAGAAAAAATGCCATCCGGCCCCCTCACATATGTGAAAAACATACCTTCAGAGTCAGCCTGTGACCTGTAGGAGGTGGCCATTGAAACAGTTGTTAACGGACAATGAGGTTCCAGTCAGTCCTTAATTTGCCCATCTGTGAAATAACCCAGGGGCTTGTGATAATAGTGACGCTGAAGATGATGCTCATAATGCTGAAAAATGCCTACAGAGGACATGATGGAAATGTGGGATGCCCTTACCCATGGACTAGAGCAGCGTGGACTCAAGTAACCATGTCAGCTTACAAAGTCAAAGAGAAGCCTAAGGCAGAATGGCTGTGAATGAGGCAGATGGCTCTGGAGAGAGTATTTTTTTTAAGTCCCCCAGCAGTGGCTTATTTCAAGAGGATCCACTTCCTGGTCCCCCAACTGCTTCTGGGGTTTCTTCTTCACTGAATAGATGATAAATAAAGGTGGTGTATAGTAGCCTTTTTCTTTTTAATTTTCACCTGCTTAGAAGGCAGAGTGACAAAGACAAAGAGAGAGACAAAGAATGAGATCTTTCATCTGCTGGTTCACTCCCCAAATGTCTGCAACAGCCAGTGCTAAGCCAGGCTGAGGCCCAGAATCCAAAACTCCATCTGGTCTCCCACAAGGGTGGCAGGGGCCCAACCACTTGAGCCATCATCCACTGCTTTCCAATATGCATTAGCAGGAAGCTGGACCTGAAGCCAAATAACCAGGAGTCGAACTGGCACTCAGACAAGGGGTACCAGCCTCCTGCGTGGAGGCTTAGCCTGCTGTGCCACAATGCCCACCCCTGTATAACCTTTTATTCAAAACCCAGCATCTCAGGTGGAGGCATACAGCCTGCCAGGGCTTGTGTGGTGCTGTTAACAGCTGATGTAGCTGTCCTGGTGATGTTATTCTGTGGCTTCGTGACCCTGAACACGTAATTTTTTTTCACTATGTTAGTGGTACTTATATATGTCCCTGTTAAGTACTGAGATTCCACTAAGAGTAAGAAAATAACTGTTTATCAGTAGCACATAAACTCAGAGCAAGAGTGATAGCAATGCCGAACTATCGCAGATTATCCACGGGGGTGACTGAGACAGGGATGCCTTTGCTTTCTGAAACTTTGTTTCATGTACAAAATTATGAAAAATGTATAAATTGCCTCCAAGTTATGTGTGTAAGGTATAGGTGAGTATAAGTGAGTTTTGTATTTAGGCATGGGTCCTCTCCATATGATATCGTCTTTATGTATATACAAATATTCAAAAATCCAAAAAAGTCCAAAATCCGAAGCACTTCTGGTCCCAAGCGTTTTGGATAGGGATGCTCAACCTGTACCAGGACCACTTGCTAGACGATATATGAGATTTGTTATTCAGAAGTAACATTTCCAGATACTTGTCTTGTGTCTGGACTCTTTTGATTATCTTCTCCACATTTTTATATATTCCCACGTTGTGAGTTTTCCTTCTCAGGGGGGGACTGAAAGCAAACTATTTGCCCTAGGATATCCTGTGATGAAGGTTGCAAGTATGCAGTGTATGCTCCAGTAATTAAATGTACCTGCATGCAGCTTGGATGCAAACAACCAGAGCCAGAGCAGATGGCTGAGCCCAGAGAAATCAATCACTGGGCAAGCCTGGAAGCGTCAGCTCTTCAGGGGTTTACAATGGCCTGTGTCGAGCATGATCTGCACCCAGAGGCAGGCAGCAGGCGGAGTGGTTTATGTTTGCTAAAGCCGTGTGCAGTCTGTAGAATGGGTTTTTTTTTTCTGGCTGTATTTTCCCTGCCAAGTAGCATCTGCAGCTGTGTTTTGGGCTCTCTTGGAGATAGATTCTTTGAGTGACTTAATATCCTTTGATAAATCTCTGTGAAACTCCTGATCAGTGAAAAGGTAATCACATCTCGTCAACCGGTCTTGCGCTTCTCACTCAGCTTAGCTCTGAATATTCTCTGATTCCACGGATTATAGAATCATAAGGTTTTGAACCAGAAGAACTCTTAGGAAAACCAGCCAGTAACTATCCTGCCACCTGCCATGTTATCAGTGTAGAGTCTTAAGTCCAGAAAAAATGAGTTGGCTTGAAAAAGAGATCTGAAATTAGAGCCAAACCCCAGATCTCATTAGTATGGGCTTGGTGGTCATTCCACTTTCCAACACTTCTACCCAGGGAATGTGCTAAGTTTCAAAACATTAGAAATGATATATGCCAGAGGACTTGACATAGAGGCATTGTAAGTATGCTTTAAAGAGGGTACGTATTCTTATAAAGGAATATACAATTGCACTCTCTTGGTCCAGTGATGCACAACTTCAACATTTTAATAAGCACGTTAAAAGAACATTCTACCTAGAGCTCTCAAAATGTTGAATCAGAAACCCATCCCTTTAACAATGGCATGTGACAGCTTATAAAGTGTAGCAGCCTGCAATCATCTCTGAAGTGACTCATGGTGTTCCAAATTAAACTCTGTTTTGCATTCATACTATGTGCAAAGAATATATCTTGATTGACTGATAAATTTATGGTGGCAAATCTTAATTGTAGGCTCATTCCAAGTTAATAGTTAAACTACTTAACTACTTAGTAATTTGCATAGTACACACCTCAAAATTCTCCTATTTACACTTTGAAAAGACTTTTATTTGGAAAGTATTGCACTCTCATTGTTACACATTACAGAAGTGGATAAAGCAGAAAGATAAGGCCACATTGCTATATAATCTCCCATCTCATGTCAGCCTCAGCCTTTTCTGCATCTGTAGCCTCCACCACCTGACTCTCCCCTCACTGGTGGATGGCAGCCTCTCCTGAGCTCCCATAAAGGTTACTTCTCTATCATTTTCAGGGTTTACTTCCCCTTTTAGAATTTCTTTTCTGTTCCACTCATTTTTTGTTTTTTCTGTTCCTCACATTGTTTTGCTTTCTTCGCCCTGTGCCTCCATTCACTTTGCTCACAGGTACATTTTAGGATTTAGGGACCTTCCCCTCGTAGGGCCGGAAGTGGCTGCTGCCCTTCTGGCCTCAGAGAAGTAGATCAGGGAAGCCATACTTCCCCAGCCTATCCTAACCTTGAATTCCAAGGATGTTGTAGATGGCTGACTTTTTGAAAGTTTGAAAATAACTCAAAGGGGTTACATTATAGGAAAAGAAACTCAAAACTATTCTAACCGATGGCTTCCAGAACCTGCAAAGACATAAACTTCATAAAAGGACCATCTTATGGATGGTCCAGTGTTGCTTTTTGTCACCCGTGGCAGCTGACTTGCCTAAATTCCTTTTAGCTGATAGAGTAATGAATTATAGCCCAGGGAGATAAAATAGGGATAGTAAAGCAAAAGTTTATTGCAGTACATTCCAGGGGAGGAATGGGCCAGTTGGGAGAGCACATGGCACCCTTTCTTCCTGGTTCGGGACTTCTATCCATGAAATATGAGGGGTGTCACTGGTGATGTGACCATGATGCTCAAGATTGGCATTTGTGATTGACGTCTAGGAGTTGGGTACCTTTGGGCTCTCTCGGCATGTGGCTACAAACTAGACTTTTCTAGTTTTGCTGAGCTCACATTTTATTAGGATAACTTAACCACAAGTTAAACTGCAAAGTGAGTGGTGCTGGGTGAGAGGAGGAAGAGAGCAGGGCCCCTGGATCCGTCCATGGGAGAGAATCTGTGGCCCTTCCCAGTCACTCGGGTCAAATACCTGTGTGCTGTTTTCTCTCTGGATTCATGTTCCCTTCTCTTCTCCCTTCCTGAGAAAGCTGCTCTGTCTTTATTCCTTCCTAATACTGCTCTATTCTTCCTTAATGGAAGCCCTATGCCCCACAAAAAGGGTTGTTATTGCCCAGTTATACCCACCTCTCAGTCATACCCCCTCTCTCACACAAACACGCACAAATACATTCATGTCTTTTCTGAGAATGCCAATACCAGCACTATGTGGCAGTGGGTTAAGCCACTAAAAATTGTATTTAAAATAAGGTCTGCCTGGACTTGAAAATGGAAGAATAGGTCCAAAGGAGGATTATTTGCTTCAAAATAAATGCTAATTTCGGCTTCTGTCCCAAGGTATTTCATGATTACAGTAGAAAATTTCAAGGAAAAAATGGACAAGTAAGAATAGCCATTAATCTCATTTCAGAGGAAATCCTGAATAATGTCTTGATGCATTGGCCTCTAAATTTTTAGCACACATGCATACACATGAGCTTAAAACACCTTTTTACCTGTTACGCCACAATGCCAGCCCCAAGCTTAAAACACCTTTTTAACATCCCTGGCAATGAAAAATAGAAGAGCTAATTGTAAAGGCAACATGATATATGAGTGTGTGGGTTTGTTAACCTAAACTTTCCCTTAACAAACTATCGTGAATATCTATTATGTCACTTAAAATTAGAATTCTGATTCTACAGTAGTTCATTGAATAAATAAACCAGAGTTCGTGTAATGAATCTTCAGTTATTGCCCTTTCCCTGTTATCACGATATCACTTCAGGGAACATCCTTGTTACCATAGGATCTCTGATCAATTCCTTAAGCTAAATTACTAACAATGGAACTGATGAGTCTAGAGATCATTATGCTAAGTGAAATTGTATGTGTATATATATATATAGAGAGAGAGAATGAAATGCATGATGAAATATTATTCATTATGTGATAGTTAGAAATGTTTTTACTAAATTGTATTCTCTATGTAGTAATATACCTCTCTATAAGATTTTTGTCATGAACTCCATGTCATATGACACTAATATTTGTGCTTTAAAGACAAATAGTATTATGTATTTATATAGCATTTATATGTGTGTTTGTACATAATATTTACGTATAAAATGAATGTTGCAAAATACTGAAAATTAAATCTGAAAATTATGTTAAAGATAAAGTTTGCCTGTTATAAAGTCAAAATTTAGTTTCTTATTATAGCAGCCATTTTTTGGTAAAATATTCATAAAGAGTTGGCCATTTTAACCATTTTTAAGTGTATGGTTCAGGGCATTAAGTGTATTCACATTGTTGTGCACTTTTACCAACGTCCACCTCTGAAGTATCTTTATCACCCCAAAGAGAAACTGGACCCATGGAACAACTTCCCTTTCCTGACTCTCCTCAGCCACTGCTGGCCTGTATCTCTATCAGTTTGTTGTAAGGACTTCATGTAAATGGACTCATTCAGTATTTGGCCTTTCATATCTGGTTTATCTCACTTAGCATAATATTTTCAAGGTTATCCCATACTGTAGAATGTATCATAGCATTATTCCTTTTAAGGCCAGTGATGTTCCATTGTATGGATATGCCCATTTCATCTGTTCCTCTCTCTGAGGACAATTGTATTGTCCAACAGCCACTGAGCTGACAGACAAGGCCTACTTTTTCAGTCTCATGTGTTTTACCATAGCCCATCTCATCATGTATTAGGATAAAATCAAAAAGAGTAATCAAGATTTTAGTAGGAAAGTATCCAATTTCTTCAAATCAGGATATGAAGTAATTTTTTAACAATCCACCTGACCAAATAAATCTAGCTTACTTTATGGTCAGGAAAACAGCCTATTCAAGAAAATATTATTAATACTCTATAATTGAATTAGGGAAACTATATTGATCTTAATAAGAAGAATGATGTGGATCTGGGTAGACTTTAGATATTTTATGTTTCATAGATATTATAAGAACCTAATCAATTTTGATAGGACACAAATTTAGCTTGAATCATAAGAACCAATGAAATCTTTTGGGCTATAGATCCTAGAAATGTTTGGGTTGTATAATGAACCTCCTTCAAAAGCCTTCAGTTGGGAATGCTGGCAGAATATTCATAATTGTTGCCTATTGTGTATGTGGGGGCTCACTGAACTATTCACTCTACATTTGTATGTGTTTGAAAAGTTTCATTATTAAAGTAAAAACAGAGTATAAGATGTGCATGGCCTTGGGCAATGTACCAATATCATGTTGGATGAAAAGCAGTGCAGGGTGTTGGGTTTGGGGGTGGGGGGGAACAGTGCTTTGCAGTAGTCTATTTAACATGACAGGGGACTTTGATGTTATTTTAGTTTGTTATCCAAGTCTCTTTCGTCTCTTTGGGCAGGGATCTGTATAAAAAATACTTGTGGCTGGTGCTGCAGCTCTCTAGGCTAATCCTCCACCTGCGGTGCAGCACCCTGGGTTCTAGTCCCGGTTGGGGCGCCGGTTCTGTCCCTGTTGCTCCTCTTCCAGTCCAGCTCTTCGCTGTGGCCCTGGAGTGCAGTGGAGGATGGCCCAAGTGCTTGGGCCCTGCAACCGCATGGGAGACCAGGAGGAAGCCCCTGGCTCCTGGCTTTGGATTGGTACAGCATGTCGGCTGTAGCGGCCATTTGGGGGGTGAACCAACAGAAGGAAGACCTTTCTCTCTCTCTCTCTTTCTATCTCTCTCTCTCTTGCACTCACTCACTCACTCACTCACTAACTCTGCCTGTCAAAAACATAAATAAATAAATAGCCTCTCTCCAGGGCGTTGACAGGTGTGTTCAGAGATGGCCCTTGGGTACTGGAACTTAGCCTGTTTTCAAAGCACCTTGCAGTAGAGTCTCAAATAAATCACCCAGCATACTTTGGGAACCCAGAGAGGGCTTGCAAGCATGTCTGTGAACCAAATAAACACCACCCAATTGTTAAAAATAGAATCCTAGGGTATCCATTATATATAATTTTAAACATCCTTGGCTTTTAAATATTTAACAACTTGAAAGGTTGGCAGGTTTGAAAACTGATGTTCTTCATCCCAGGGCCAGCAGTGTAAAATGGTTTTGAGTAACTCTTCTTTCCCCCCATCAATTCCTCCCCTAGTTAATACCTTAAATTATACTCTATTACATGAGAGATGAAAGTGCTAATTTTAAGGACATAACAACAAGCAACTAAAATTATGAGTGGTTCTGGCTTCTGGTAATATTTAGAGCACAATAGATGGAAGTGATGGGTGAAGAAAATGTTGGCCTTTTGTTCAGTGATGTGGTGGACTTAGAATAGGCTGAGGCTAGAATTAATGAATCCCGAAAAGGTGAGTGGACAAAAGGTGAGCCTGGGCGGGTGTGGGGCCAACAAGATGGATTGGTCTGTTAGGTGGAAGACAATATCAAAGCCAAGGCAAATGCTGAGAAACAGAGATGCCCTTTTTTTGGAGAAATTCATCAAGATATTCCTGTAGTGGGTACAAGGAGTTAGGAAATTTATGACCAATTTGTTCTTTGTATTACATTAAGGACTCATTTTACATGAAACATTAGCGCATTGCATTAGGACTTAAGGCACTAGGTAAAAAAAAAAAAAAAAAAAGGATATAGTCTCTGCCTTCAAATTAATCTGCAAGTAGATAAATAATGTCTGCAAGGATGAGCCCCTCAGTGTGAAATAGACACACACATTCACAAGGTTGTCTTTGAAGTTGGGTCTATATAAATTATGTGTATATTGTCTTTAGAGCCATGTTAGACCTCCAGGTTTCAAGTGATGGAAATCCAACCTAAACTAGCCTAGTAGGAAAAGCCTTCCCCTCATCCTTTCCCTCTCCTCCCCTTCCCCACACAGTCTCCTACCCCCTGCCCCTCCCCCCCCTTCTCCTCTCTCTCTCTCTCTCACTCTCGCACTCGCACTCTCTCACTCTCTCACCAGGAAGTCTAGTGTTTTCATTGTGGTAAAATTTACATAATGGAAAATTCAACATTTAATCTGTTTTTAAGTATATAATTAAATGCCATCAAGTATCCTTACAATCTTATCCAATCAACCATTTCCAGCCCTTTTTCACCATCCAGAAGAGAAACTCTGTACCCATTAAGAATGACTTCCTGGCTGGCGCCACGGCTCACTAGGCTAATCCTCCGCCCCAGGTTCTAGTCCCTGTCGGGGCGCCGGTTCTGTCCTGGTTGCTTCTCTTCCAGTCCAGCTCTCTGCTATGACCTGGGAGTGCAGTGAAGGATGGCTCAGGTCCTTGGGTCCTGCACCTGCATGGAAGACCAGGAGGAAGCATCTGGCTCCTGGCTTTGGATCGGTGCAGCGTGCCGGCTGCAATGCACTGGCCGTAGCGGCTATTTGGGGCGTGAACCAATGGAAAAAGGAAGACCTTTCTCTCTGTCTCTCTCTTTTTCTCTCTGTCTAACTCTGCCTGTCAAAAATAAAAAATAAAAAAACAGAATGACTTCCCATCCTTTCCTTCTCTCAGTCCCTGGTGACTATTACTATACTTGATGTCTCCACCAATTTGTGTCTTCTAGCACGTCATAAACATGGAATCATAAAATCTTTGTCTTTTTGTGCCTGGCTGATTTCACCTAGCATAACATTTTCAAGGTCCATTCATGTTATAGTATATAAGAGTTTCAGTCCTCTCTGTGGCCAAGCAATAGTCCATTGTGTGTCTATTTCTCCTTTTCTTTTCCCATGTTCATTTGTTGGTAGACATTCGGGTTGCTTCTTCCTATTGGCCATTGTGAAAAATATTGCTGTGAATACTGGTACACAAGTATCTCAAGTGTCTGAGTCCCTCCTCCACTTCTTTTTGGTTTATAGCAAACAGTAGAATTGCTGGGTCACATGGCAATTCTATGTTAACTTGTTGAATCATTCCTCCTTTTTCATATTTTCTTCCTTCTCTCAGAAGAACATCACCTCAAGGATACAAGCCTTGTTTCTAGCATCTCAAGTTTAGAGAGGAGAGATGAACTAAGGTCCAAAAACATGGGAAGCGACTCTAATTCATTAAATTGCCTTTCTAACTCTTATCTGCAACAATCATCGTTGAAAGGCAGGAGTGCTGTGTGGAGATAGAATTACTGAACATTTCTGGGCTTGGACTGATTGGACTAGGTGGAGTCAGATTACCACCCTCTTGTTTGCAGAAATGGAATTGCGTAAGAAAATGACAGCTCCCATCTGAGACACATGCTTAAATCTTGGAGGAAGGAGCATGTAGCTTGAATGTAGCTACTAAAGAAATCCCGGCCATCCAAGCAACCATCACAGATCTGCAGACATCAAAATTGTTTTGTTTTCTGCTGTGTTTGCTGTTCGTATAGCCAGTCAAGGTAAGTTAACATACACACAGCATGCATGCACGCACGCACACACGCAATTAAGGGAACCTTCCTGAATAAGACTATGTGAGACATTTCATGTAATAGTAAATCTCTTTGAGCACTTGTTTAACATGTGCAGTGACATTTTTCAGAAGGAAAGCCTGTGAAAATAGATTCACACCAGTAAATAGTTGGAGGTTGCATTTTACAAATCTATGCTTCCAGTATGAGTTGTTTTTCAACTTTAGTGCTCTCATGGAAACATTTCCAAACTATATTAAAGCAGCAGAGAATAAAGTGTTGACTTTCATCTGCTTCTTTCATTTCCACTCTTAGCTGTGCCTTAGATTCAAATTATGTCAAAATGACAGCAACTGCCTGTAAATCTCCATCAAGAATCGCATTACAAGCAGCAACTTCTTACTCCTACTGGGTCTGGAACACAATGCCCAGCGTTGGTGTGACTTATTTATTTATTTCGTCAAATCAAATTTAGTAATCTGTTACTCGTATGTCAGGATTTACGGGGGTCTCCAATGCTTTTAAAACATTTTTATTTATACTTTAGCAAAGGACTATTTTTTCTAAGAAGGATCATATAATACAAGCCCAAGAATATATCTATTTCTTATTTATTCTTTAGCACCTCTTTCTGATTAATCGTTGTTTCCTTTTATAATGATGGTGCTATATACTTCCTATTTTTCATTTCTTTATTCAGCCTGCATCTTGCATTTTCAATTTAGGCTTTCATTCCATCATCATCTGTTTCATATTACTTATTTCTCTCATGGGCCATTCTCTGTGTATCTTGGTTATCACACATAAAGAGCGTAATGTTCAAAGGAATGTCCTGGGCATGCGCTTCTTGGTGTGCTTGATCACTGTGTTTTCATAAAGAATGGGGCATGAATACAGCACAAAGAAGGAAACCCAAGAGGCATAAATTTATCATGGACATATTTCCTCTTTTTTTAAAGATTTTTTAAAATTTTACTTTAAAGAGTTACACATAGAGAGAAGGAGAGGCAGACAGAGGGAGAGAGAGAGGTCTTTCACCCAATGGTTCACTCCACAATTGGCCGCAATGGCCAGAGCTGCGCTGATCCAAAGCCAGGAGCCAGGAGCTTCTTCCTGGTTTCCCATGTGGGTGCAGGGGCCCAAGGACTTGGGCCATCTTCTACTGTTTTCCCAGGCCATAGCAGAGAGTTGAATTGGAAGAGGAGCAGCAGGGTCTCGAACCGGCACTCATATGGGATACCGACACTGCAGGTGGCGTCTTTACCCACTACATTGTAGCACCGACCCCACATATTTCCTCTTAAAAACATACATAACTGTTACAAATTGACTTACAATATTAAGTTTTTATGTAACACAGCCCTTCTGTTTTTCTCTTTTCTCCCTTCTCATTCTCCCTCTACCCCTCCTTGTTTCTCTCTTCTTTCTCCTCCTCACTCTTCCTCTCTCTCCCCATCTGCCAGCCTACTTCCCTGTTTGTCTCTCTCCATTCTTCCACCTTTCCCTATCCCTTTCCTTCCCTCCACTCCATTTCTTGCTACCCCTCCCCCAAATACAAACACATTCTCTAGGAGAAGAAAACTTACCTTGCTAAGATGATTATTTAAGTCTCTTCAATTTCACAGGACAGAAATCAAGGGAAGGAGCGATTCTGTGCGTTCCCCTTGGAGGCATTCCTGCAAAGGAGATGTGACTTTGTGTCTCTGGATTTGCCTAGGAAACCACAGACTTGCCCCCCAACTTTCCAGATAGACTGTTGGAAGTCTTGGGAACTAGATGCACAAGGAAATGAAGGATCCTGTGCAGCAGGGAGGCAGGCATTGGAGAGGAGCAAGACTTTCAGAATTTTCAAGCACTATGATAACATTCTATCTCTGTGTCAGGGGTTTTGCTGTATTTTCAAGTAATCAACTGAATGTCAGCAACTAATCCCTGTTGCTTCTCTTTGCTCTCTTCTTCTCGTGTTAGTCACTATTTCTCCTCCCTTAGTTGACCTCACTGCTCCTGCTGGTTTTTGTTTCCAAACTAATTACAATGATAATTTTGAGGTACTGATCCTGACCCATCTGTTTGTCAATTATGGCAAGCTTCCTATAATTCCTTTTCATACAAGAGACTCATCTTGGATTTCACTTGTTTTTCTGTTAAGATTTATTTATTATTTGAAAGGCAGCATTACAGAGAATGAAGGAGAGACACCGAGAGAGATCTTCCATCCACTGGTCCACTCCCCAGATGGCTACAATAGCCAGGACTGGGCCAGGAGAAGCAAGGAGCCAGGATCTACATCCAGGTCTCCCACATGAGTGCAGAGACCCAAGCACTTATACCATCTTATGCTGCTTTCCCGGCTGCATTGGCAAGAAGTTGGATCAGAAGTGGAGCATCTTGGACTTGAGCAGGCACCTATATAGGATGCCAGCACCACGGGTGGCAGATTAATCCACTGCACCACCACAGCAGCCTCCTGGGTTTCATTTCTGAGGTTTCACTCCTCCAGTGTTGAAGACAGATGAACGGCTTGGTGTCCAGTGCACTGAAAGTTTCCATCCCTCCTTTGCAAAACTGGAACAAAAACAGCCCAGTACTAGTTTTTCATAGATTGGATGGAAACTGAACTTCAGGCCTTTCTTGCCAATTTAATCCCAGGCTTTTAACATAGTCAATGGATTCATTTCCTACTTTTTAAATTATTTTTGTTTTATTCCTTTACGTCTCCTTATTTTTCAAGACAAAGAGCTGAAGCCAGACACATCATTCAAATGAGACTTTGGCCAATGAGGGTATAATGAGAATCTTCCCACAATGCCTAAGTGCTCCTCGGTTACTGTATCCTTTCATAATGCTTTTTAAAATGTTACAGGAAGCCTGGCCTTGTGGTTTCCAGTACTCCTTCTTGCACGACTCCTGGAATCCCCAGTCATCAACTTCCAGAGAGACTGTCGGCCTTGGTGTGCTCTCCTCGGCCTTCTTCAGGATCTCTCCACAAAAGTGATACCTGCAGTTGAGCCTAGAGAATAGAACAAAGCCTTCCTCTCCCCTCCCCTCACCTATCACAGTGGGCTTAGAAGGCTGGTCAGCAGGACCAGTACCAAAGGAAAATGTGGATTCCTTATTTGAAAGCCACTAAGAATTTCAGAACAGGAACAAGGCACTTGCCCAGGCATGCGAATCTTGTAAGCACCGAGCCCTGTGTGACTCCACGATGTGAGGAGTGAGATTCCCCAGAAAGAGGACCGGGTGTCCCGTTTTATGTTCTCCTTCTGGTTCTCCAGAAAGACGCATTCATACCGGGCATGCGCGTGCGTGAGCAACACTTCCTGCTCATTAGTATATTAAAATGTGTTCACCCATTTGTAAGTCTTGTTTAGTGTTGCCTTGCTAATTCTCGTCAAAGTGCCATTCTCTTTCTCCTTGCCATAGTCAGTCTGTTTTCCACCTGTGCCTATGTATTAAACTGAAGATATTTTTGCTGAACTTTTTTTTTAAACTTTTATTTAATAAATATAAATTTCAAAAGTACAACTTTTCAATTATCATGGCTTTTCCCCACATAACCTCCCTCCCACCTGCAACTATCCCATCTCCCACTCTGTCTCCCATCCCATTCTTCATCAAGATTAATTTTCAATTATCTTTATATACAGAAGATCAATTTAGTATATACTAAGTAAAGATTTCAACAGTTTGTACCCACACAGAAACACAAAGTATGAAGTACTGGTTGAGTAGTAGTTTTACCATTAATTCGTATAGTACAACACATTAAGGACAGAGATTCTACAAGGGGAGCAGGTGCACAGTGACTCCCGTTGTTGATTTAACAATTGACACTCTTATTTATGATGTCAGTAATCACCTGAGGCTCTTCCCATGAGCTGCCAAGGCTATGGAAGCCTCTTGAATTGACAAACTGTGAACTTATTTAGACAAAACCATAGTCAAAATGGAAGTTCTCTCCTCCCTTCAGGGAAAGGTACCTCCTTCTTTGATGGCCCTTCTTTCCACTCGGATCTCACTCACAGAGAGCTTTCATTTTGGTCATTTTGTTTTTTGCCACAGTATCTTGGCTTTACATGCCTGACATACTCTCATGGGCTTTTTAGCTGGATCCGAATGCCTTAAGGGCTGATTCTGAGGCCGGAGTGCTGTTTAGAACATCTGCCATTCTATGAGTCTGCTGTGTATCCCGCTTCCCATGTTGGATTCTTCTCTCCTTTTAATTCCATCAGTTATTATTAGCAGACATTAGTCATGTTTATGTGATCCCTTTGACACTTAATCCTATCATTATGATCAATTATGAACTGAAACTGATCACTTTGCTAGTAAGATGGCATTGGTACATGCCACCTTGATGGGGATTGATTTGGAATCCCCTGACACGTTTTTAACTCTACCATTAGGGGTAAGTCTGAGTGAGCATGTGCTGAACTGTACATCTCCTCCCTCTCTTATTCCCACTCCTATATTTAACAGGGATCACTTTTCAGCTAAACACCTAAGAATAATTGTGTGTTAGAGTTCAACCAATGGTATTAAATAGAACAAAAAATACTAAAAGTAATAAAATAGTAAGTTGTTCCTCTACAGTCAGGACAAGGGCTGATCAAGTCCTTGTTTCTCATGTTGTCCATTTCACTTCAACAGGTTTCCTTTTATGTGCTCAGTTAGTTATCACAGATCAGGGAGAACATATGTGTCCCTTTAACTTTCTTTTAAAAGGCAGATCTTTCTGATAAATGTACATAACTAAATAGCCAAAGCACATAAAACACATGTAGTCTCTTTATTGCAGAAAAGTCTTTTAGATAAAATATAGCCATTGCCTTAAAGGGCCTCCTTGTTTGAGGAGACAAAGCAAAGTGAAGGAAGGGCTAAATAAGTATTTTTGAAAATCACCACAAAGAGCAACTCTCTGGCATATAGAAATAGTGGTGCTACATTGATTTTGTCCAGTGCTGTTTTAATCCTCAACTGTGCCTGACTGGGCTAGGGTGAGGCCAGCCCCTTCCCAGGCACTACGTTGTGTCTCTTATGCCTTTGTTCCCAAGAAGGTAGCAGATAACCAGGGATCACTCCTTTCAATCAGTTGGTACCTCTACCTGTTCTCCTGTAGCACGGGGCTATAATGGGGGGTAGAGTCGTTAAGCCGAAGGATCCCTAGATGAGGGATCTAAACCAAGTGTTTAGTCTGCTTCCCTAGATGATGGAGCTTAAGATTTACCCCAGTCACCTTCTACAAGCCTTATCTTCCTCCTCTGCTCAAGTAAGACTAGGAATACCTGCCCGTCTGGGTTAACAAATTCACCCTGAGTATCAGATAGAATGAATTTGGTGAGCACCAGTTTCCCTTCAATGAGTGGTACTCTGAGAGATACAAAAACCTGAGACAGGGGTCCCTGCCCCCAGAGTCCTTATAGTCTATAAAAGAAG
This sequence comes from Oryctolagus cuniculus, assembly GCF_051225735.1. NCBI lineage: Eukaryota > Metazoa > Chordata > Mammalia > Lagomorpha > Leporidae > Oryctolagus > Oryctolagus cuniculus. Next base: position 75,419,744 of record NC_142882.1, read on the forward strand.
TGAGACCAAGTATAGAAAAGAGAGCCTACGAAAGAAGTAGGAAATTATAAATCCCAGAACAGAGTAGACATTGGCTAATGAACACTGAGTGTGTCAGGCAGGTGATGAGAAGACATACTCTAAGCAATACTTTGTTTCTGACTGAAAGAGTAATAGCAAAGTCAGGGAAGTGCAAGAATCTGCATCTGGAGAACCAACAAGATCATTGTGACTAGAATCTAAGGATTGTGAAGGGAAGAAAAAGCTATCCGCCAAGTGTCCTAGTTAAGAGATTTTTAACATGTCGTGTACAGCCTTTGGAAAAATTTGGAAGGGAGGAATGTGATAGTACTTCAAAAATGTCATAAAGACATGAAATTAAAATAGAAGTTTATTTTGTTGCAAAAAACTTAAAATCCATGCAGTTTGCTCATAATACATATTTTCCATGAACCTTTTGACTACCCTCAAATTATCAGATCAAATATGATGTTGTATGTGAAAAGAATTTTTAAAAAAGTAAGACTGTGATATATCAGGCATTTAATAAATTCTACCCTACCATATGGATTAAATGCCTGGCCATAATATCAGTGCACCAGCTGCCAGTACCAATCTAGACTTCTCTGAGGTAGTTTCCTTCTACCAAAACAAGGTGGCATTTAATTCTGCCTCCCAAGGGACTGGAAAAGTCAATCTCATTTGTTATTTTCAATTATTCAAGTGATGGAAAATAACCTGTAGGTGTAAAAGTTTTACAGACATTAGAAGCTTAGAAATTTAGAAGTTTGTAATGATCTTGCAAAGATGATTGAGCCAGTTTGCAGTGAAGTTGTGGAGATCAATAGCATAAGGATAATCATGGAAACAACTGCTTTGTATGGGGCACTTGTTATTTTCTAGGAATTCTGTAACTGTCTTAACTACACTAAAAAATTTAGTGCCCATGCCAATCCTGTAATACTGACTTCTGTATTCTCTTTATAAGTAAGGAAAATGATATTTAGAAATATTGATTAACTTGACCAGGACCACATAGGTATACATAAAAGGTATTGGTGCAGATTTCCCAGCCCATGTGTTATAATCCAGAACCTAAAGTTTTGATCTGCTATTCCTTTTCACTTTGATTCTCTGTGTTTTCTAGCTTTTCTACAGTGACCATATGTCACTCATGGCATTGAGAAGCCTCTCTTCAAGGGATGTCCTGGTACAGGTGGCCTTCTTGTCACGTTGTTAGGAAAATGGCTGGGTAAGGACCATCACCTCCTTGTGATCTGCCATTCTGGTGGTAGGGCTCTGCATCTCCTTTCTTACTGTGCCCTTTAAAAGTTGTGTTGTCAACTTACCTGGGAGATGTAGCACTCTAGTCAAGTATGTGGTTTGTTCATGCAGTGCTCAGTAAAATCTCATTTTAATTGGAGGAAATAAAAACTTTTCTACTGGACATACTAGAGAAACAGATGTGGAAACTGTAGGTAGCAGCTGTTGGAAAAGGATAAAAATTGGCAGCATCGTACATGCAAAGAATGGTTGAAGCTTGAAAATAATTTGGCTCTCCAACTGGTTCCTAACTCATTATTGATATTCTTTGATCCTGAAGAATGATCAACTACTAATTTGAAAATCAGCAAACACTTCTCAAATTTATATAAAAACATTCTTATGAAATTGAGCTTTAAATGTCTAGAGTTTTTTCCCAAGTAAAAATTAAACTCAGTGGGGCTGGCATTGTGGCACAGTGGGCTTAACCACTTCTCACAAAGCTGGCATCCCTTACTGGAGTGTCAGTTTGAATCCCAGCCACTCTACATCAGATCCAGCTTCCTACTAATACACCTGGGAAGGCAGCAGAAGGTGCCGCATGTGCTTAGGCCCCTACTCCATGTGGGAGTTCCTGGTTTCATCCTTGCCCAGAGCTAGCTGTTGCTGTCATTTGGAGAGTGAACCAGTTTATAGTAGATTCTCTCTCTCTCTCTCTCCCTCTCTCCCTTTCTCTCTTTCTCTCTCTCTCTTATTCTTGCTCATGCGCTCTCTCTGCCTTTCTAATAGATAAAAAAAACTTCAAAATAGCTAAATTATTTTTTAAATTAGTTATTGCTACTGTTGTCAGGAACAAGACGGGCTATCTAGGACTGCATGGGTAGGGCCGCTTGTTACTTGGCCTAGAGTATCTCCTACCGCATCCAGGCCCCCATTAGTACTCAAGGTATTCCAATAATCCAAATGACCTAAAATCCCAAACTTAACAAGAAAGCATTCTACTTGTAGGTAATCTGTGTATGTTTAACCCCAAAATGTAACAAACTGGCAAGTCAAACTTCATTATAATTGCATATTCATTTAAAATTATAGATTCATCAAAATACAGATTACAACATAATCACACTGCCTGTTTGGAGACTGGCTATGTCTCTGAACTTAGAAGAAAAGCCAAGACCTTGTTTTATGATAATATAATAATAAATGATTTTTCCAGAAAAGAAAATAACACAAATTAATGCAGCAAATTAGGAGACGTTGCTTTCAAAGCCCAGTTGTATGCAGTGGTTTTCACTCAATTTTTTATGGCTAGGAAAGCAATGTAATTCAAACAGGAAGAAAATATTTTTCTTCCTTTGATCATCTATATGGCTCTATTGTTTCTGATGTAATCAGTGCATGCCTGGAAAGCACACCACAACCAAACTCCACAGCTTCTGTGGTTACTATTATCTTTCTTCATTGTGAATATTTTTTGATACCACCATTTAATGAACTTAAGGGATTTTTTTCTCCTTATTACACTCGTTTAGTTTATGAACATGCTTCCAAACATGCATAGAAAAAATAGAATTGAAATATGTTTATTTTGCTTCAAAAAATTTTGAAACCCATGAATGCTTTTTTATAATATGTATTTATGTGAACTTTTTGGAGATTCCTCATTGCATGGATTTCCAATGTTTTCAAACAAAAATAAACAGATCTTTTAATTATGTTCCTCCACCAACTTTTAGAAGTCCTCTTATATTTATTTTTATGATACCAAGGATAATATGTAGACATTTTTCCTTAGTGAGAGAGAAACCAGTTTCTGAAATTGAAAATATCAAGAGTATAGATTATTTCTTACAAATTCATCTATAGCATTGAAACTTTAGATGCATCCTAATCACAATATTTGTGACACAATGGTGCTTCTCTTGCTGAACAGACTTCTCGATGGCAGGGCCCATGTCTCAGTGATTTCTGAATCTCTAGTTTCGTCTTTGAATTCCTCCAGGTGTCTCCATGGCATTACATGTTATGAGCACATTTGCCTCATGGTTCAATCTATTAATCTCTTGCTATTCTAGTTATCATGGCGCTGATTCTCCTGTATAGAGAGAACTTTCTTGTTACATCTTCAAGAGGAATGGAAAGCGATAGATGAGAAAATCTGCCTGTTCTGATTATTGTAGTTTATGGAGAAAAAAAGCTTCATAGGATTTTTGCTAGTCCAAAATGGGGTTGTGATCTGTGCAAACCTCCCACTCTCCTAGCTGAGAGCTTTGGGATGGGGACTCAGCAGAGTCCCGATGCCATTCGGATCTGTCAACACTACACTACTACTCCAACCTGAAATTTATCCAGCTCTGTTTTTCCAAGACTGTAGTTGCTTTTGCTATGCATCTAGGATCACTGCAGAGTTGAAAAAGCACAGTAAAAAAAACATAAGCACTCTTAATGCTAAATCCTGGTGTGTTAAAACAGAAATAGATTTGGCTTCTGTAGGATTCAATAATCACTGATGATTTACCAGGAGAAGAATTTAAAGAAGCAATTTTACTTTTGCTTTCTTAAGTTTTCCAACTTTTCCTTGTTTTCTTTTCCCAGAAACTTAACAGTTATTACTATTCCCCACAATGGGCATGCTTTGGCTCAAAGCGGGCATGTGCTGAATAATACATGGGTCTGTGGCAGAATGAGTGGGAAGTAGACTGAAAAAGAATGGCAGTAGTTGCAAAGAATTTTAAATCTTAGATGAAAGCTCAGAAGAATTTCCAGAAAGGATTGGGTAGGATTTAAAGACAATTTCTTCTTGGTTTAGTAAACCATTTTTGTTGGATTTTCTGTTTACATATTCTGAGCCTGACTATAGATTATCCTTATGGGATTTTAATATTCAATTTTATTGTAGCTATGCAGTTTGGGAACCAATGAAGAGGTCTTTTCACCCATAGAGACCCAATTACCTGGGCTCTGACAATAACTTCTGTTTCTCTTTGAGACAATAGAAATGAGTTTCAAACATACTTTCCCAGTTCTCTCATGCTGGCTCAATGTGCATAGAAGTCTCCTGTTTCTAACTGCTTGTGCAGAGATCTCCTCTCACTTGTCACTGCTTTACCATTGAGAGGTTTTGTAGAAGTGATTGAACAAAAAGAACAGCCATTTTCTACTAGGAGGACAAAGGCATGAGGTGACCTTGCTTCTAGTAAATCTAGACCTGGAGGAAACATATCAACGATAAAGAGAAAAAAGAAGGTTTGGCAAAGCTCTTACAATAGCTCAGATCAGCAGCTTATGAGCAAAACCCTTCTTTGTAAAGTGTGAATAATAACATTTCTATTCAGTTATTGAAAATTAAATAACATAAGAAACAGAGTATAAAAAAAAAAAAAGAAAGAAATTATCAATTCCCAACTTGACTCTCACTGGGATTAAACATGACAATAGGTCTGATCTGATTTCATCATCATTTAAAAAAAAATCATCTATTATTTTTCACTTTATGTTTCTGTGTGGGAGCAAACTGTTGAAATACTTACTTAATGTATACTAAGCTGATCTTCTGTATATTAAGATAATCGAAAATGAATCTTGATGTGAATGGAAGGGGAGAGGGAGTGGGAAAGGGGAGGGTTGTGAGTGGGAGGGACGGTATGGGGGGGGAAGCCATTGTAACCCATGAGTCGTACTTTGGAAATTTATATTCATTAAATAAAAGAAAAAAAAAAGAAAAAAAAAAAAGAAACAGAGTATCAGACACAGCACCTGTATGGTGGTAAGACAGCAGCAGCCTGCACTCCCTGAGGACAAGCCAAATCCTGTATTGAGACCTGGATGCAGGACTTCATTAGGAAAAAGCAAAGTAGCACAAGGGAAATTAAGAGGCCAGGTTTGTGATTACAGATGTGAGTTGTGACCAACTGTGGGACCTCAGACATGACTCACCATGGCTGGAAGAGGTTTTCTTGTTCTACACAATTTGAGGTCATGATAGGTGATTCCCCAAGTTCCCTTAGAGTTCTACCATGCTACATTGAGTCCTTGTCCTTATGGTGTCACTAATAATCAAAGCGACCATGCATCTAGAAGAAATCAGTGCCAACCAAGACTAAGAAAACCACCTGAAATAATGGCACAGATGTAGTCTTCCAGCTTAGTGAAGTGAGGACATCCAAGGCCAATGCCTGTGCTGTATTCCTCTGAATGTGTTGAGGACATTAGTCCTCATGGTCCTCTCAACAGACTGTACTGAGTGCCCACTATTTCCCAAGCATGCTACCAGGCCCAGGATACAATGATTAATAGCACAACTCCCTCTGAAAGCCACTTCCAGGCTGGGGGAATCCAGTCATCACAGGACAGTGTCATCAGACTGGGGTAGACCTATCTCGGGAAAGAAATAGAGGAAACTTTTGGAAACATCCTGGATGGCGTGGTAGGTCATGGTGGGTAAGTTTAAGGGGTGACCAGGAATCAGATTCCTGGTGCTTTCGAGAGCATCAGCACTCTGCCCCAGGAGTCCTGGCAGGGAGCTGGGGTGATGCCCTCAAACGAGATTGGCACTCAGTCAGGCCCTCTGTGTCTTAGCAGATCTTAACGCTAGAGTGTCTTCTTCTGGCATCAACCTCTCCACAGTATTTCTACATCAAAGACAATCATTTTGAACCTTTGGCAGCAAGGTTTTGATTGCTAAAAATAAAAACAACTCAGGCCACCTTAAAGAAAATAAAACATGCTTTGGACTATTGGGTAGCTTCTAGAAGCAATGAGGATTCGTGGGAAGCATGGTGAAGCAACAGGTGCCGAGGGAGAAAGCCACAGACAAGGTGAGTCTGTGTTGAGATCCAGCTCTGGTGCCAGCTCTGTGGGATACTTGTGGCCACACCCTGGCCTCTGCTGCCCCCAGGCTTCTTCACTTACTCCTGGATTCTCACTGTAGCCAAGATAATAGGAATACTCTGTCCTCAGACCTTGGTTTCACTCCCATGCCAGCACCACGGTTTGCACAGAGCATAAAGGGAAACATCTGCCCACATCTGCCTCTCATCTATCTACAGCTGTTGGATAACCAGGGAGACAGAAAGACAGACACACACACACACACACACACACGTCCAGTAAATGCTGTCTCCTACCTGCTTTGTGGAGATGTTTTAAACATTTGAGATGATAGCCATTAAATACACTGAAGCAAAGTGTTATATAAGAAAAAGTATCAACATCAGTGATTAACTTTAGTCAAGAAAAATGATAAATTATCTAATTCATGCTCTTTGTAACAAGGGAAAAGTTGTCATTTTCTCTGAAATGATCTAAATTAGCTACATTTTGAAGTGAAGCTGAATGTCATTACAATATAATACACTAAGCCTCTCCTTCAAAAGGGACATTTGCATATTTAAATTTAAATGAAGTATGAATAGACTTATTATATCAATGTCCCTAGTGATAAGAGCATTATTATATAATATGCCTTCTACTGTTTATAGACATTATGCTAAGTATTTTGAATAATATAGTTGAAAATTTCTCAATTTTTAGTATAATATCTGGAAATAACCCTAAGGATAAAAAGATTATAGCCTGTGATCTGTAGGATTTACATAAATCGGGTGTTCTACTACCTCAAACAGTGCTTATGGTGTCAAGTTATCATGAAAACTGAGGTGCACATTGTATTGAAGTAAGTTAGGTCAGCTGCTGTACCCAACCCCAGATCCCAGTGGTTTGAAATGTGAAAGGAAAAAGTTCTGCACCACAGCCTGACATGGGCCAGTAGGGCTGACTTGGCGCCATGGACATCCACGGACATGCGGTCCTTCCATACAGTGGCTCTGTTTTTCCATGAGACCTCACAGTCCACTGGATATGCAGACTCAAGACAGGAGAGAGAGAATTGAAGGAATCACTGGGTGGCTTGAAGGGTCTGTGTTTAATATTTGGTGTGCCAAAGCAAACACAAGACTTGTGAGGTCAGAGCAGTCACTGAGCTAGATCTTTCCTCCCTGGAGAGTCACGTCATGAGGGCAGCGAGACCTGGAAATGAAAACGAGGGTTGTTGTATACAGGAGAACCCCCAAAGTATAAAAAATGGGAGCTTCTATTGGAGCTACACATCTTCCCCCGCCCATGCTCCCCAAAGAAAGAGAGAGGAACTTTCTAATATAAGCAAATCTCCTTCCCCCAGAGGATTTATTTACGTTATAAAGACAAGGTTGGGGGGCCGGCACCATGGCTCACTTGGTTGGTCCTCCACTTGCGCCTGCATCCCATGTGGGTGCTGGGTTCTTTCCTGGTTGCTCCTCTTCCAGTCCAGCTCTCTGCTGTGGCCTGGGAGGGCAGTGGAGGATGGCCCAGGTTTTCGGGCCCCTGCACCCACGTGGGAGACCAGGAAGAAGCACCTGGCTCCTGGCTTCGGATCGGTGCAGTGCCGGCCATGGTGGCCATTTGGGGAGTGAGCCAACGGAGGGAACCTTTCTCTCTGTCTCTCCCTCTCTCTCACTGTCTGTAACTCTGCTTGTCAAAAAAAAGAAGAAAAGATAAGGTTGGTTTTGTTTGCTGTTTGGTTCCTTTGCTTTTACCTTGGTGGAGGTTTTGTTTTTTTGTTTTGTTTTTTGTTTCTGGTTTTTTTTTTTTTTTTTTTTTTTTGACAGGCAGAGTGGACAGTGAGAGAGAGAGACAGAGAGAAAGGTCTTCCTTTGCCGTTGGTTCACCCTCCAATGGCCGCCGTGGCCGGCGCACCACGCTGATCTGATGGCAGGAGCCAGGTGCTTCTCCTGGTCTCCCATGGGGTCCTGCAGGGCCCAAGCACTTGGGCCATCCTCCATTGCACTTCCTGGCCACAGCAGAGAGCTGGCCTGGAAGAGGAGCAACCGGGACAGAATCCGGCGCCCCGACCTGGACTAGAACCCGGTGTGCCGGTGCCGCAAGGCAGAGGATTAGCCTACTGAGCCGCGGCGCCGGCAGAGTTTTCTTTACAGACAAGCTTTCTTTATCTTGGCTTGGGAATGTCATCCATCACTCGATTCCACTTTCTATTGGTCAGATCTGTCACATGGCCTCATCCAAAGATAGCCTGGAAAGCCACTCCATGTTCCTAAGAAGAAAATTACATCAGATTTGATAAATACGTATGAAAACTTTTCCGTGAGTGTGGGAGCTTGAAGTAGGAGGCACAGTGTTTAGCACAACTGAGAAATGCCACAAGTTCTAAGCTGCTCCTTGGTTACCAGGCAGGAAATGCAACAGATAAGTGGTAACAGACATTGTCCTGGAGAACAAAAGTAAGAGAAACCACCCAAATCAACAAGGGGGCAGGGGAGGGGCGATCAGTTGTCCACTGGTGCACTCCTCAAATGGCTGCAACAGCTGGAGCTGGGCCAGGCCATAGCCAGGAGCCAGGATCTCCATCTGATCTCCCTCTTGGGTGGTGGGGAGCCAAGAATTTGGGGCTGCCTCGCAGGCACAGTCACAGGAGCTGGACTGGAGACCAGGTGGCCGGGACTTGAACCAGGCACTCTGATACGGAATGCGAATGTTCCAGGCTTATTTCCTTTCTCAACGTAGCTCCTAGAAGAGCTAGAAAATCAAAGTCCTCCAGGGTCCGACAGGCAACCCGTGGTGGGTACACCAACACACACCTTGGCTCGCTCTGAAATCTTTTGACCTGCTTGCGTCAGAAATCAGGAATTTAGAAAGTCATCAAGATACGGAATTGGAATCTGTAGCACATATGTCTCTCACCCCATGCAAAACATGACCCCTGTGTGAATAAATGCCTCTGTGCCTCCAACTCCAGAAGCTCCCAGTTTTCTGCCCCCTAGACTGCTTCCTGAGCAAGGCTGCCTTTTCTCTTGTATTTCACAGCCTCGTTTCTTCTCACTGTGCGCAGTCTTCATCTAGACATCAAAGTGTTCCTCTGCCTCTTCCGGGGGAAAAGCTTTAGCAGGCTCCACAGATCTGGTGCCCTGGGATAACACTGCCTGGATGCAGCCCAGAGCATTAGCAGTGGTTTTTAATCAGTGTTGAACTTCTGGAAAAACAGTGCCTGGCAAATGAAGAGAGAGAATATACAAATATATTCTGGTATAATAGTGCAAATGATTATAAACTAGAAATAAGAGTGAAAAGTTATAGAATTTATTTGAAATTCTTTTATGTTTTTTCTTGAAAATTAATAAGAACATGGAGAACTAAATTATGAGTCTGTTGTACTGTATTCATCTTTCAAATTTACAGAATATCCTAATTTTTCACAAATACCTTGATACCTTGATATGTTTATAATTGAACTTGATTCCTTCCAGGACTAATGAACAGTGCAGTGAAGAGGAAAACTCTTCCAGGCAAAGTTGAGCCTAGTTTCTGTGTAAGAATGTTCACGTCTAAAGAGCTAACTCACAGCCAAAAGATCATTTGCTTATCTTTCATGATTCTCAAGTATTTAATTCCCAGAGACTTTGTCTTGAGGCAATGGTACCACATTGGTGAAAAGTTTCTTTGGGGCATAAAATAGGGTGATAGACGATGTTTGCAACATGGTCCATTTGAATTAAAAGTTATTCTGCCAGACCTTAAGTAATTAATTTCAATATCAGGTGCTAAGGGCATGCATATAAGAAATGATAATAAAACCAATATTGAAAATAGTTAACTTTTCCATTTTTATGGCACCTTTTCAACAAAAATTGTGAAGTTCCTCCAGCACCAGAAAAAGGTGGGAGAACTCATTGGTGGATTTGTAGAAAGTGATGCTGATGCAGAGAAAACACAACAGCAGAGCAGGTGCACTTGATTCTTGCAGTCCTAAATAGAATCCTAGAGGCTTTCCTTTATGTTCTTCGGAAACCAGTCCCATTCGATCTGTATGTATGTGTGTGTTCAGTTTCCCATTAATTCAAGACACATCTGCCAGAGAGGTGGGAAAGACATGGTCATTACAAGTCATCACGTGTCTTAAAGCCCGCATCTGTGAAATCATGGAAACCCTAGTCATTCGTATTTATTACTTCCTGGTCAGAAACCCAGACCTGGCCACCATCTTCATCGTGAGCCTGCAGAGGACCCGTCTAAACCATGCCCAGATCTGTGACCACTGAAACTGCGAGATTTTGAGTGTGGATTGTCTGAGCTCTTAGGTCTACGGTAAACCCACGAGCCAGCAATTGGGAACTAGTTCACTGGGAACGAAGGAGCAGATGAGGTCTCAAAATCTTGGAGGCACCACTCCAACTGTGCACTGCCTAGTTCTGGATTTCATTCAATGACATAGAGACCCCTATGTACTTAGGTTGCTTCCTGTGTCAAGTTTTCTGTGGCTGTGAGTTAAAGGCTGGTTCGAGGTGGCTTATAGTACTGGTTGCTTTCCCCACTCCCAGAACCTCCTTCCCCTTATTTATAACTCTCTGGCTGGAAAAGGTGTAGCTTCTGTGTCCACAGCTGTCTCCACATGTACCCCTAAATAATACAGTTCTAAATCTTTGACTGTAAGAATTGTTCAGGTGAGTTGAAGGAGGGGCTCCCCTTAATCCAGTGTTAAAGAAGGACATGGCAATGAGAACGAAAGCTAATTTGTTTTGGCAGCACACTGTGGGTCACTTAATAAATGACGGTGACACCTAACACATTGCAACGCTAAGCAGGCTATATAGATCCTGCTGACTTGGCAGCGATTCTACTTAGGACTTTCTGACTTCATGATTGTGTAAAGTGGCATGTATTCAGAGGAAACTGCACTTTGAATTTTGAATTTTAATCTTTGCTCAGCCTGATCATGTGCTATGTGATTTTCTTCCGTATCCAGCAATGCTGGACAGCATCAGCCCACTCAGCTCCCAGTCAGTCACAGAATAAAGAGTGAGCAGCCAATACTCTCCAACGTACTGTGCTTCTAAGCTGTGAGGTTTGGTAGATGAGATGTGTTTAATGCCATTTTTACATGGCATTTTCCACTTATTATTTCAATTAATCCCATTAGAAGTCGAGGAACATCTGTGGCCTCTGTGTGTGTGTGTGTGTGTGTGTGTGTGTTTACTAGAAAGGCAGAAAGAAGGAAAGCACTCCCATCAGCATTTCACTCTCCAAATGTTTGCAGTTGTCCTGAGCTAGGCCAGGGACTGGAGCTAGGATCTGGAAGCTCAATGCAGGTCTCCAATGTGGATGGCAGGACCCGAGTTGCTTGAGCCTGAAGAACCTTAAAAATCAAACCAAGATGGAGTGACTTAAGCTAACACTATTAAAAACAAGAAGTCACCTTTTCCCCAAATAAAATTAAAGTTTAAAAATTATAGCCCTAAACTTTCCCCCCAAAGCTAAAATTAGGTGCAACTATAAAAATAAGGGGCCCTATGCTTAGCTAACTGCGACACTTGTGCCTGACTGTGCCAAGACCTAACCCAGTTTGTATGCCTCCTAATACTCAAATAACAGTGTGGGAAGTGAGACGCTGCTCTCCCTCCAGGGGAACGAAGGGAGTGAGACGTCGTCCCCCTCAGGGTGAACAAGATGACGCTGACAGGGAAAGGAACTGCTAAAGAAGTAAACAACAAAATGGCGACGAGGTGCATGCCTCCCATGTGATCCCGTAGCTGATTGGATAGAAGACGCATGCCTTTCACATGATCAGCTCACGGATTGGACTGCTGTGTGCATGGACACTATAGTGCTTTTGATTGGTCGCTGCGGGTATATAAATCATGTGGCTCTGTGCTGGGGGCACTCTCTGGACTCCTGAGTTCAGGAGGCCAGTCTGCGCAGACGCCGAATAAATCCTCTTGCTTTTGCATCAGCTGGTCTGCACTCTGAGTCTTTGGGGTGTGCCTCTCGACGTGTTAGCATCCTCACTCTGAGGGTCTAACAGAACCGTCACCACTGCCTCTCAGAACCTGCATTAGCAAGTAACTAGAATCAGGAACGAAGTGCTCCAGAATGGGACACTGGCATCTCAGCCAATTTCTTTACTGCTAAGCCAATGTCCAACCCATAGATATTTTTAGTAAAGATATTTTTTACATCTATCCTTAGTGCATTTTGAGTTGCTATAACAAAATATCTGAGTAAGCAAGAGACTGGGAAGGGGCAGGGCTCACTGTTTTTACAACAACCCACTCTTAGGAACAAATCCACTCCTTCCAGGCCTGACATCCTCCTCCAAAACCAGCATTGATCCATGCATTATGGTAGAGCTCCACAACCTACTTATCTTTCACTAAGTTCCACTTCTTAAAGATTGCACCAGGCCGGCGCCGTGGCTCACTAGGCTAATCCTCCACCTTGCGGCGCCGGCACACCGGGTTCTAGTCCCGGTCGGGGTGCCGGATTCTGTCCCGGTTGCCCCTCTTCCAGGCCAGCTCTCTGCTATGGCCAGGGAGTGCAGTGGAGGATGGCCCAGGTGCTTGGGCCCTGCACCCCATGGGAGACCAGGAAAAGCACCTGGATCCTGGCTCCTGCCATCGGATCAGCGCGGTGCGCCGGCTGCAGCGGCGGCCATTGGAGGGTGAACCAACGGCAAAGGAAGACCTTTCTCTCTCTGTCTCTCTCTCTCACTGTCCACTCTGCCTGTCAAAAAAAAAAAAAAAGATTGCACCACTGCAAGGCCATCACACTAGGTATGAAGCTTCTAGCAGGTTGAACTCTTGGGGATAAAACATACCAACCACAGCATCCTCCAGTGTCAAAACTGGATACTAAGTCCCCATAGATTACTCTTTTCTGTCCACCTACTTCCTAATGAAATATGTGTCACTCCTAACATAAGTGTTTTCTGAGTCTTTATTTATTTGTTAGAAAGGCATAGTTAGGAAGAAAGAAGGAAAGGTTTTCCATTTGCTGTTTCACTCCTCAATGCTGCAGTAGTCTGATCTGGAACAAAGCAAAGTCAGAAACCTAGAACTCCATGCTGGTTCCACATGGGTACAGGAGCCCAAGCAGTCAGGCCATCTTCCCACTGCTTCCCAGGTGCATTAGCAGGGAACTGGACCGGAAGCAGAGGCTTAGTTCTGAACATTTCCCAGCAGCCCTTAAGTCCCCTGGGTCTTGCTCTTTGGAAATTGAATTTTTTAGGCTAGAAGTTGCCCTCTCTTCATACTTGGCACTCTGGCCACTCAAGTAAGCTATTTTCATGAGTAAGCATATATATAGCATCCAGTCGTGTATGCCTACTAGTTGTTAGCTCCATTATAGAGGTTAGGGAGCAGGTATTTGGCCTGGCAGTGAAAATGCCACTTGGGTAACCTACATCCCATACCAGAGTGCCTGGGTTCAAGTCTGTCCAAGCTCCACTCCCATTTCCAGCTTCCTGCTGATACACAGTATAGGAGGCAGTAGGTGATGGCTCAAGTGCTTAGCTCCCTACCACCCATATTGGGAGCCTGGATCGAGTTCCCAGCTCCGGACTTTGGCCTGGCCATACCCTACGACTTTCAGCAATTTGGGAAGTGAACCAGCATATGGGAGTGTGCTTGCTCACTCGCTCTCTCTATTTTTCTATCTTTCAAATAATAACAACACTGGGCATGAATTTTATTTACAAACTCTTTTATCCAAAATATACATCAAGAATATATGATATTTTAATAGTGCGATAATTGCTCACATATCAAATATTTGAAATAAAAAGAAAGTTACAAAGAAGATAGCCTGAGACTAATTTATAAACAATAGATAAAAACAAAAGACTTCTAATGTTCATTTGTCTTCCCTTAGGCTCTGTTCTAATCAATGGATTCCTGAAGATATTTGATATATTTTATCACTATAATGATTTACTTCTCTGGGTGTTTTTTCAACAACACAGGCAAACATGAGGAAAAACTTCTAAAATTCCTTCAGGAATATTTGGTGACTTTATTATTTTAAAAAAATTTTATTTATATAAAGGGAACAAATTTCATGTACTTCTTATATTCAGCTTTAAGAACATAACACTTCCTACCGTGTACTCCCTCCCTCCCTTCCACCCTCTCTTCCTTCCTTCCTTATTTTTATTTCAATTTTTGCAATGAGACTTTAAATTTACTCTATAATCACAAGATTAACCTTCCACTAAATAAAGAATTCAGCAAATAGAAAGTAGAAAAACACTGACCCTCAGATGTATACACAAGGGCTATAAAAAATAATCAGATCTCAAAAAGAAATTTTACTCATTATATTTTTGTTGTATTCTGTACATTACCACGAATCAGGGAAAACATACAATGTTTGTCTTTTGGAGACTGGCTTATTTCAGTAGGCATAATGGTCTTCAATTGCATCTATTTTGTTATGAAAGGCAGGATTTTCTTTTTATGGCTGAGTAGTATTTCATCATGTATACATCACATTTTAATGTTTTTTGAAGAGTTATTTATTTATTTATTTATTTATTTATTTATTTGAAAGGCAGAGTTACAGAGAGGCAAAGGCAGAGGGAGAGGTCTTCCATCAAGTGGTTCATTCCCCAAATGGCTGCAATGCCTGGGGGTATCCAAAGTCAGGAGCCAGGAACTTCCTCCAGGTCTCCCACATGGGTATAAGGGCTCTAGGACTTGGGCCTTCCTCTGGTGCCTTCTCAGGCACATTAGCAGGGAGTTGAATCAGAAGTGAAGCAGCTCATATGGGATGCTGGCACTGCAGGCAGCAGCTTTACCCACTGCACCACAGTGCTGGCCCCATATCACATTTTCTTTATCTAGTCATCAGTTGATGGACATCTAGGTTGATTCCCTATTTTAGGAATTGTGAGTTGAGCAGCTATAAATATGGGGATGCAGATAGTTCATTAATATGCTGATTCCATCTCCTTTGGGTAAATTCTCAGGAGTGTGATGGCTGGGTCATATGGTAGATCTATTTTCAGCTTTCTGAGGAATCTGGTTGGGCCAATTTACATTCCTACCAACAGTGGATTAGGGTACCTTTTCCCCTTCATCCTCACCAGTAATTTGTTATTTTTTGATGTTTGGATGATTGCCATCCTGACTGGGTTGGGGTAAAACTTCCTTGTGGTTTTTATGTGCATTTCCCTGATGGCTAGTGATCCTGAACATGTTTTCATGTGTCTGTTGGCCATTTGTATTTCATCTTTGAAAAATGTCTGTTCATATCCTTAGCCAATTTCTTAAATAGTTTGTTTTGTTGTTGTTGAGTTTCCTGAACTCCTTACATAGCTTGCATATTAACCCTTTATCAGATGTGTCATTTGCAAATATTCTCTGCCATTTTCTCTTGCCTCTTTACTTTGTCGAGTGTTTCCTTTGCAGTGCAAAAGCTTCTTAGCTTCCTGTAATCCCATTTGTTTATTTTTACCTTTATTGCCTGTATGTCTGGGATCTTATCCAAAAAGTCCATGCCTATGCCAAAGTCTTGCAGTATTTCCTCCATGCTTTCCTTTCATAATTTGATGGTTTCAGGTCTTAGTTTAGATCCTTGATCCACTGTGAATTCATTTTTGTATAGGGTGTTAGGTAGAGTTCTTGTTTCGTGCTTCTGCAGAAAGAAATATAATTTTCCCAACACAATTTGTTGGATAGATTATCCTTTCTCCAGGTAGTGATTTTAATCCATTTGTCAAAGATCAGTTGGTTGTAGATCCATGGATTAATGTATGGGGTCTCTTGTCCATTCTGTTGATCTACATGTCTATTTTCATGACGGTACCAGGCTGTTTTGATTCTAACTTCCCTATAATATGTCTTCAAATCTAGTATTGTGATGCCTCCAGCTTTATATTTACTGTTTAGGATTGCTTCAGCCATCCATGGTCTCCTGTGATTCCATATAAATTTTAGAGTTATCTTTTCTAGATCTGAAAAGACCATCTTTGGTATTCTGGCTGGGATCTCATTGAATCTGTAAATTGCTTTGGGTAGTATGGATATTTTGATTTTCTTCTAATACATGAACATCGAAGATTTTTCAATTATTTTGTGTATCTTTGTCTATTTCTTTCCTTAATATTTTATAATTTTTATTGTAGAGAGCTTTCACATCCTTGATTAAATTTATCCCAAGGTATTTAATTTGTTTTGTAGCTATTGTGAGTGGGACTGATCTTACAAGTTCTTTCTCAGCCATGGCATTGTATGTGTATACAAATGCTGTTGATTTTTGTGTGTGTGTTTTGTATCTTACAACATTACCAAATTCTTTTATGAGTTATAATAATCTCTTAGTGGAATCTTTTGGTTCTCCTATATATAGAATCATGGCATCTGCAAACAGGGATAGTTTCCTTCTTCCTTTCCCATTTATATCCCCTTGATTTATTTTTATTGTATCATAGCCCTGGTTAAAACCTCAGGAAATATACTGAATAGTAATGGTGAGAGTAGGCATCCTTGTCTGGGTCTGGATCTTAGTGGAAATGCTTCCAACTTCTCCTCATTCAATACATCCAACAGTGCTGGCTATGGGTTTGTAATATATTGCCTTGATTGTGTTGAGGTATGTTCCTTCTATACCCAATGTGCTTGAGGTTTTCAACGTTTTAAGGAACTTTGTATGCTATCAAATACCTTCTCTGTTTCTATTGAGATAATCATATGGTTTTTGTTCTTCAGTTTGTTAATGTGCTGTATCACATTTATTGATTTGTATATGTTAAACCATGCCTGTATGCCAGGGATTAATTCCACGTGGTCTGGGTTAATGATCTTTCTGATATGTTGTTGGATTTGATTAGCTGACATTTTGTGAGGATTTTTTGCATCTGTGTTTATCAGGAATATTGGCCTACAGTCCTTAGTTTTATCTTTTTCTGGTTTTGGAATTAATGTGATGCTGGCCTCTTAGAGGAGTTTGGAAAGATTCTTTCCTTTTCAATTGTTTTGAATAGCTTGAGAAGAACTCGAAATAGTTCTTCTTTAAAAGTTTAGTAGAATCCAGCCCTGAAACCATCTAGTCCTAGGCTTTGTTTGTTGGAAGAGTATTTATTACTGATTCAGTCTCCATTTTGGTTATTGATCTATTTAGTTTTTTTTATGTCATCATGCCTCAATTTTGGTCAAATGCATGTGTCCAGAAATCTTTCCATTTCTTCTAGATTTTCCAATTTGTTGGCATATAGCTTTTATAGTAATTCCTGATGATAAGTCTTTTTATGTCCATGCTATATCTGTTGCAACATCTCCTTTTTCGTCTCTGATTTTATTAATTTGGATATTCTTTCTTTTTTTTTATTTAGTTGGGTTAGTGATTATCAATGTCAGTTTTTTGTTTTAAAAAAAAAAGCTCTTTATTTCACTGATCTTTTGTATCACTTTGGTTTTAATTTTGTTTATTTCTTCTCTAATTTTTATTATTTCTTTCCTTCTAAAAATCCAAAATCCTTTTGGATTTGTTTTGTTCTTGTTTTTCTATATTCTTCTGATGCATTGTTAGATTATTTATTTGATGCTTTTTTAATTTCTTGATATCGGGACTAATTGCTATAAACTTTCCTCTTGATACAGCTTTTGCTGTGTATCATAAGTTTCAATTTATTGTCATCTTCATTTGTCTCTGGGAATTTTTTTATTCTTTTTTTTTTTTTTTGACAGGCCGAGTGAACAATGAGAGAGAGAGACAGAGAGAAAGGTCTTCCTTTTCCGTTGGTTCACCCCACAATGGCCGCTGCAGCCAGCGCGCTGCGGCCGGTGCACCATGCTGATCCGAAGCCAGGAGCCAGGTGCTTCTCCTGGTCTCCCATGCGGGTGCAGGGCCCAAGCGTTTGGGCTGTCCTCCACTGCACTCCCGGGCCACAGCAGAGAGCTGGACAGAAGAGGAGCGACCAGGACTAGAACCTGGTGTGCAGGTGCTGCACACAGAAGATTAGCCTGTTGAGCTATGGTGCTGGCCTTTTTATTTCTTCTATGATCCATTGTAATTCAAGAACATGTTGTTCAGTCTCCTGTGTTCACATCTATTCTAGAGATTCTTGAGTTGTTGATTTTGAGCTTCATTCCATTGTGATCAGAAAAGATACATGGTATGATTTATATTTTTTTAATTTGCTGAGACTTGATTTATCACCTAGCATATGGTCAGTCTATCCTAGAGAAAGTTCCATGCACTGATGAGAAAAATGTGTATTCTGCACTGTGAGATGAAATGTTCCGAAGATATAAATTAGGTGCATTTGGTCAATAGTGTAGATCAGCTCTGTTGTTTCTTTGTTGATTTTCGGTCCAGTTTTTCTGTCCATTGGTGAAAGTGGGGTGTTGAAGTCCCCCATTATTATTGTATTGGCGTTTATATCTCCTTTTAGTTCCAATAACATTTATTTGAAATAGCCAGGTACCCTAATGTTAGGTGCATATGCATTTATTATAGTAACATCATCCTGTTGATTTGACCCCTTAATCATCACATAGTGCACTAATTTGTCTCATTTAAGTTTTTGTGTTAAAGTCTATTTTGTCAACTTTCAGTCTGTGTGTATCTTTGTTGGTGGGTTGTATTTCTTGTAGCTGCCTCTATTATAAAAAAAAAAAAAAATAAAAGCAAGGTTTTGTTTCCTATCAGTCACCATGAGGTAAACCAAACATGAGCTGAAATTTATTTTCTAAACATGTATCAGTACAGGGATGTTTATGGTCCTCTCCTCTCAAGAGCTCATCTTCCAATAAGCAAAACAAACGTAAACTCTCCACCACTCTGCTGGACTCTGAAGCCAGCTTTCTCTTTCTCTTTTAACAACTGCTAATGTCTTTTTTGTTGACTGTGTGTGTGTGTACAGGAATGGAGAAGGAAGTACAAATAGTTCACAAAAATTTGTAATTTGTCTCCTAGTTCCCCAATATTCTCTGAAAATCCATAAGTGGACATCACTACACCTCCACAGTGGTAACTTGTTCACCGTGAAATGTTAACCTCAGAAGCAACAATACATGAATCCCAGAGAAATGTTTGCCCATGGTTCTGCGATCCTGCTGACCATGATGAGAGCCTATCTGATTGAGGTGCAGTCCCACAGACCGTCTTCCTCCCAGTGACTGGGTGCTGGGGCACTGCTACATCTTCTCTGACTCTTCCTCTCTCTTTAATTTGTTTCTATCTGCCAGGAGATGCTGTTTGATTTAATATTGGATCAAAGTGTTGAAAATGTGAAAAATAAGGGCATCAGATAAATAATTACGAAAGATCAACATGTAAAGTAATTGAAATAGTCTCTATCACATTAAGCACTCAGTGCATTTTAATGGTTTCAGGATTTTGTAATGATGAGACCAGCATTTCTCTTAAA
This sequence comes from Oryctolagus cuniculus, assembly GCF_051225735.1. Classification (NCBI taxonomy): domain Eukaryota; kingdom Metazoa; phylum Chordata; class Mammalia; order Lagomorpha; family Leporidae; genus Oryctolagus; species Oryctolagus cuniculus. The sequence goes on from NC_142882.1 coordinate 75,439,179, forward strand.
CTATCCTGACTGTTTTATCTTCATTTAAAGTTGTTTGGCATGCATACCATGGCACAATTATTTCCAAAATCAATAGATGTAGACGTTTTGCCTGCTACTTGTTTAATCTGAAGCCCAGCACAAGTCCTTACCATGGATTTACACAGGGCCATTTGCCTACCCACTAAAAATGAGATCAATAACTGTTAAATGTCTACCTGTTTAAAAATGCAGAGTGTTAAAAGTACAATCTCAATGATATTCCTGAGTAGCGATTTTATCTGGCATTTAATTATTGAGATTGTGACATGTAATTTGCGATGGCAGTAGAGAACTTCTATCCTGTCACAAAATACTGAGCATTTACCCAGAAAATAGTACAAAGATCATCCACTCTTTGAAGATACCAATAACTCAGAGAGTTCTGTGAGTGCTAGTCTGAAACTGATCATTATTAGAAATCACACACACAAAAAAAAAACCTCTGTCCTGCATTCATTTTTCATAATGTTCACAAAGCAAGAGGTGTTGGTTACAGGCCACTGGATTTTTAAGGACATTCTGCTTGTTTGTCTGCTTGAGGCTTATCTGGGCCAATAGCTTTCACTGTTGTCTTGGTGATCTTATTTCTCATGCGAGCATAGATCCTTGCAATTACAATTGCTTCCCTAAGACTAATTCATATTTTCTCCTTTCTTGATTCTTCCTTGATTTCAGATATAATTCACATGTCAATACTCTCTTTGAAAAAGATGATTAGTATATATATTTCTATTGGATTCTTGGTGGGAAAAAATAAGAACTTATAATTAAATGAAACATGAGTTAAGATAATTGAAAGTAGAATTTTAACATCCTTTATGGCTTATATAGAGGATATTGTTATATTTATTCATGACTAAAAATTGCTATGATATTTGGCTAGGTATGCAGACTAGAAGAAAGTTCAGTTGGGAAAATACTTGTTTTTTTCCAAATTCTGTGTTTCATTAACATCAAAGAAAAGAAATGGAAGATTTTTTCCCCACTCAGACTCTAATATATTTTAGATTTGTTTCTGTTTTATACAGTTAACTCAACATTCCCACATAGGTGGCTTTGTATTTCGTGAATTTAATAAAAAAAAAACTAAGTTTTATTTTTGTCTTCTGTTGTTAAAAGTTACCAAAGCCCCTCTCTGGTTTGTTTGTTTGTTTGATTTTACTATGAGGCTTTGCCTTTTCCTAGAAATATTTTTCATTTCACAGCTATCTTAAGAGTCAGAGGCCACTTTGATCTGCATAATTATTGTTTTTAGATATCAATTTGTATGTGTTTGTCTCTAAAGGTATTAGTGAAATTTCAGATTTTATATTCAGCATTAAAGGGGAGTAAATAGCAGAAAACACACACATACACAAAGTTGCTAGAGAAAGAGAGGCCCTTGTCTTAGGGCAGAAAATTGTCCCAGAGAAAAGTCTACTCTTCATAAAACTTTGAGCACTGATGTGCCAGACAGGTCAAATCCAAGAAACCTGTGTTTTCATGTTGATGTCAAAGCTCCTATTTTAAACATTGTTTAAAATACAAGATACCAAGAAATAAGCTCCTTCAGAGGAAAAGTGGTTGTAAAAACTGTAAACACAGGGGCTGGTGTTGTGGAGTAGCAGGTTAACCTGCCACCTGCAACACTGGTATCTCATATGGGTGCTGGGTGGCATGCAGGCTGCTCTGTTTTCAATCCATCTCCCTGCTAGTGCACCTGGGGAAGCAGCAGAAGACATCCTAAGACCCTAAGTCCCTGCATCCGTGTGTGGCACCTGGATGAAGCTCTTGACTTCAGCCTGGCCCAGCCCTGGCCATTGTGGCCATCTGGGGAGTAAACCAGCAGATGGAATGTGTTCTCTCAGAACAGAAACCATGAGGTTGGGTACCTATGCCAAGTGGGGGACAGCTGCCTGGGATACACAGCAGGAGTTCTGTTCCCTCCAGGAGTCAGCGTCTAGAGGAGATACTGGCTTATTCTTTTGTAAAAGGCCACAAAGAAAATATTTTTTACTTTGTGAGCCATATGATCTCTGTAGCAAGAGCCCAAAACTGCTTTTATATTTTGTAGTACAAAAGCTTCCATAGACAATAAATACATTAAAGAGTGTGTCTGTGTTCCAGTGATGTTTTATTTATGGAAACCAAAATTTGAATTTCCTATCATTCTTGCTTATTATGAAATATCCTTTTGATTTTTTCAATCACTTAAAAATGTAAAAACCTTTCTTATCTCACAGAATGAACAAAGCATATAACTGATCATAATTTGTCAGCCTCCTGGTCTAGGAAGATGGAAAAGACCCTTTTTTTCATAATCAGATGTCAGGGCTAAAATTACCATTGGAATTGTAATGCTTCTCTAAGTGTGGAGAATGTTTTTCCCTTGTGATACTTGAAAACTTGTTGCAAATGTTTTTGGTACTGTCACTTGCAGATGGTTTATAGAATAGGGTTATTTCTGTGTTATTCAGGCATGTGGGGGAATTGGAGAAAACACGGCAGATGATCCCAGCTGAGGGAGGAGCCAGGTGGGCTTTCCTCCAGTGGCTGTACGAGGAACAGCTTCCCTGTATGTAACGTGGAGAAAAGCAGGCAGTGGCCATGAGATTGAGGCCAAGTGATGGGCAGGAACATTTTAAATTTCATATCTGCCTTCAGATCTTCCTAAGATTCCACAGCTGAGGGCAAATCCTGGAAATGGCGGCTTCCAAAATCCGTATCCCCAGTGTATTACAGAGTGAGGCTCCAATCAAAGCTGGTAGGTAACTAGGGCTAAATTTAACACTGAATAATAATAGAATTGGGAAGAAAGGAACTTTTTTACTCTAAGCTTGCTTTAAAAACTTGCCGTTAATATAAATTCTTTAAGCCTAGTTCTGAAAGTGGTGTTAAATACAGGTGCATCAGTTTAGCATTTGACTTAGAAAGTTGTTTCATCTTCCTTCCCTCCCTTTGCCTTCTTCCCTTCTCCCTCTCCTTTTCCCAATCCTCCAATCCCCTCCTCTTCTCTCCTTCCCTACTCCTTCTCCTTCCTTTCTCTTCCCTTCTCCTCTTCTCTTGTCCCCACCCCACTATAAATTATAGAATCTGGTAACTTATAAAATGCTCCCTAAACCCAGATACTCAATGAAGCCACCTAGAGGCATAACAAAAACAAATTTTTTAAAGCAAAAACAAGGGAGCTCCCACCCACTCAGTTGTTCTCCAAAATGCCCACTGTAGCTGAAGCCCAGAGGCCAGAACTCAGTCTGGGTCTTCCACTTGGGTGCAGGGACCCAAGTACTTAGTCCTTTACCTGCTCTATCCAGCACATGCATTAGTAAGAAGGTGGAACCTGCAGCGCAGCCAGGACCCGAATCTATGCACACTGATGGATGTGGGCATCCCAACTGGTGTCTTAACTACTGGGCCAAACACTTCACCCTAGACATATCTGTTTAAAGATTCATTTATTTATTTGAAAGGCAGAGTTACAGAGAGGTACAGGTAGAGAAAGAGAGGTCTTACATCTGCTGGTTCACTCCCCAAATGGCTATGATGGCTAGAGATGGGCCAATCCAAAGCCAGGAGCCAGGAGCTTCTTCCGGGTCTCCAGATGGGTGCAGGGGCCCAAGGACTTGGGTCATCTTCGACTGCTTTTCCAGGCCATAGCAGAGGGCTGGATCAGAAGAGGAGCAGCCGGGACTTGAACAAGTGCCCATATGGGTTGCCGGTGCTACAGGTGGTGGCTTTATGTACTGTGCCACAGTGCTGGCTCTCTAGAGGCATCTTTTAAAAAGATAAATTCTCTGATCCCAAACCAATTGAATCAGAAACTGGAGGGGTAGCACAAGCCCATCTGATGGTTCATTTACTCTTTTTTTTTTTTTTTTTTTGACAGGCAGAGTGGACAGTGAGAGAGAGAGAGAGAAAGATCTTCCTTTTGCCGTTGGTTCACCCTCCAATGGCCACCGCGGCCGGCGTGCTGCGGCTGGCGCACCACACTGATCTGAAGCCAGGAGCCAGGTGCTTCTCCTGGTCTCCCATGCGGTTGCAGGGCCCAAGCACTTGGGCCATCCTCCACTGCACTCTTGGGCCACAGCAGAGAGCTGGCGTGGAAGAGGGGCAACCGGGACAGAATCCAGCGCCCCGACCAGGACTAGAACCCGGTGTGTCAGTGCCGCAAAGTGGAGGATTAGCCTATTGAGCCACGGCGCCTGCCCTCATTTACTCTTGTTGTGTGTAAGCTCTCCAGATGAGTCTTCTGGACTCTTGGGATTAGGAAATACTGCATTACAGCAGTGAGGCTTAAACTTGAATAGATGTTGGAACAATCTAGAGAGTTTATTAAAACACTGATTGCTGGACCCACCCCGAGAGTTTCTACTCTGTGGTTCTGGGAGGAGCCTTAGGGTATGTGTGTCTAAATAAATTCCCAGGCACTACAACTTCTGCTTGTCTAAACAGCACTCATTTGGGAGAAGTATCTGTCTAGGCCACAGATGACCAAGACTCCAACTCTCTCCAGTTGGCCACATATGGGCAGACTCAAGTTTTGAGCCACTTCTTGAAAGTGACATCTTCAGTCCTAAGCATATAAGACATTATACCAAGTCTCTAATCCACTAAATAGTCCCTATGAAAGGCATTAAAAGCTTGACCTTTGTTGTTTAAATGTTCAGTTAACAATAAAATCCATTTAGCGAAGTGTCCCAGTGCTATGTAAATTTATCTGGAGCTAAGGTGTTTCTATTTGCTTCTGCTGGGAACATAAGGGTCACCACACCTCTTATACAGGGCATTGAGGTTTTTCAGAGTCAAAGTATTGTGAGACAGGTGGAGTCTAAATTCCTATTCCAAGCTCTTGCCTCTTACTTAGAGAAGCATTCTATGAACAGGCACTAATCAGTGTTCAAGGGAAATATGGTAGAGCTAGAAATGTGCCAGGGGATTCTAATTCAATCCCATCAAGATGGCATGTACCAATGCCATCTCACTAGTCAAAGTGATCAATTTCAGTTCACAATTGATCATATTGATAGGTCTAAGAGCCAAAGGGATCACATAAACAAGACTAGTGTCTGCTAATACTGATAGAATAAAAAAGGGAGAGAATGATCCAACATGGGAAGCAGGATACACAGCAGACTCATAGAATGGCAGATGTCCTAAGTAGCACTCTGGCCTCAGAATCAGCCCCTAAGGTGTTGGTATCTGGCTGAAGATCCCATAAGAGTATTTTAGGCATGGAAAGCCAACACACTCTGGCAAAAAAAAAAAAAAAAAAAAAAAAACTAAATGAAAGATCTCTGTGAGTAAGATCCCAGTGGAAAGAACGGGCCATCAAAGAAGAAGATACCTTTCTCTGAAGGGAGGACAGAACTTCCACTTTGACTATGACCTTGTCTAAATTAGATCGAAGTTGGCGAACTCAAAAGGCTTCCATAGCCTTGGCAACTCATGACTAGAGCCTAGGGAGATTACTGATGCCATAAACAAGAGTGTCAATTTGTTAAATCAACAACAGGAGTCACTTTGCACTTACTCCTCATGTAGGATCTCTGTCCTTAATGTGTTATCCAATGTGAATTAATGCTATAACTAGTACTGAAACAGTATTTTTCACTTTATGTTCTGTGTGGGTGCAAACTGTTGAAATCTTTACCTAATACATACTAAATTTCTCTTCTGTATATAAAGATAATTGAAAATGAAAAAAAAGGGGGGGGGGAAGAATGAGAGATTTCAGTACCCTGCTTGCTCTGGGTCCAGAAAGAAAAAGAGAGAAAAGAGAGAGAGAGAGCCCTCCCCTTGCCAGGCTTATTATGAGCTTGGAAGCAGAAGTGGTTTCATGGTACCACCCCCATGCCAGGGGAGGTACATCCTGAGGAAGAGGTCATTTGATTGACAAATGGGTAGATAGGATTACATGTGTGGGTAAGGTGTGGCTTCCATCTGGTGACCCTAATCTAGCTACCTACCTTATCCTATATCAAAAGGGTGGTAGCATTACATTTCTGAAATGCAAGATCAAAACCACAGAATATCTCCAGCAATGAGCACACCTCAATATGGGTCATTATTTTTAGGTACTTTGGTGGGGCTCTGGAATCAATAAGCTCTCTCCCCCTACTTGCCCCTCTATTTGAATTAAATATTGTTAATAAGCTCAAGAATTTTGATCAGGGTGGCTTCTTTTTGTACCTGGTTTGTCTCCATGTCAAACATAGGAAATGTATTGCCAGCAGAAGCCAGGGGATAAAGTGGGAACATGACATCGGAGTTACTCAGTCTTTTTTTTTTTTTAAGAATTATTTATTTATTTGAAAGGCAGTGCTACAGAGAGGCAGAGAGAGAGAGAGAGAGAGAGGGAGAGGTAGGTCTTTCATCTGCTGGTTCACTCCCTAGATGGCTGCCATGGCCAGAGCTGTGCCGATCTGAAGCCAGGAGCCAGGAGCTTCTTCTGGGTTTCCCACACAGGTGCAGGGGCCCAAGGACTTGGGCCATCCTCTTCTACTTTTCCAGGACATAGCAGAGAGCTGAATTGGAAGTGGGGCAGGTGGTGGCTTCACATGCTATGCCACAGCACGAGCCCCATTATCCAGTCTTTATCTCAGTTGACTTGATAACAGCTCCACCGGGAAAATGGTTCCAAAGCCCAGGCTCAGAGGATTAACTATCCACGGACACATTGCCATCAGTGCTAGGTCCAGATCCATACACTGTTCGGCTCTGGGGGTCTCACTGGCACATAGACTGAGTTCTCGACAAACACAGAATCTCCTGAAAATGGTAACAAGCCAAAATAGCATCAAAAAGGGACCCAAATTGCTCCCAATTATTCTCACAACTTCACTTTATTTGAATTACCTTGATATAAAAAGTACATAGGTATTTTTAATGACTATTTTACGAATGGATTCCATTTTTAATTCGTTCTTTAGGTGGGTAAAGCTTCCTGCACAGGCAGTGCAGAAAATCATTGCACTCTACAGAAATGTCTTCAGAGAACATCCTCGGGTCTTCTCTGCCCAGGTGAGCTGTGTTTAGCACGGACAGACGCTTCCGTGAATGTCAGGATCCAAAGAGTCAGCCTTATCCGCCGCATTCCAAAGTGCACAACACTGGGATACACTGAAAAGACAGGGTCAGGAACAGGCGCAGGTGGGAAGGGAGGCAGCCAGAGGTCTGTGTCCAGGAAGGCTGGCAGGTGGTGTGAGGAGGAGGAGGCACCATGGCCTCAAAGGGACTCCTGGAAGGAAGAGGCAGAGCCATGGGCAGGTGGTCCACATGCCCCCACTGATCCAGGCAGAGCAGCAGCAGTGAACGGATGTTTTCATTTTATGTCTTCCATGAGAGGATACCTAAGTGACTGGCAATATTAAAATGCCTCCTTTTAATTGACAGCTTCTAGAGTTTGTAGCCAAGCCCCCATTTGCTGGGAACACAACTCTGGGTACCAACGGATTTGTCTTGTTTGGAATTAAACCATTCACATTTGCCTATAACTATGACTATAGATCAGCTGTTTCCTTTTTCTTTGGGAGATTTTGAACTGATAGATGTGTATACTTACTTGGTATGTGATTTTTGATCTATTCCTACATCACAGAAAGACTCATTCTAGCTATTTAACATATCTATCACCTCTAGTGAGAACATTAAAAATCTCTTTCAGCAGTTGTGAAACACACAATAGATTATTTTTATCTGTGGCCACAATGCAGTGAGCAGAGGGCTGAACCTTAATTCTCCAGTCTAAATGAAACTTCCTAGCTTTTGATCAACATCTTCCCCATTCCCACCTCTTTGCTCCCCCACTACCTCTACCCCTAGCCTCCTGTACCCCTCTTTCTTTTCTCTGTTCTTAGGGCATCAGCATTTTATTATTACACATAGGTGAGATCATCCAGTGTTTCTCTTTCTGTTCCTGGTTTGTTTCTTTGCTCATAATGGCCTCTGGCTTCATCCATTCATCTCATCCCAAGTCAGAGTATTTCCTTCTTGTGTATATCCCTCCATTGTACGCATACCACAATTCTTTTACCCTTTCATTTCTGACGGACATTTAGGTTGTTTCTGTATCTTGGGTATTTATGAATATGATTTCTGAGATGAATATGAAAGTGCAAATATCTTCATGAGGTCTTTGGGGTCTTTTTGTTTTGAAAATGGAGATGTAGTTATTTATTTGAAAGAGGCTGAGAGATTCTTTATCTCCTGGCTCACTTCCCATCTGCCCACACAGCTGTGACTAGGTTGAGCCAGCAGCCAGGAACTCCGCCGTCCAATTCTCCTACATGGGTGATAGGAACTCAAGTACTTGGGTCATAATATGCTGCTTCCCAGGTGAATTAACTGGGAGGTGGATCAAAAGCAGAGTAGCTGGGACTTGATCTGGTGTTCCAACATGGGATACAAGGATCCTGAGTGACAGCTTAACCAGCCGCACCACAGTGCCTGACCTAAGAATTGTTTCTTTTTTTTATTTGTATTTTTTTTGACAGGCAGAGTGGACAGTGAGAGAGAGAGACAGAGAGAAAGGTCTTCCTTTGCCGTTGGTTCACCCTCCAATGGCTGCCATGGCCGGCACACCACACTGATCCGAAGGCAGGAGCCAGGTGCTTCTCCTGGTGTCCCATGTGGGCGCAGAGCGCAAGCACTTGGGCCATCCTCCACTGCACTCCCTGGCCACAGCAGAGAGCTGGCCTGGAAGAGGGGCAACCCGGACAGAATCCGGTGCCCCGACCAGGACTAGAACCCGGTGTGCCGGAGCTGCAAGGTGGAGAATTAGCCTATTGAGCCGCGGCACCGGCCAGAATTGTTTCTTAATGTTTTATCTCCTCATGAACTTTTACTTTGAAAAAATTAAATTTAACACAGGGATGCTGTGCCAGATGCTTCAAATGTACCGTTTAATTTAATCCTCACAGCAACACTCCAGGTAATTTCCACTATTATCTTCCCCATGTGACACACAAGGACATGTAGGCTTGGCTTGGCTCAGTAATTTCTCCAAGGTCAGACAGAAAGTGGTTAAACTGGGCTTCAAACCCAGGCCATGTGATTCCAGGGCTCATGTCCTGAATAACCACATCAAGCTGCCTTCCAATCTTAGAGCAGTAGTTCTCAGCCCCAGGTGCACCTTAGAGTTAGAATCACCTGACACATGTTATACTTGGAAGGAAAAGACGCTGATGGATAGATCCCGCATTAAGTGTTCTGATTGAAGTGATAGAAAGTGGATCCAGGGATTCCAATACACAGCCAGTACTCAGGCTTCCAAGTGTACTGAAGCCCATGTCCCACACCTAAGACTCCAATTTAATTGATCTAGGCTTGAACTTTGGAATTTGGAAGATACCCCCTTCCACCCCACTTCCAATGGCTCCAGGCTCCAGTGGATCTCAAACTTTAATGTGCATCAGAATCATCTGTAGAGCTGGTTAAATGCCAGTTTGCTGGGTAGTAGCTCCATTATGATTCACTAGGTCAGGGCAGCACAAAATGTGCATTTTTTAAATGTTCATTCATTTGAGAGGTAGAGTTACAGAGAGAGAGAGAGAGAGAGGGAGAGATGGAGAGAAAGATCTTTCATCCACTGATTCACTCTTCAAATGGCCGCAATGGCTGGGGATGGGCCAATCCAAAGCCAGGAGCCAGGAGCTTCTTCCAAGTCTCACACATGGGTGCTAGGTCTCAAGTACTTGGGCCATCTTCCATTGCTTTCCCAGGCCATTAGCAGAGAGCTGGGTCAGACGAGGAGCAGCCGGGACTCAAACCGGTCGTGCCCATATGAAATGCTGGCACAGCAGGGGGAGGGTTAACTTACTATGCTACAGAGCTGGCCCCCAATAAATGTACATTTTTAATAAACTCACAGGCGATGTTATTGCTCCTGCTATGGGGATCACAGACATGGAATTTTCTCTATAAGAACATTGTTGTCAGTGTCCGTAGTCATTATCGGTTGTCCCAGATTACAGGAAGGTGCTACTGACATCTAGTGAGTACAGCCCAGTGGTGCTGCTAAACATCTTGGAACAAGAATCTCCCCACACTCTCCCCCAGCACATACCCCAAAACCATGGGAATGACCTTGTCTAAAGTGTTTGAGAAACCCTACTCTAGTCTAGATTCTAGAGAATATTTGAATAAAGACTTGGAACAATAATGTAGAACTCTTGAATTAATGCTGTCTTTAAAATTGAGCTGTAGAGTGACTTGATAAGCCCTTATCCTGACTGTTGATGAACAACTTAATACTTTATCCCTTTTAGTATTTTTTTGTTCTACTTAATACTATTGGTTGAACTCTTTAATTAACACACAATTATTCTTAGGTGTTTAAATTTAACTGAAAAGTGATCCCTGTTAAATATGAGAGTGGGAATAACAGAGGGAGGAGATGTACAATTTGGGACATACTCAATCGGACTTGCCCCAAATGGTAGAGTTAGAAACTTGCCAGGGGATTCCAATTCAATCCCATCAAGGTGGCATGTACCAATGCCACCTCACTAGTCCAAGTGATCAGTTTCAGTTCACAATTGATCCTAATGGTAGGATTAAGAGTCAAAGGGAACACATAAACAAGACTAGTGTCTGCTAATACTAACTGATAGAATTAAAAAGGAGAGAACGATCCAACATGGGAAGTAGGATACACAGCAGATTCATAGAATGGCAGATGTCCTAAACAGCACTCTGGCCTCAGAATCAGCCCTTAAGGCATTCGGATCTGGCTGAAGAGCCCATGAGAATATTTAAGGCATGGAAAGCCAAGACACTCTGGCAAAAAGAAAAAAAAAAGCCTAAATGAAAGATATCTGCAAGTGAGATCCCAGTGGAAAGAACGGGCCATCAAAGAAGAAGATACCTTTCTCTGAAGGGAGGACAGAACTTCCACTTTGACTATGACCTTGTCTAAATAAGATCATAGTTGGCGAACTCAAAAGGCTTCCATAGTCTTGGCAACTCATGACTAGAGCCTAGGGAGATTACTGATGCCATAAACAAGAGTGTCAATTTGTTAAATCAACAACAGGAGTCATTGTGCACTTACTCCTCATGTAGGATCTCTGTCCTTAATGTGTTGTCCAATGTGAAGTAATGCTATAACTAGTACTCAAACAGTATTTTACACTTTGTGTTTCTATGTGGGTGCAAACTGTTGAAATCTTGACTTAATATATACTAAATTTCTCTTCTGTATATAAAGATAATTGAAAATGAATCTTGACGTGAATGAGATGGGAGAGGGAGCAGGAGATGGGAGGGTTGCAGGTAGGAGGGAAGTTATGGGGGAGGGGGAAGCCACTGGAATCCAAAATCTGTACTTTGGAAATTTATATTAATTAAATAAATGTTAAAAATAAAAAATAAATTGAGCTGTAGAACCAACTGCATGGCTTAGGTAAGAGGGGTCTTAAACAGTTCATGGGTTTCAAAAAATTTTTCACCAAAACAAAATCTTTTAATTCCATCTTTCCACAAACTTTCTGAAGTACCCTTGTGGGTGTAGAGGTTGTTAAAGCAATGTGGTTGCTATTTCTAAACAGAAAACTGACAGTCCTTCACACAGGTAAGGAACTTGTTCTGGGGCACAGTTTCTACCAGAGAATGAGTCATTATTCTAGCATTTGGCATGTTCTAGAAGATTCCAGATCTCCTGTGAGTTTGACTTGAAATATATGTATGAAAGTCTGAACCTACCAAGGAAATTCTTACAGCATAACTCTTCTTTTTACAAAAGTAATCAACATAGGATAATGTGGAAAAGCTAGTGTTCATGGTATATTTTATTTTTTCCCTCAGAAATTTTGTTTATTATCATTTTAAAATTTTTTACTGAAAAATTTTCAAATATGCAAGAAATGATAAAATAGTATAATAAACTCCCCAAATAGTATAATAAACCACTCACCCATGGTCCCAATAAATATCACATTGATTGGTTTATCTGTAATTGGTATGTCATCGTTCTGGTTTGATATTTAAAATATTTACATCCAGGAAGGCAATTAGCTTAACAGTATATGGGAGTACCTGAGTTCAGTACTGAGATGTAGCTCCTGACCCCAGCTTCCAACTAATGCAGAACCTGGGAGGCAGTGGTGACCACACAAGTACTTGGGATCCTGCTGCTCACACTAGAAAGTTGGATTGAATTCCTGGCTACTTCCCCTGGCCCCGTCTCAGGACTTCTGAATATGGGAGCTCACTATCTCTAGTCTTTTTCTCTGTCTCTCAAATAAATAAATATTTTAAAATAAAACTAAAATGTTTAAGTTTAAAAAAGGTAAATTAACACAATTATTCTTTTACCTTTCTTTTTTTTACAGCGTTTGTTTATTTATTTGAAAGTCAGAGTTAGAGAAGGAAAGAGAGTCCACTGGTTCACTCCCCATATGGCTGCAGGAGCCAGGAGCTTCTTCCAGGTCTCCAACATTGGTGGCAGCGTCAGACGCCTGCATCATCTCCTGCTGCTCTTCCCAGGCCATCATCAGGGAGCTGTATCAGAAGTGAAGCAGCTGGCTGGCGCCACGGCTCACTAGGCTAATCCTCTGCCTTGCGGCGCCGGCACACCAGGTTCTAGTCCCGGTCGGGGCACCGGATTCTGTCCCGGTTGCCCCCCTTCCAGGCCAGCTCTCTGCTGTGGTCAGGGAGTGCAGTGGAGGATGGCCCAAGTGCTTGGGCCCTGCACCCCATGGGAGACCAGGATAAGTACCTCGCTCCTGTCATCGGATCAGCGCGGTGTGCCGGCTGCAGCGCGCCGGCCGCAGCGGCCATTGGAGGGTGAACCAACAGCAAAGGAAGACCTTTCTCTCTGTCTCTCTCTCTCACTGTCCACTCTGCCTGTCAAAAAAAAAAAAAAAAAAAGTGAAGCAGCCAAGATATGAAGCAGTGCCCATATGGGACAGCAATGTTGCAGGCAGCTGCTTTATCTATTAACACCATGATGCCAGCTCTTTACCTTTCATTCTTAGGTTCATGGTATATTTTAAATGAAAACTACAATACTCTTAAAAAGATCTGAGTATTTATCTAATAATTATTAAGTTGCTTTATGTCTAAGAGAGTCACTGGATGGTAATAATATAGGAATTTTAGGAAAACAAAGTTCTGACTTCAGTGGGTTTAAAAGCAAAGCGTGTGGGGGTGATTTGTGTAGATGTTACAAACAGCTGCATCACATATCAGAGTGCCTATGTTTAATTCCTATCTTTGCTCCCAATTCGAGCTTCTTGGAATACAGCAGGGAGTGGCTTAGCAGTCGGCACCCTTCCACCCCCATGTAGACCCTGGTTGAGTTTCCAGCTCCTGGTTTGGCCTGGCCCAACCCCAGCGATTGTAGGTGTTTGGAGAGTGAGCCAATAGATGGGAGATCTTTGTCCCTCTAACTCTCTCTGTATTTCAAGTAAACTTTCTTAAAAAAAAAAAAATCTAAGATATGTGTGAGTGTCTGGAGATGGTGGAAGAAGGCTACCAACAGGCTGCCTAATTTTAACTTGAAATTTTGGCCAAGTCAATGAGCTTGCGTTTTATTTCTAGGGCATAGTTGCCTAGGCTTCCCAAATAGAGACGTGAGCTCCCAGCTCGCTTGGTTGCACGCCCTCAGTGGTCGCCTTGGTTGAAATGCACAATGAAGTTCATAGTCAAGCAAACCCCAAGATCAATTAAACACCGATGTTAGTGATAGCAAATGCCAGCAAACACATATTTTTCCAGGAGTTTTCTGCTTCTCCACCTCTCTGTTAAACTCTTTTCCATGTTTATGCAATCTTTTAGATACTGATTGGGTAGGGAAATATTAGCTCTACCACACTTGGTTCTCATGAAACCACGGGGAAAGATATAAAAATGGAATCTATTGTCATTACTGTCTGGCCAGGGTGAGCAGACAGGGTGCTCGCCTCCTGCACTGAGCAGCTTCTGTGTTTCAAATAAAAGATACTTAGCATGTCATGGCAGCCAGGTCCCCTCCTCTCATTATAATGCATTTTTTAAATATCTATTGATTGCTTCAAGATGATTGCCTGCATAAATTCCTTCATTCTTCTGAGAAGGTGAGACAGGCTAGAGGACCATTTTTATTCACTGTCAATTATTGCTTTTCAATAGGAATTTCCAGCCAACAACTCCTGTTCAAAATTTATTCTTGCTTTCTCTGAGGCTAAAATGTTAAATAAATCTGCATTCTTTGAAGTCTGCTGGCAAAGTTCTGACACATACTTGACTTATGGAATCTCAGAAGCTTTTGTTTTAAAACTAACAAAGGACTTAAGCTATTCATCTGGAAACTCATAAACATCTCCTGCCTCTCCATGGGAATTGGTCTTCCGACCCTCTTGGCATCATGGACAAGCCCTCCTGCTTTGTCACTTCAGTTCAAGCTGACACCACAGAAAGTGGTTTTCACCGTGCAGAGGAATCTATTGCAAACTGTGCTTTGTGCCTCAGCCTCCCTTCTCTCCCTTCCTCTAAGTACTTACTGAGCAAGAAGGCACTGCACTAGACTGGGTGGAGACACACAGGTAAACTAGATACTTCAGAGAGCTCGGCACTCTTTGGGGAAAGCAGTCACACCTGTCTTAGGTACTGGACGAGCTCTTGGTTGACTTCCTTCTCTAGAAAGAATGAGCTCCTTAAAAATAGTGAGAGGTAAATGTTTGTTGTCAAGGTTAAAATGCTGCGTGGGACTCCTGCATCCCAGATTGCCTGCCAGGGTTCCAGTCCTTGTTCCATTTCTGATTCTTGTTGCCTGCTATTGCAAACCCTTGTAGCAGTAGTGACAGCTCAGGTACTTGGGTCCCTGCAACATGTGGGAGACCCAGCTTGTGTTCTAAGCTCTTGGCTTTGGTGTGACCCAGCTCTGACTTCCGAGCATTTGGGGAGTGAAACAGTGTGTGAAAGATTCTCTCTCTCTCTCTCTCTCTCTCTCTCTCTCTCTCTAGTAAATGCATAGAAAATTTAAAAACTAATCAGTGAGGCACAAATTTCTAAACACAAAGACCAAAGTGTTTTCTAATTACTCCTTGTCTTCTGTTCAGAATAATGCTGTATAAAATTTAAGTTTACTTCCCAAATGGCTGCACTGGCCAGTGCTGGGCCAGGCTATAGCCAGGAGCCAGAGGCTTCATCCGGGTCTTTCACATGAGTGCAGGGACCCAAGCACATGGGCCATCTGCTACTGCTCTTCCCCAGCCACTAACAGGGAGCTAGATCAGAAGTAGAGCAGCCAGCCTATGAACGTGTGCCCATATAGGATGCTGGTGTCTCAGGTGGTAGCTTTACCTGCTACAGCACAGCTCTGGTCCTGAGAGAGAGAGATCTTCTATCTGCGGTGTCACTCTCCAGATACCCACAACAGCTAAGGTTGTCACTGGCTGAAGCCAAGAGTGCAGAACTCTATCCAGGTCTCCCAGGAGAGTGGCAGGAAAGTACTTGGGCCCTCACCTCTGCCTTCCCAGGCATATTAGCAGGAATCTGGATTGGAAGTAGAGTGGCTAGGATTCAAAACAGTGGTCATATACGATGTGTGGGTATCAAGTGGCAGCTTAACCCCCACTATTTAATGTTTCTTTCATGCCAAGTTTCTGATAAAGCATTGCAGAAAATCAAAATTTAAATCACCAGCACCTCTGTTAGTAACACAATTTGTTTCCAAACCATTGTGAGTTAGTTGAAGTGTCTAGAAACTTATGAATTTTAGGAATATGTTTAGTTGAAGTGTCTAGAAACTTATGAATTTTAGGAATATGTTTGTTTGTGGTTATTTAAGGAAATAGGTTTTTTTAAACTTTTATTTAATGAATATAAATTTCCAAAGTACGGCTTATGGATTACAATGGCTTCCCCCCCATAACGTCCCTCCCACCCGCAACCCTCCCCTTTCCCAAACCCTCTCCCCTTCCATTCACATGAGGATTCATTTTCAATTATCTTTATATACAGAAGATCAGTTTAGTATACATTAAGTAAGGATTTCAACAGTTTGCTCCCACACAGAAACATAAAGTGAAAAATAATAGATGATTTTTTAAATGATGATGAAATCAGATCAGACCTATTGTCATGTTTAATCCCAGCTAGAGTCAAGTTGGGAATTGATAATTTCTTCTTCTTTTTTTTTTAACAGAAGATCAGTTTAGTATACATTAAGTAAAGATTTCAACAGTTTGCACCCCCATAGAAACACAAAGTGAAATATACTGTTTGAGTACTCGTTATAGCATTAAGCCTCAGTGTACAGCACATTAAGGACAGAGATCCTACATGAGGAGTAAGTGCACAGTGACTCCTGTTGTTGACTTTACAAATTGACACTCCTGTTTATGGCATCAGTAATCTCCCTATGCACCAGTCATGAGTTTCCAAGGCTATGGAAGCCCCTTGAGTTCTCCGGCTCTTATCTTGTTTAGACAAGGTCATAGTCAAAGTGGAGGTTCTCTCCTCCCTTCAGAGAAAGGTACCTCCTTCTTTGAAGACCTGTTCTTTCCACTGGGATCTCACTCACAGAGATCTTTTATTTAGGTTTTTTTTGTTTGTTTGTTTTTTGTTTTTTTTTGTTTTTTGTTTTTTTTTTTTTCCAGAGTATCTTGGCTTTCCATGCCTGAAATACTCTCATGGGCTTTTCAGCCAGATCCGCGTGCCTTAAGGGCTGATTCTGAGGCCAGAGTGCTGTTTAGGACATCCGCCATTCTATGAGTCTGCTGAGTATCTCGCTTCTCATGTTGGATCACTCTCCCCTTTAATTATTCTATCGGTTAGTATTAGCAGGTACTAGACTTGTTTATGTGCTCCCTTTGACTCTTAGTCCTTTCATTATGATCAATTGTGAACTGAAATTGATCACTTGGACTAGTGAAATGGCATTGGTACATGCCACCTTGATGGGATTAAATTGGAGTCCCCTGGTATGTTTCTAACTCTACCATTTGGGGCAAGTCAGCTTGAGCATGTCCCAAATTGTACATCTCTTGCCTCTCTTATCCCCACTCTTATGTTTAACAGGGATCACATTTCAGGGTTTTTAATATATTAAAATACGTAGTACTGCTTATAAAAGGACTGTGGTAGGAAGGGTTTGGCTTGGCAATAGTGAGTTGATATCAATTAATTTGCTTTCCTACATCACATCCCTCCCTGGTCATGCTGTGTGAGTCTTTGAAGCATTGCTTCCATTTCTGGGTAATGGAAAATGAGACTTCCTTCCTTATCCACATACATTCTATTTATGAAATACGTAACAGACTCCTTTGTAGTTCCTTGACAGCATGGTCTGAGTAAGAGCTAAGGGACCTAGCACTTATTTCTTCCAGTTACCCTCGTTTACCCAGGAAGCCCTATTTGTGAATTTTGGTGCTTGTGCTGAGTCCCCGCAAGGCCGTGGTGGTGGTAGTGGTGGTGGTGGTGGTGTGTGTACCTAGCTCTGCGTCTTGTTTGAGATTTTTAAATCAGCTGTCTTCTCTGGAATCATCATAGTAAAAATACTGTAGCTTTAGATTGCTGTCATTTGTTCTTGACCAAAAAGCATTAAGGAGGGCTAGAGTACTAGAAAGGTCAGACTTTGTTAAACAGCTTAGTAGTTACCTAAGCTTCAATCAATTCCATGAAGGGTTTCCATCATCCTGTGGGAACATTTGAGTTTTATCCTACTCTTGAATAGTGAAGCATGGCATGATTATAAGGAACATATAGGACGAGGTAGGTCACCACAAGGTTGTGTAGAAAGCTTATTAAATCTCTTGTTAAGAATGTCTGTGTTGGAGAGAAATGAGCAAACATTCTAATTTTTGTTTTTCAAACATTTTGTTGAAATACAATATACATACCAAAAGTACATGTAAGTATACAGATAAATGAGGGTTTTAAAAATTTATTTTATTTATTTGAAAGACTAAGAGAGAAATCTTGCATCTGCTGGTTCACTCCCCAAGTGACCACACTTCTGGGTCTCCCACTCGAGTGCAGAGGCCTAAGCATTTGGACCATCCTTTGCTGCTTTCCCAGGCCATTGGCAGGGAGCTGGATTGGAAGTGGAGCAGCCATGAATCAAACTGGGAGCCCATCTGCGATGCTGGCTTTGCAGGCAGGAACTCGACTGGTTATGCCACAGCACATGCCCAATAAATGAGTTTTTTATCCTCTGGTCACACATATAACCAACACCCAAGTTCAGAACAAAGTATTGCTATTACCCCAAGAGTCCTCACTATTCCCCAACTCCATTCTTTTGGAACCACAGGAAAGAAGAGCATTTGTCATTATACAGTATGACTCAGTGAAGCACTGAGATATGACAGCCACACAATAATTTTCTTCCTTTTTTTTCTGCAGATACGACCCTAGTCATAACTCTCTCCACAAATATACTGGTCATGTTCATTTCATTTTATTTTTTAAAACTACAAGTGTATATAAAGTCACTGTATCTTCTAAAAATCTAACTTTTCCTTACAAGTTAAAAAATGTAGGACCCAGGACAGAGTAGAGTTTTCATCAGCTCGGACTGGAGGTCCATGGAGTTGCATCTGTGAAGTTTCTCCTGCTGTCTCTCCCATTAAGTCTTCTTTCTTAAGTGTCAGGAGCTGCACTACAGAGCTTTTCCTCACTCAGTCTTTAGGTAGAACTCGCATTACATTATAAAAGAAGGTAAGAAACAGTCCAGCTAATAAAACATTCTCTAAGTGTATAGATCTAATGAATGAAGTTTAAATCATTCATCCAATAGATTAATAGCAAAAAAAAAAAAAAGAGAGAGAGATAAAAATAACAAAGAGACTAAGACGAAAGTGGCCAATGGTCTTCCTGTCCTTGATTAGAACATGTGAGAACTCAGGCTAATGTGATGAGAAGTAGCTGTCAGGATTGCTAAAGCAATTTTTGAGTCATTGCTGGTTATTTTCTTTCTCTTAGAATTTTCTTTGGAGAGAAAGATTTGACCTTTAGTCCCACCGTCTGAATATATTAAAACTTAAAAATCGAATTATTTTACTTTATTAACACATTTGCATTTGTTAATCATAAATAAAACATTGACCGTGTATTTTAACTTGTTAAACCTCTTGTGTCACAAATTTACATAGAAATCAGGCACTAATACTTTGTGTGTATTCACTTATAAAACAACAGGCTGCCCAGGATTACCAATTCCTTTCAAGTGACTAAGACCAGAATAAGGAAATAACTTTTCTGCATGATGACAGATAGGGAAGCAGCATCAGTGTGGGTGGTAATAGCCACATTTGTCACCGCACACCCTTTCTTTCTCTTGATTTTTTTACCACTGGTTGTTGTAGAAGATCCAGTTTTGGGCAAGCAACTGTCAGGCACGAAAGTGGGATGTACAGAGCACATGAAAGAGCCTCAGAACTTCAGTCATGAGCTATGTGGCCTTGCGTTACCCATTCAACAACTCTGCCCCGTGTTCTCTTCTGTTATTCCACCTGTCAACCTTAGAGATGAACTGAGAGTAGTAGGTGAGATGAGGTTTTGATACAGATGTTCAGAGATGCCCTCCTGACACTCTGCCACCACTGGGTCACATAACTATTTTTTTTTTTTGACAGGCAGAGTGGACAGTGAGAGAGAGAGAGAGAGAGAGAAAGGTCTTCCTTTGCCATTGGTTCACCCTCCAATGGCTGCTGCGGCCGGCGCACCGCGCTGATCCGATGGCAGGAGCCAGGTACTTATCCTGGTCTCCCATGGGGTGCAGGGCCCAAGCACTTGGGCCATCCTCCACTGCACTCCCTGGCCACAGCAGAGAGCTGGCCTGGAAGAGAGGCAACCGGGACAGAATCTGGCACCCCGACTGGGACTAGAACCCGGTGTGCCGGCGCCACAAGGCGGAGGATTAGCCTAGTGAGCTGCGGCGCCGGCCAACATAACTTTTAAATAGTTAATAACATATAAGAAAAATCAGTGACTGTTTTGGAGGCTGCAACCATGAAGACTCTCAGTCATACATGTTAGTGCAAGCAGTAGGAGACACAGCTGGTTCCAAGCTTGATGGGAGAGTTTAGACCAGAGCTCTCTTCCCCCAAAGAGCCTGGAAAGAGATCTTCGTGGACAAGCAGGACACACAGCCACATACACAAAAACTCTTCCTGAAATGAGGTTATAGCTAAGATGTGAGCATTAGCTCTGGGTATAAGGGATAAAAAGAAAATTTCCCCTAGAAAATTCTAACCACAGACCTACCTTTATGCAGGTTTGGAACTCAGATTCATTCAACCTGGATGAATTAAAATAACCTCTAAGACAATATGCAGTTTAAAGCCCCAAGTGCTTAACAGAAGTAAATGTAAACCTGCTCTGAAGAAATGGACCCTAAACCCCAGCCTCAGGGCCCCACAGATAAAATCCCTTGAACCATGAGCTCAAAATCACAGTTCCCTAAATATACAAGGGAGAACAGTCACCCTGAGCAGGAGGAAGTCACAACAATCTACTGAGCCTAACTCCAAGATACTAGAAATACTCAAACCACGATATACAGAATTAGACTAACAGATGGCCCCCAGTTTACGATGGCTCAATAACAATTATCTGATGCTACGATGTACAAAAGCAGTATATATTCAGTTGAAACTGCCATTCCCTTGCCTGCAAAGGAATGACGATACTCGCAGCTAATCGGTCTTCAGTAGACTTTTATTGAGAAAATAACAGTGACAGAGAAAGCATGAAAGGAGGAAGAGAGGAGAGAGAAAAAAGCCCCCTCCTTCCTGGGCACACAGCTTATATACGAAATTCAACCAATCGCAAGCAGGCTCTAGTCCGTGCACGGAACACTCCAATCCGCTGCTTGTTCAAGTGGTGTGCACTCGTCCTTGGGCCAATCAGATGAAGTGTCACGCAGCAGGCAGGCTCACTGCACAGTCCTCGGCGCCATCTTGTTGTTTACGAGACAGGCTCAACTTCTCTGGAAAGTCCCGACCCCTGGAAAGCATTGCCCTAACCGAAACTAGCAACATCCGCCTTGCAATAAAGACACAACGACAGCTATCAGACCAAACCCTGACATGGGGACCCCATGGCTGGCCAGCCCATGAGGCCCCACAGAAACCAAAATTCAAATTTTGAATTCGGATATTTGCCCATGCTAGCAATACACCACATGATAGGTTCTCAGGAGGCTAGGCAGTGGTAGGGAGACAGCTGGCTGTCAGCCACAGGGGGAAGCAGCAGGGGAAACAGCCAGGCTGTAGTGTGCTATGTTGCTAAGTTACTATATACTAGTAGGTTATGTGCATAAATGCACTTTTACTCCGGAAATTTTTGGAAATTTACAGTCAGTGTATTATGATATAACCCCCTCATAAGTTTGCAAGCTTCTGTGTAAAATATTTATTATGAATTAAAGAAAAAGAAGGAGCAAAATTGAAATGAGATGATAGTGGAATAATCTCAAAATCCTGAGGGTAAATAAGTCTCAACTTACTAACCCATACTCCTTAAAAAACTTTCTTCAATTTTCTAATTATTAATATAACAAGAAAAGATCTCATGCATTTCATAGGAAAGTTCTAAGAAGATAACCATACTTCTCTCTCTTCTCCTCCCTCCCCCAACCTCCCTCCTTCCCTCTCTGGTTATCTTTTCATTAATTTCTACAAAAACATAATTTTAATCCATTCTATAACCCAGGCTTAATTCACCACTAACCATAATATTCTAAAAGTAAAAAGTAATAAGACCATAGTTCCACAGGAAACATACCAGGGGATTCCAATTCAATCCCATCAAGGTGGCATGTGCCAATGCCATCTCACTATTCCAAGTGATCAATTTCAGTTCACAATTGATCATAATGAAAGGACTAAGAGTCAAAGGGAGCACATAAACAAGTCTAGTATCTGCTAACACTAACCGATAGAATAAATAAAGGGGAGAGCGATCCAACATGGGAAGTGAGATACTCAGCAGACTCATAGAATGGCGGATGTCCTAAATAGCACTCTGGCCTCAGAATCAGCCCTAAAGGCACTCGGATCTGGCTGAAAAGCCCATAAGAGTATTTCAGGCATGGAAAGCCAAGACACTCTGGCAAAAAGATCTCTGTGAGTGAGATCCCAGTGGAAAGAACGGGTCTTCAAAGAGGGAGGTGCCTTTCTCTGAAGGGAGGAGAGAACCTCCACTTTGACTATGACCGTGTCTAAACAAGATAAGAGTCGGAGAACTCAAGGGGCTTCCATAGCCTTGGAAACTCATGACTGGTGCATAGGGAGATTACTGATGCCATAAACAGGGGTGTCAATTTGTAAAGTCAACAACAGGAGTCACTGTGCACTTACTCCTCATGTAGGATCTCTGTCCTTAATGTGCTGTACACTGAGGCTTAATGCTATAACGAGTACTCAAACAGTATATTTCACTTTGTGTTTCTATGGGGGTGCAAACGATTGAAATCTTTACTTAATGTACACTAAACTGATCTTCTGTAAAAAAAAAAAAAAAAAAAAAGAAATTATCAATTCCCAACTTGACTCTAGCTGGGATTAAACATGACAATAGGTCTGATCTGATTTCATCATCATTTAAAAAAATCATCTATTATTTTTCACTTTATGTTTCTGTGTGGGAGCAAACTGTTGAAATCCTTACTTAAGGTATACTAAGCTGATCTTCTGTATATTAAGAGAATCAAAAATGAATCTTGATGTGAATGGAAGGGGAGAGGGAGTGGGAAAGGGGAGGGTTGTGGGTGGGAGGGACGGTATGGGGGGGGAAGCCATTGTAACCCATGAGTCGTACTTTGGAAATTTATATTCATTAAATAAAAGATAAAAAAAAAAGACCATAGTTCCACAGACGTGCAAACAAGGGCTAAAAACAACAATCACATCCCAAATGGTCCATTTCCTTCCTATATATTTTTTGTATTCTATATTAACTACCACATACCAGAGAAAACATATGATTTTTGAGAGTGGCTTATTTCACTAAACATAATGGTTTCCAGTTGCATCTATTTAGTTGCAAATGACAGGATTTCATTCTTTTTTATGGCTGAATAGTATTCCATAGTGTATATATACTACATTTTCTTTTGAAAGATAAGTATAATATAAAAATATATTTTAGAGGAATACCAATTGAGAGAATTTAGAGCTAACAGACTCTTGGTAAAGGAAGAGCCTAGTTAGTCCAGGCTGCTATAAGAAAAATGCCATAGACTGGAAATTTTACGGACTTCATTAGTTTCTTTCTCACAGAA
Source organism: Oryctolagus cuniculus (assembly GCF_051225735.1). Lineage (NCBI taxonomy): Eukaryota > Metazoa > Chordata > Mammalia > Lagomorpha > Leporidae > Oryctolagus > Oryctolagus cuniculus. The sequence continues at coordinate 75,462,388 of NC_142882.1, forward strand.
CTGGAGTTTGGGAAAGTCCGAGACTAAGGCACCGACAGATATGCTCTGTGCAGGGGCTTGCTTCCCAGTTCGCCCACGGCTGCCTTCTTGCTGTGTCCCCTCATGGTACAAGGACTGAGGAGGCTGTGGGGTCCATTTTACGTAGGCTGAATGTAGTCATGAGCCCTCATGGCTTGATCACCTCCTACTTCCCAATACCATCACACCAGAGCTTGGGATTCACAGATGTGTTAGGCTACCCACAACTTGGACATCCCAGCATTCCATTCATAGCAGGGAACCAAGGAGAAAGAAAATGATCCCAGCATACATGTTGGGAATGGGATGAAGTTAAATATTCTAGAGTCTTCAAAATGTTCAGAAAAATAATAGTTATACCAATGAACTCTTTAAATGGCTTAGACTAGCTTCCCAAAAGAGCGGAAATAAATTGAAACTTCCAAACTAGGGGAAGAAACAGTTTGATAAAGGGAGAAAGACCTTCAATCTCAGAGAAGACTAAAGATAAAAGTAAACACAGAGGTTGAAGAAATATTACTAAATAAGAGAACATAAGTGAGTGTGAATATGCCAGTCATCACACTCAATGTAAACAGACAAAGACTCCAGGTAAAAGAGAAAGAACTTTTTTTAAAAAAGATTTATTTATTTATTTGAAAGGCAGAGTTACAGAAAGGCAAAGAGAGAGAGAGAGAGAGAGAGAGAGAGAGAGAGAGAGGCAGGCCTTCCATCTGCTGGTTTACTCCCCAAATGGCTGCAACAGCCCGAGCTGTGCTGATCCAAAGCCAGGAGCCAGGAGTTTCTTCCAGGTCTCCCATGTGGGTTCAGGGGCCCAAGGACTTGAGCCATCTTCTACTGTTTTCCTAGGCCATACCATTGAGCTGGATCAGAAGTAGATCAGCTAGAACTGGAACCAGTGCCCATATGAGATGCCTTACCTGCTATGCCACAGCGCTGGCCCTGAAAAAGAACTTTAGATTAGCTTTAGAAGATTAGCTATATACTGTTTACCAGTATCCACTTAAAAAAAAAAAAGGTACTGAATGAAAAGATGGGAAAATACACATTAGCGAAATAGCAACTAAAGCAAAGTTGTGATAGCCGAAGTACTGTCAAACAGAACAGATGTTGAAGCATAAACCACCACGAAGATCACAGGTCACGGGTATATAGAGCTCTCAACTCACCAAGAAGCTACACAAATTCTAGAGTTTTCTATGCCTTATAACAGATTTAAAATAGAGCAACGTTTGGTGAATTACAGAGATTATATAGTGCACCAGTGCAATGATAGGTTAGATCTGACCTGTTTCATAATTAATATAAAAGGTAGATAGCAAAAAAAAAAAAAAAAAAAAACACAAAGGATGAGGGAGGTTTGTGCAACACAGCTTACAAGCTTGATCTGATGTACATTTATAGGATGCTGCACTTCCTTTTAGGAAGTTCATTTTATTTTCAAGTACACATGAAATATTTTTTAAAAAACACATCATGCACTGTACTTAAAGCAAATCTTACCTAATTTCAAAAACTTGTATCATATGCGTCCTAATATCTCAAGTTAAGGAAAGTGTTGGATAATTACCAGAAGAGGATCTAAAATACACCAAATCATATATCCATCCATTTGAAATATAAACATGTTCCTTAATTTCCCATGCATGAAGAAGAAATCACATAGAAATATAGGTATTTAGAACCAAATCTTGGCCGGCGCCGTGGCTCAATAGGCTAATCCTCCGCCTTGAGGCGCTGGCACACCGGGTTCTAGTCCCAGTCGGGGCGCTGGATTCTGTCCCGGTTGCCCCTCTTCCAGGCCAGCTCTCTGCTATGGCCCGGGAGTGCCGTGGAGGATGGCCCAAGTGCTTGGGCCCTGCAACCACATGGGAGACCAGGAGAAGCACCTGGCTCCTGGCTTCAGATCAGCGTGGTGCGCCGGCCGCGGCGGCCATTGGAGGGTAAACCAACAGCAAAAGGAAGACCTTTCTGTCTGTCTCTCTCTCACTGTCCACTCTGCCTGTCAAAAAAAAAAAAAAAAGGAACCAAATCTGAATGAAATAACTATATATACAAACTCGTAGGATGCAACTGAAGCACCTTTGTATTAAGAGACTAGCTTTGGGGCAGCTGTGGTTAGGTCACCCCTCTGGAGCCTGCATCCCATATGGAAGTGTGTGGGTTCAAGTCCAGGCTCTGCTTCCAATTCCAGCTTCTTGATCATGCAGGCCCTGGGAGGCAGCAGATGATGGCTTTAGCACTTGAGTCCCTACCACCCAGGTGGGAGACCCAGACTGAATTTTGGGCTCCTACCTTTGGCCTGGCCCAGTCCCAGCTGTTATGGGCATTTGGGGAGTGAGCCAGCAGATGGAAGGGCTCTCTCTGTCTTTCAAATAAAACAAACAATTTGCTTAAATTATAGTCTATAACCTTGGAGAAGAAGAAAGTCTATCCAAGAAAAAGCTGTTGTGAATGCCTATCAGGAAGTAAGTTTGAACCAGGTGAAATGATCCAAGACCTAAAATAATACAAACTGCTAAAACTGGCTTGCAAAGAAATAGTAAACCCAAATAATCTCTGACTGTGTCAGTCAGGTCCCATTTAGAGAAACACAATTTTAATACGGTTATTGATGAAGGAGGCTTTGGCTGATGGGAAGAACAAAGGGCAACTGCTAAAGCCACACAGAGATGTAGCTGTAGGCAGCATCTGCTGCTCTTGGCACTCAGGGAGAAGAGGCCTGGTTCCCAGAGGCCAGTGCTCTGGGAAGAACCTTCAGGCTGAGACCCCGACCTTGGGTCGGGGCGCTGTCCAGCAGGCTCTGGTATGTGGGAGTTTGGAGGAAGCTGAGCTGGGACTCAGACCTCAGAGGCAGTTAGCACTCGCCAGGTAGTCCTGATGTCTCTGGAAAGACACAGTTGGCCTGGTTCTGGGATTCTACTGGAAACCACAACCAGATGTCACTGCCAAAGTGGAGAGAGAGGGTGGGTGCTGCTAACAGGAATGAGAAACAAAACCAGCAGAGAAGCTTCCTTCTCCTCACTCCCTGTCTTCATTCAGCAGCCTCTGGGAAAAACTAACAGAGCTAGGTGGGAAAAGAGAGATGTGGTTTGAAGAATGTCAGTCTCAGCATCACAAAGCAAAGTAGAGTGGGTGGTGTGGAGGCTGAGAGATAGTAGTGTAACAGCCCTGATCGCGTGTACCAGGAAAGAGAAAAATGTGTGGATAAATAAGATAAAGATCAAACTTGAAATAAATTAGAAAGAGGAAAACAAAATAAATGTAAAGATATTGGGTACACAGAATTGATAAGCATAAAAATTAGTAAAGTAGAAAATAAAGGTTCTGTAGGATAAACACAGCCAAAATGTAATTCTTCAATTAAAAAGAAAACACTAAGAAAATCGATCAACTGAGAAGGAAATGAGAAAAGGAAAAATAAAGACTTAAGGAATAAAGAAGATATGACTGTAAATGCTTCAGAAATCAGTCATAAATAATTGTATGACAGAATATGAAATGCTCAAATCACTAAAATAGAGTCATGAATAAGTAAAAACTATAGTCTGTAGTCAGTGGAGAACTAAACTGATCCTCAGATTTTCTCTCACAAGTCATTAGGCTCAGATGGTCCTACCAGTTAAAAGTTCACTCAAATTTTATATAAACTCCTTAAAAGAAGAAATAATATACTCTTGATTTTATAACTTAATCCCAGAACTACGAAAAAAAAAAAGGAGGATACCAATCCAAATCAATTCACTGATGCATTTTAAAAGAGCATGCACGTTCTGGAAGCAAAATGCTGAGAGCATTCTCTTTGAAGTAAAGACAGTCCAAAGACATCAGGATCTCTGAAGGGAGGAGAGAACCTCCACTTTGACTATGACCTTGTCTAAACAAGATAAGAGTCGGAGAACTCAGAGGGCTTCCATAGCCTTGTAAACTCATGACTGGAGCATAGGGAGATTACTGATGCCATAGACAGGAGTGTCAATTGGTAAAGTCAACAACAGGAGTCACTGTGCACTTAACTCCTCATGTAGGATCTCTGTCCTTAATGTGCTGTACATTGAGATTTAATGCTATAACGAGTACTCAAACAGTATATTTCACTTTGTGTTTCTATGGGGGTGCAAACTGTTGAAAGCTTTACTTAATGTACACTAAACTGATCTTCTGTAAAAAAGAAAAGGAAATATCAATCCCCAACTTGACTCTCACTGGGATTAAACATGACAATAGGTCTGATCTGATTTCATCATCATTTAAAAAATCATCTATTATTTTTCACTTTATGTTTCTGTGTGGGAGCAAACTGTTGAAATCCTTACTTAATGTATACTAAGCTGATCTTCTGTATATTAAGAGAATCAAAAATGAATCTTGATGTGAATGGAAGGGGAGAGGGAGTGGGAAAGGGGAGGGTTGCGGGTGGGAGGGACGGTATCGGGGGGAAGCCATTGTAATCCGTAAGTCGTACTTTGGAAATTTGTATTCATTAAATAAAAGTTAAAAAAAAAAGACATCAGGATCACTACTGGGGAGTCCTGGAATAATCTGGCAAGCAGAAAATGTTTCAAGAACAGGAAAGAATAGGAAGAGGGGGTCATCCACTGATGAAATGTCAGCATTTATAGACAACACAGAGGGACATATACATTATAGAAATTATAGGAATTTGTCAAGATAGATAGAAGGTTAACATACATAAAACCTAGTTGTATTTGTGTACACGAGCAACAAAGAGAAAATTCAGCTTGTGTTCTTAAAGTACTGTTTACAAAAGCCACTGAGACAGAAAGAAGTGGATATGAGAGAAGGAGGTACTCTTCTCTGAAGGGAGGAGAGAACTTCCATTTTGCTTATGGCCTTGTCCAAATACTGAAGGAGTTTGTGGACTCAGAAGGCTTCCATAGCCTTGGCAGCTCACATCAAGAGCGTTTGGATCACTGACATCATACGTAAGAATGTTAATTGTTAAATTAATAACAGGAGTCACGGTGCACTAACTCCCCGTGCAGGACCTCTGTCCTTAATGAGTTGTATTGTGAGACTTACTAGTAAATCTTGATCTCAAAGGTTTACTTTGTTTTAGAGTATTAAGTGGAGTATATTCTTATGTCTCATAATAATTAAACGATTAAGTGCTCACAAAAGACGTATAATTCTTGGGTTCTAGTTTAAATATAATTAAGTTTCTTTAAAAAAGTGAATTTATCTTTGAGATGCAATAACTTTGAACCACCCTTGTCTGGACCGCTGAGGAACAGTTTTTTGCTTATTTTTGTTGGGTTTTTTGTTTCTTTATCTTTTTCTTTCTCGTGTAGTGTTGAACTTTTTACCTAGAACAGAGTTAATCTTCTGTGTATAAAGTTAAATGAAAATAGATCTTAGTAAAAACAAGACTGAGAATAGGAGAGGGAAGTGGAAGAGGGTTGGGAGTGTGGGTGGGAGGGCGGGTACAGTGGAAAAAATCATTATGTTCCTAAAGTTGTATTTATGAAATGCATGCAAATAAATTAATCAAAAAATTTAAAAAGCCACTGAGAATAGATAATATTCAAGAATATATATATTGAAAGGTAGGCAAGACTTCTACAGAGAGAATAATTTAAGTAGATCCAAAGACATTAAAGAAGATCTAAATAAATGGACATTTTTCTATATTCATATATTGGAAGAGTTAATGTTACAGATATGTTTCCCTGGATTAATCTACACATTCATTGCAAGTAAAGATTTAAACAAACAACCTAGATTTGAAAAATGAAATGGGAAAGAAGACAATCTTGATGATAAAAAATATAGTAGAATTTTCTCACCAGAAAAACTATATAATTGGTGTAGATTTTGATAAATAGAACAATGAAAAAAAATTGAAAAACAAAAGCATCCATGCAGATCTGAACACTGGAAATAAAGCACAACTGAATTCAGAGTTAGTGGAAAAGGGTAGATTATTTAATATATAGTTGTAGTAAAATTAGTTGTTTATAAGAAAAAATTGGAAATCGATACTTAAGTGGTACCTTTCACAAAATTCAACTCCTGATATATTGTCTTGACTATGAGAGAAGAAACACTAAGAAAAATAAGTGAATTATATCCATTTCCTTAGAGATTTCATAAACAAGCAAAAATAATATACTTAAAATATTAACAAATTCAATCTCACTGCAATTAATAATAGTTCACTAAAAAACATGAAGAATGTTAACAACCACAAACTGGGAAAATACATTTGAGATTCGAATGAAACATAAAAAGCACTAATGTCGACAGTATAATAGAAACTTTACGTGTCAATGGGACAGTAGAAATGCTCAATTTATTTTGTACTGAGTGGTGACATCTGTGGGGTCAAATGGATGGCCAATAAATAGCAAATGATACTTTATTTCATTTCTATCAGTGAACATTGACATCTCAATGATATACTATTTCACAGCCACCAGACTAGAAAAGTGATGTCTGAGAATCAAGTGATGAGGAGAACACAGAGCAGTGGAATCTCACAGAAGGAGCAGGCCGAAGTATAAATTGGTTCAGCTGTCATGGGGAGCAATTTATCTTCCAGTCAAGCTGAACCTTTGCCCTAGCAATTTTATTCCAGGGAATATGCCTTAGAAATATCCCTGTAGAAATGTAGCACACACAAAAATGTAAAAGAATGTTGACTGCATCATTGTTCATAATAATAGCAAACACTAGAAATGGCCCATTTGTCCACTGAAAGTATAATGAATAAATAAATCGTAATGTGATCACATAATTAAATACTGTGCAATGGTAAAAATGAACCAATCAGCAGCTATATGCATCAACGTGAATGACTCTCAGGCAAACAATAATTTTGAGCTCAGAAAGCAAACTGAAGAAGCCAGAAGGATAATTCTATTCATATAAAGTTCCCAAGTGGGCAAATATAAATAATGCATTTTGCTCAGGGAAGCTTGCATCTGAGCAACACATAAAGCAGAAGAGTGGAGAGATTATCACAAAATTCAGGATGGTTGTTGCCTCCAGAAAGAGAAAGGGACAGGCTTCCGTGGAGGTGGAAATACCGGTAATGGTCTAGTTCTCAAGCTAACGCATGCAAGGTTTTTCCTTTCATTATTTCATATATTTTATTTATTTTTATTTCATGAATTTTTATTTACACTATGGGGGAGGCAAGACTTTACCCTCTTTAGGTGTACAGTATGCCTGAGAATGAAATCGACATAGATTAACAAAAGCATCCACAGTTTACATGTAGTGAGAATCCCTATAGGAAAATGAAAACCCGAAAAATTACAACACAGTAAGTGTTTACATACTGTGTTGGAAAAAGAGAGGTGATTGTGGAAAAGTAACTGGTTTATGTGGGGAGACAATATGATCAGTTACTTTCACAAGGTCTGTGTGTGCATAATTCCCTTGGCCTCAGCTCCGCATCTCTGGCAGTAAGAATGGTTGCTCCGCCTGGTACAGGAGGAGCATCTTTTGCGTGAGAATTTTCTTCCTGCTTTCACTATGACAAGGGGAGGTCAGAATGCCCCTCCTGCCCTTGCTGTTTTTCCAGCACCTTTAACTCAAAGCCATCCTCACGCCAAAGCAGCAGAGTCTGGGGTTGCATATTCTGCCACCCTTCAACACCAGAGCCTTTACCATGAATGATACACTCACAATAAAATGTTGTAGGTTCAACTCTACACAATAATTTACTTTTCCAGTAAGTACCAATTTTGGCTTCTATGAATGAACTGACATACTAGTTTAATATTTTTCCTTGTCACAGTTTACCAATTCTCCTGCCATGTTGGGCGAAAAATTCTATATTTTGGCACTAACCCACCCCCCTTAAAAAGTCTAAAATATGTATGCTTGATTGAACCATTTTGGGCTTTTTATATTTGTTTATGGCAAACAAATATGTTCATGTATGTGGATTTTAAGATAACACATATGAAAAGCTTTAAGAATATGTGAGTACATGTATATACAAACGCAAGGTATTATACACCTGCTACAGGCTTGAAAGAGTAGGTAGAATTGCTGTTTTTGACTATAACTTGACTAGAGATCAAATGAGAATGATTATCCTCTTAAATCTCAGATATACCTACTTCTTTTGTTTGGTTGGCTTTCTTTTAACAATACCATGGCAAAACAATTCTGAGGAGCCAAGGTAACGACAGAATATCGTGTGTCTTTGCAGAACAAACTCGAGATTTCTGTTATGTGACAAAAGTGCTGGAGAAGGCGGAGAAGAGAAACAGTTTTCACCCAAAGATACAAAGTAATTAAAGCACATTGCACTAAGCTAAAAAGTCAAGAGTTCACCCACATTTAGTATCTGCCACCTCCCCATCAAGAATGAGATTCAAGGGCTGGGTGGATGAGAGTTCAGGAGACAGCTCCAGGATAAAGCACCGAACTTTGCTGAAAAGCGGCGTCTCCCGTGGGGTACGCGATGTGTTCAGTAATTAGGTCCGTGCAGGACCCATCAGCATGCATCTGGCCACTAGGATATGTCAGTACATCTAAGGAATAAACCAGTGTTTCCAACCTTTTGTTTTACAGAGATTTCAGGTATACTTGTTTTGCTTGTTTTATCCTAGAACAGTCCCTTGAACACAGTGGTTGCTCAGTATTTGTTGTGTGAATGAATAACATGTTTAAGGTGTAAAGAGCAGAGAATTCAAGCTAAAAGCTGTGGTTTAAAGCAGAGCAATTATCTATAAGAGCATTTCATGTAGGCTGAGGATAGCTCAGCTGGAGAGGAAAAGACAAGAAATTAGGTGCCCCAGGGAGCCAAGTAGAGCGACCGCAGTGGGCATGGAGTTGGGTCTGAAAGATGTGAGTTCAAAAATCATCTCTCTGGTTACCGGCTACAAATTTCCCAAATTTCTCTGCACAGTTTTAAAATCTCTGTCTTTGGTCTTCAGCAGCCTCTCTGTGATGTGTTCAGGTTTCTGTCCTGCTCGGGGTTTGTACTTTCTGAGCATGAAGATTCTTGCCCTTTATCAGTTCTGGAAACTCGGAGCTGCTATTTCTTTGAATACTGAATATTCTTTTCAACCACCATTCATTTTAGAAGCACAGCAAATCTTTTTCTGTCCTCCGTGTTTCTTAAGGTGGCTTTTTTTATTTTCCCTTTTTATCTCCCTCTGCTCAATTTCCTGCCCAATTGTGGCTAATCTGCCATTTGACTTTCCCACTGAGACTTTACTTTCAGTGAGCATAGACTTCCAGTCTAGAAGTTCTATTTGTTCTTTTGAAAATCATTTTTTTGCCTGTCTTATTATTATTTTTCTATCCATGATAAGTTGGACTTTATCTATGGGAATCTTTTGTAGCCACAGTTTAAAAGTGGTTTTGTGTTTGCTTCTGATAGCTAAATCAAGTGTTTTTTTTTTTAAAGAATTTTATTTATTTGAAAGGGTTACCAAGAGAAGGAGGGAGGGAGGAGAGAGAGAGAGAGAAATACCTTCCATCTGCTCTTTCATTTCCCAAATGACCACAACATCCTGAGGCTGGACCAAGCCAAAGTCAGGAGACAGGAACCGCCTCTGAGTCCCCCTTCAGGGTGACAGGGACTCTCCCTCCTGGCACATTATCAGGGAGCTGGATCGGAAGGAGAGCAGCCAGGGCCAGTGTTGTAGTGCAATAGGATCCCACATGGATGCTTGTTCAAGTCCCAGCTGCTCCACTTCCAGTTTGGCTCCCTACTAGTGTGCCTGGGAAAGCAGCAAAATCTGAGCAGAGTGCCTTGACCCCTGCCACCCATGTGGAAGATGCAGGTGGAATTCCAGGCTCCTGGCTTTTGCATGCCTAGCCCCAACCGTTAACGACCATTTGGGGAGTGAACCAGCAGATGGAAGATTCTCTCTCTCTCTCTCTCTCTCTCTCTCTCTTTTTCTCTCTCTGTCTCTCCCCCCTCTTTCTGTGTAGTGTGTCTGTCTGTCTCCCTCTTTCTGTGTAACTCTGCCTTTCAAATTAATTAATTAACAAAAGCAAGCTGAACCGTGCGTTCTCGAACCTGCACCCATTCAGGATGCTGGCCTTGCAGGCCACAGTTTAACCCACTGCACCACATCACTGGCCCCTGAATCAAGTATTTTGCTATCCCTCAACCTCCTTTGCAGAGCTTTCTTAGCTGGATCTCTCCTTCCTTGTGAGTGGCATAGATTTGAACCTCAGACTCCGGGAGAAAATGCCCCTAAGGTCATGAATTCTCAGGGAAGCCTTTTTTGTCCCCTCCACCTGCAGCTGAGGCCAAGAGACAAATTGATGTTTCTCCCCGGACTTCCCTTTACTGAGGACATGGTTATGCAAAGCCCCAAGTCATGTGTGAGGTCTCCTGTTCAGCTGCTGCCCCTAGGAGGACCAGGCCCTGGTCTTCTGTGGATGTTACCCCCCTCTTTGCAGGCGTTCTGCCAGTTTTCATTTCCCAGCTTGTACGTGTCTCCTGGGGCTTCCCTTACTTCCTTGCAGGCTCAGTTCTGTGGACCGGGGTGTTTAGATAGAGGGGCCTTCCTCAGGCTCTTCCTCACTTCAGAATTCTCCCACTTACCTGGTGTGACTTGCTGACATTTGGCCACTTTGGAACTATAAAGTTCCACATTTTTCATGATTTCATGTGGTTCTTAAAATAGTTCATGAGGGTATGTCAAAAGTTCACACAAGATGGAATTAAAAGGTAAGTTTATTTTGGTGCAAACTTTTTTTTAATGTAGGCATTTTTTTTCATATTTCCCCTGAATTTTTCCAAGACTCTTCATATGTTTCTAAAATATTTTTTTTATTTTTAATTAACAATAGTTGTCCATATTTATGGGCCACAGCACAGCATTTCAATACACATGTAGAGTGTACACCGATCAAATCAAGGTAGTTAACAGTCCCACTTCCTTAACACGACTCTGTCCACAGCTCTGTTCATAGCTCTGGATTCCCCCTCCTCCAAAAGCCCAAAAAACACATGGCAAGGTATGGTGAACTGGAGTCGCCACGCTGTGCTGTGCGACACCAGGACCTTTTCCCTTCACTCTAACACGGATTTGGTACCCGTTATCTAAACTCCCTGTAGCCCCTCTACCCTTCCTAGTCTCTAGAAATCACTCTTATATCCAGACTGAGGGTTTTTTAGCTTCTACATATAAATAATATAGTTATTTGTCTTTGTGTGTCTGACTTATTAAATATTTAATCTAATTTGAATATTTTCTAACCCTCAGAGCTGATATGAGGATCAAATGAGATCATGTTCATAAAGTTCTTGGCATGTTGGATATATAATAGTAAATTACAGCCTAATACTACATACATGTTTCCATTCGTAAATGTATGAAATATTATGAGAAGAACCCATGTCCCATATATATAATCTGGTGACTGAATTTGTCTATAGAGAGGGGTCTGAACTGCTGGAAACAGGAAAGAGAGGAGACTTAATTTTTCCTGTAAACTCTTGGGTAACTGTTGAATTTTGAATCATATACACATATTTCTTATTCAACTTATTTTACAAATTAAAAATGAAGGATTATAAATACATCAAACAACTAAAGTAGCTTCTGATGAGACAGAGCATCAGATGAGGGATTAGTTCCCACTTTTATGCTTTGTATTTCTGTTTGCCTGAAAATTTTATAATGTGTTCACATGCTTTGTTTACCATATAGAAATTGAAGTCCTAAACATCAGTTGGACATATGTGGGAATTAAAACCATCAATACTTTATTTTTGTCCAAGGTTAAAATATTAACTTAACCAAGGTTAAAATATTAGCTTAAAGACAATCAGTTGGCCAGCACCGGGGCTCACTAGGCTAATCCTCCGCCTTGCGGCGCCGGCACACTGGGTTCTAGTCCCGGTCAGGGCACCGGATTCTGTCCTGGTTGCCCCTCTTCCAGGCCAGCTCTCTGCCGTGGCCAGGGAGTGCAGTGGAGGATGGCCCAAGTGCTTGGGCCCTGCACCCCATGGGAGACCAGGAAAAGCACCTGGCTCCTGGCTCCTGCCATCGGATCAGCGTGGTGCGCTGGCCGCAGTGTGCCAGCTGCGGCAGTCATTTGAGGGTGAACCAACGGCAAAGGAAGACCTTTCTCTCTGTCTCTCTCTCTCACTGTCCACTCTGCCTGTCAAAAAATAAAAAAAACTAATCAGTAATCAGTCTAATTTGGTGTGAACAGCAACCAATAAAAAAATGGAAAGGAGACAGTTTCCAAGGCTGACCTTTCAGAATACCAGAGATGTTTTACAGCTACAAGTCACACACTATGCTTTGAATATTTTAGAGCAGACATTCAGCCTCAGAGTAGAGGAAAATAATGGTCAAAACATGACCGAAAAATGAGACATCGTGTTGCTGTGTTTTCTCATAAAGCAAAGCAGCTACTGCTTTTAAAAATAGACTCACACCATGATTCCTCTGTGTAGTGTGACACTGAAGAAGTTAACAATACAGAGCCTAATGAAGTCTTAAAATTGCACCCTTGTTGGAATACTTCCCTATGAAATATGTGGCCATTAAAAGAAGTTATCACAGGAGCCTATTTGCCCAGTGAGTAAGGAATCATCCTAATTGCCAAGGAGGAGCCAGCTGTCCGTTACTGGACTACTGGAATTTTTCTTAAATGTGTTGTCCCTGAGGTGTTTGAGTTCAGGTGGTATCCTGCTCCCCCACACACACCCCATTCAGTCTGTATCAAGTGTCTTCACCCTCTGCACTGTTGACAGCTGGCCTGGATGGCACTTTCTGAGGTGAGGCCGCGTCCCTGGTCCCCATCGGCTGTGGTAACTAGGACTGTCTCCCTGGGTTAGGAAATACCCCTGGGGCAACAACACTGCTCTGAATTGCAAGCCAAGGTTCTACGTCTTGGTACATTATTTGCTGTAAGTCTGGATTGGTGAAGAAAGTTTCGAGTTTGAGAAAAGACGCTGCTGTGGTTTGAACAGAATTTGTTCCCCAGAGGTTCGTGTGCTGGAGGCTTGGTCCCCAGTGGCCATGTCGAGGTGGTGGAACATTTAAGAAGTAGGGCCTATGGGAGGTAATTGGATCTTGGGGCTCCAACCTCATGAATGGATTAATGCTGACCTTACAGGGGTGAGTCAGGTCTAGCGGGAGTGAATTATTTCCGTCGATAGCAGGTTGTTATCAAAACAGTGAGCCTGCTCCCTCCCGGGTCTCTTGCTTCCTTGCTCGCTCACATGCCCCTTACCCATGCAGATAGTTCCCTCCCCGCTTCTCCGACAGCCCGTCCCTCACCAAGATGCCAGTGTTGGCTATTTGGTCCCTTAACCACCAGAAGCTTGAGCCAAATATAATTCTTTTTTTAAAAAAAGATGTATTTTATTTATTTGAAAGACAGAGTTGCAGAGAGAGGTAGGGACACAGAGAGAGAGGTCTTCTATCCGCTGGTTCACTCCCCAGATGGTTGCAACAGCTGGAGGTGAGCCAATCCAAAGTCAGGAGCCAGGAGCTTCTTCCAAGTCTTCCACGCGGGTGCAGGGGCCCAAGGACTTGGGTCATCTTTTACTGCTTTCCCAGGCATAGCAGAGAGCTGGATAGGCTCCCATATGGGATGCTGGCGCTTCAGGCCAGGGCTTTAACCCGCTGCACCACAATGCTGGCCCTGAGCCAAATATGTCTTTATGAAGTTCCAGCCTTGGTGTTTTGTTAGCCCAACACAAAATGGACTAAGACAGATACCTCGGGGTCTCTTTTGTGCCTTACTGTGGGGGAGGAAAAGACTCTTGTTTGGAAGGAGACAAGTGGCTCAGCCTGGTTCTGTTGAGACAACATGGAGGAAAGCAGTGTCTACATCCCAGCGGACGTTCCCCGCAGAGGCTTAGGATGGTCCCCTGGGAGGTGCTCCTCTGTGACTCCTACAAAGTCCATTTGCAAATAGGACCTGGGCATTCGTTTGCAGACAAGCACATAAACTAAGTGGGGAGCACAAGAAAGGGCTGGGAGAAGGTTCCTGTGCTGGGTTGCATGCTTTGGCTCAGGAAGAAGAATCACATTAGCTGCACTGCCTCAGACAAACCTGCACACCAGCACAAATTAGCTTCTCTTCTAATTCCATTTTCCAGCAACTTTCTAAAATACTCTCGTAAGTGATGGGATTTTTAAAAAATGTGTTTGTTTGAAAGGCAGAGTAAGAGAGAAAGAGGGAGGAAGGGAGGGAGAGAGGGAGAGAGGGAGAGAGAGAGAGAAACATCTTCCATCTGCTGGTTCATTCCTCAAATAGCTACAACAGCCAAGACTCGGCCAGGGCTGAAGCCAGGAGCCAGGAACTCCATCCTGGTCTCCCACGTGGGTGGCAGGGCACAAGCACTTGGGCCATCTCCCCTTGCCTTCCCAGGTGCATTATTAGAGAGCTGGATCTGACGCGGAGCAGCCAGGACTCAAACCAGCACTTTGATATGGAATGCTGGTGTCAGAAGCAGCAGCTTAGTCTGTTGCAACACAATGCCAGCCCCTACACCTGCACAGAACACAGCCTAGTGAGCTTTGCTTGCTCTTAATTCAGCAAGTGTCTTTTACATACCTTAACAGTTTTGGTTTCTATTTAAAACATTGCCGTAAGTCCTACCATGCTAATTTCACATTATTTAAAACTTTACATGTAAGCAATTTGACAATGTAAAGATCTAACTGGGCTTATAGAGAAAATTGGAAAAAACTTATCTTTTAATGAAATGAACTAGATGTCCACAGAGAATTAAGCTATTTTTCTCCCTTTGTCTAACTTCTTTAAAGAATGATAAACATATTTATGCAATATTGAGTTTCCTGAATGACCAGGCTCAGTGAATAAACTAAAAGGATAATTTAAAAATTCATTGAGATAAATGAAATGGAAAGACAATATCCCAAAGCTTATGTGACACAGAAATAGCTGTACTAGGAGGGAAATTTATAACTATCTCCATCAAAAAAAAAATGAAGAATGATATCAAATAAACAACTTAATGATGCATATCAAGAACCTAGAAAAGCAAAAGCTAACCAAACCTAAAGTTAATATAAAGGGGAAGAAAAACAAAGATCACAACAAAAATAAATGAAATAGTGACAAAAAATGACTCAGAACATCAATGAAATGAAGAACTGGGTTTTTGGAAAGATAAACAAGAGCAACAAACCTTTAGAAGAAAGAATACTCAAGGAAAAGCAGAGTTTTTTTAAAAAAGTATATATTACAACAATACTACAGAATACAAAGGATCATTAGGGATTATTACAAACAGCTACACATTAATGGATTGGAAACTAGAGGAAATGGATAACCTTTTGGATCCATTCAACTTACCAAGATTGAACCACCAACACACAGAAAACTCAACAGACTGATAATGAGCAATGAGACTGAAACAGTAAGAAAATGGCTCCCAACAAAGAAAAGCCCAGGACTACAGGGCTGCCCTGCCAAATTCTGCTTTTAAGGACTGACACTGATTCTCCTCAAATTAGTTCAAAAAGCTGAAAGGGAGGGAATCTTTGCCAACTCATTCCATGAGGCCAGCACTACCTTGATTCCAAGACCAGACAAGGACAGAAGAACAAGAAACTATAGAGCAACATCCCTGATGAAGACAGATGTGAAAATTCTCAACAAAATACTAGCAGATCAGATGCAAGAGCACATCGGGATGATGTTTATCATAACCAAGTGGGATTCACCTCAGGGATATAACGAGAGTTCAATCTACATAAAGCAATACACATAATCACATCAACAGAATGAAGGACAAGAAACGTCTCTATGAATACAGAAAAGATAACTATTCTGTCTTGATTTTAAAATATATTTTAAAAATAAAATTTTAAAATATTTTCTTTTATGATTTTTTTTTAGTTTGGGCATTGGAAGCTAACTATATTTTACAAATTTGATTGTCCAAAATCACTATTCAGAAGCAAATAATCTTAGTTGACAAAATGAAAAATTTTATTAAATTCCATCAAGTATGCTTAAATGGGTGTAAATATGTTAAATTAAAATGTTTTGAATCATTCAGGGTTATTTTCAAAGTACATATAATTTTTTTGTGAAAATAAATAGTTTTGAAAAACATTAATGTACCTTAGGATTAATTTACAAAGCATTCAGCTTATTTAAAAAACATAATAACTCATATAAATATCTTAAAATTTACCTCTACATTTTGCATAGTTTCATGAATATGCAAAATGACTTAATACTTCACTAACCACTTGAAGATAAGAGTTTTATCTTCCAATTAAATTTTAAAAAAAACTTTTAGTCCTTGTCATCTATAAATGCATTGGTTAGTATGCTTCTGTATCCCATATTCTACATCTTTCTGCATTATAGTCTTGGAATACAGCTTGATTTATAATTTGTGAAAAAAATAACTGAACTGTTTATTTGTAAATGATTAGCCCTGTAGTTCTTCTCCAGAGACAACCATGGCTTATCAGACTAGGACCCAGGAACTGATCTTGGGTTGCTGGAGAAGAGACACATTTGCTCCTGTTTCTTTCTGAAAACTTCCTTCTTCTTCCTCCTGGCTACAGAAGAGATGCTCACCTCTCTCCTCATAATCAGTGACCACGAGGCAATGAGGAAAGGATGTGTTCTAAGGGTCACACACTTATTTTGAGTTAAGCTTTCTGTGCTCTCCTTGTATCTTCTGTGCTAGTACAGAAAGTAGGCTGTGGTAATCAGACAAAAGGAGACAACCCCATGCCCACTTTGGTCTAGAAAAGGCTGGGAAGAATTGCTTCTTAATGGACAAGTTGCATATGATGCTTGTGTGTGTATAAAACAGGCAAGTTATAGACAATGGTGACTAGTGTGTACCTGAGGTGACCATGTGTATATCCCAAAAAGTGGCCAGGAGCCCTGGTGTCATCCTCCTGGGCTGATGACCTAAAGAGAGTAAGTGCATTTGCCATCCGATTCCACAAAGCACTTCCTGAATGAACAGCAGTGTGACCTTGAGCAAGCTCCTTAACCTCCTGAGTCCCAGTTTCACTTCCTATGGTGTTTAGGGACTGAATGATGGAACCCCAGTCCCACAGAGTAGAGGGATTACAGTTAAGTCTATAACAAATGGGGACAAGAGATGCAGCTGTCAGTGACTCCTCTTCATTCTGGTTCCCCTTCCCACCATTCCTATCACTCATCCGTAGAACAAAAATGAAGTAGAAACAGAAACAGAGATCTATTGAAAAAAATCAAAATTGATTCGCCAGCCGCACGTTGCTGATGTGAGGTGATTGCTCTAATTTCTGCACAAAGTCTCCAAGGCTCTGTGCCCATAACTGCTCTTCTTTCCTCCTTTGTGATCAGGGGTTGTTTATCAGTGTCAACATGTGAGTACTTAGATCTTTTAGGAAAATGAACCCTAACGATGTGTTTCCAAAAGGAATTTTGTTGGCCTTCCGTATAGAGGCTGGATCTTTCACACCCTAATACTGAGACTCTACGTGATGGACTCTCTTCCCATTGCTTCCCCGTGCTTGCCACTGGTGAGAACTTAGCTTGCTGGTGACAGCACTGCTCTGTGCCATCAGGACAGCCCCAGCAGAGCTACAGGAGCAGCCAGGCCCTCGCTCTGCTGTGAGCACCTGAAGCCACACTTGGACATTGCCACCTACTCCTTGGACTCTTGGCGAAGCTGCTAATTTCCTCATTTCTGGCCATGTCCCAGTTTTCCCATGTTTTCCAGTACTGCTTTCTAGTTTATAGCTGTCTTGTCCCTATCCATCTGGAAATGTTCACTTTGGTTCAACTTGCTGGAAATTTTTCACATTGATATTTTATGCTTCATTTTCTCCTTTTCCAAGTAAGAGAACTTATGTTCAATTTCCAAAAGAAATTTGTCTTTTGCCTCCAGAATCACATTCATTAGAGTTCTTCCATCCTTTGCCATATCAGTACTTTACAATCAATTGGTTTGATTGTAGTGTAGAGTTTTCAGCAGTCTTGAAATTTTCATTTTCTAAGGAAGAGTGAGTACAAAGGAAGGAATAGCAAATTCACAGATCAAAATAAAATTTCTGAGATTCACCAATTGATAAGGAATTATTAAGCTGATTCATGGTATAATTTTTAAAGTCTGAGTTCCAAGAGTTTCCCATGAAGATTTGCTTTTAGCGTAAGTCAGATTTCATGAATATGTAATGAATTTTAGTTTACCATTAGTTCTGCCATTGAATAAAACATCACTGATTCAGAAGGCAACGTCTTTTAAGACCCCAAGAGAAGTCTGTTAAAGCAGCCCCCTTTTCTAACAAACCACTTGTGAGAACTAATCCACTACTGTGAGACCAGCGTGAATCCACTCCTGACCCCATCATCTTCCACTGCTCCCCAGCTCTAAGCTTCCTCCACCTCCACATGGTCACCCTGGGAAGCAAGCTTCCAGCACATCATCTCTTGTAGGACAAACCACATCTAACTAGAGCAACCTCAAAACAGTCTACCAAGGCTTTCAAGTAGCAGTAATTGCATCATCTGTATAGTTAAATAAAACACTATAAACCAGCGGTAATTACATTTCTGCTCCCAAATAACGAAACTTTCACCTTATTTAGGGAACCTTAGCCTAGGAAGGAGGATCAAGAGGAAATGAAGATTTTGAGTGTAGTAAACCCAGAGATATTTTCCTCATCTCCCTGTGTCCCTGGTGTTGTTATCAGGAGGCCCAAAATGTGTTCCTTTGCCAGGAATTGAATCCATTCATCAGCAGACTCTTGGCAAAAAGCCATGATGTGTTCAGTTCCCTTGAGGACCATGAACTGATATATATAAGAAACCTAGAGGGGTCTCTCCTTTTTCTTTTCCGATAGTAGTCGTTCTGGTGTTCCCACACATCTCATCATGTTCTAAGTCAATTTTATAGTTAGCAATTTTTAGGAAAATAGAAAAATAAGCTGTTATACGTTCAACATGGGATCTTTTCCTTTTCACATAAGAATGAATTTGGAAAACATAAAGCCTTCTCCATCAAGGAATGAGAAATGGCTAGATGATTCCCAGTCCAGTGGGAAAGGAAAACCAGAACATAACTTTGTGCAGCACCAGGAGGTCACTTTGGGTAAACAGTGATGGATCTTGCCTAAGCTTCTGCCCACCGTGCATTATAGTTTTGTTCCAGCTACTTGGTTTCAGAGAAATAATTTCTTTTTCATTACAGCAATGCTTAATTATATATGTCTTGAGGATACCACCAGTTGTCTCTGTAAGTTCATTGTAAATTATGTTGGCATTTAATAAGGTGTGGCATGAGGCAGGGGGAAGCCACAAATCCCAGAGATGTCAGAGTTAATCTGTCAAAGTTGAAATTCAAGTGCTTGCTGCAGGCTCTCTCAACAAAGTCACGGTCACACTTTGTTTAGAAGAGCGGCCGGGCCCCAAACTGCAGGGTGGCTGAGTGCACTGTCAAGATATTTGCAGTCAACCTCACCAATCTCAGTGTAGGTAAATGCCTTAGGTAAGTCAGAGAGTAATTGTTAACCTTCAAAAGATAATTATCCTGAATATACATAAATCTTAAGAATAGAAAATCAGAAAAGTATAAACCAGAAATTTTATCTAGTTTCTGAGGCAAAATATTGTTTGTTTTACTGTGTTACAGCACAGAGGTGATTTTTTTTACCTAAAAAATAATATAGACTATAAAATTGTTTAAAAGATATACTTAGCCATCATTTATCAGTATTTTCAGACATTTAAAATATTTAGTTCATTTGCATAATGTATGTGTTGGGAGAAAATGTTCCATCTTCCACTGTAAAATTCCACATCATTTTTCCCGCTGCCAACAATGAAAACAGAGTTTGCTTTCCTATTGCAGCAACCACATTCTAATCTCACTCCATTAGAGGCCAAACTTGAGAATTCTGCATCCAAAGGAGGAAATTTCCTTTCATTTAGGTAAAACATGCTTTAGTGTGTGGGTGTGGGCTGCCTGGATAATGTTACAGCTTCCGCTGCTTTGTGAGATGTGATTTCTATAAAAGAGGGTGTCCTTCTAGAATGACCCACACGTTGAGTGCCTGTCAGGGAGGGTTTCCCCATTAAATGGAGGCAACCCACGGGAGAAACCCAAGGAGAAACGAGCAGAAATGCAATAGCAAGATGCCATGAAGGCTTTCGTTTTCTTTTTCCCTCGGTGGCTTTATCGATGGCAACTTTATTGTCTGAAGCTTGGCTACATTCTAGTCTGGTTGAAGAGAAGGCCATGAAGGAGAAGCCCTTCACTGGGAAGGGAAGGTTGGGCAGCCAAGTCTGCTGTGTCAGTCACACTGCTGTTCCCGCCTCCTGTGTGCACGCTAACAGACCTCCTAGGGAGAGGTCTGCTCCTGTGATATCTACTGCATCGGGAGAGCATGAGAGAGAGAGAGAAAGAGAGCGAATCTTTGGAAAAAACTGATTGTCCATCCATGTCATAAACACTTCTGCAGTCCGGACTGCTCCCATGTCTAAGCTCACACTTTCCCAAGGGTAGCATATGGGACAAGTGTTCATTTGCCTGCCTTTCCTAGCAGCCTTTAGGCCTCTTAAGGAATCATCTGCACCCAGTTCCTGATCTTCTGTTCCACACCTGGAAAAGTACACACAGTAGTTGCTCACCTTGAAGTGGATAAATGGACGAAGAGTGGACTCATCACCTGTCCTCCTCCCTATTCTCAGACCACGGTGCAATTCCTCACTAGCAGGTCTTGGTATAAACTGGTAGGTAGGAAAGATCCAGGACTGTGATGAAATTCACTCCGAGTTGAACCTCAGCTCCGCCGTATATGAGCTGTGTGAGCTGAAACAAACTGTTTTACTCTGTGCTGCAGTTTTCTCGTCTGTAAGCTGCAGCTAAGGATCGAGTAACCAGATAACACACACTACAGAGTTTTCGAACCATACCCGGCAGGAACAAGACCTCATTTAAATATCAACAGATCTTACAGCAGAGACTATAAGACTGATATTAAGTAAGTTTAGCTCTCTATTTAGCTCGAATGTTTAATTTTTAAGGTCCAAAATTCCATGAAAGAAAGGTGAATGTGATAATAAAAAAAATCCTTTGTGACATGGAATTGCCCCAAAATAATGGGGCTGTAATTGGCACAAGGCAGCCTTCTTTACACCAGTTAAGTCCATGCATTCATCAGTAGTTAGCTCCACCCTTCACAGGGTCCCTGCGCATTGCATCACTTCCAGCTCAGCCCTGGATTCCAGTGAGGTGACAGAGCCATGTGCAATCGTGTCTTACGCTGAGTTTATTTGCCACGTTTTATTCCAGAGCTTCAAATACAGGAGATTTAGTTTCAAAACAGTCTTGTATCTGATGGAGGAAATGTGCTTCTTGTTTTGCAGAACTGAGATAGCTGAAGTTTTAAGTAATCTGGCCTAAGACAGTAAATATTCTGTAATGCAAAATCCAACCTGCAGTTGAATCATTCTAACCCAGGGTCTAGGCCTACCTTGCTGAGTTGGGGGCACCGGGACCCAACTTCTATAAACTACAATGTCTTTACATATAAAATGTGAGTAGTAGTCTCCACTCCTCTTAATTCGCATGACTTTTGTGAAGATCAAAAGCTATCATAAGCCTGAAACACTTTTGGAATGTATAAAGCAAATATCAAATGTTAAATCTTATATCTAAGCATCTCATAATTTGTTGGCCCCCTTCCTCCTCTCTCTCTTTATCTCCCTCCCTCCCTCTCCTTTAAGATTTATTTATTTATTAGAAAGGCATAGTTACAGAGTCAAAAGTAGGCACATGGGGGGTGGGTGGGGGAAGAGAGAGTGCACGAGCAGTCTTCCATTTGCTGATTCATGCCCCAAATAGTCAAAGCCAGAAGCCAAGAACTTCATCCAGATCTCCCACGTGCATGGCAGGGGCCCAAGCACTTGGGCCATCTTCCACTGCTTTTCTAGGTACATAAGCAGGGAGCTGGATTGGAAGTGAAACAGCCAGGATCTGAACCACTGCTCATGTGGGATATGGGTGTCACAGGCCTCAGCTTAACCCGCTGTGTTACCTGTAGGCCCCTTGTTGCCTCTCCTTAAAAGGGTGTCTCTTTTACAAGGTTGACTGGATAGACACAAATGTTGCCAGGCCATGCTTTGAAGAGATCTTTCCTCAATCAGATCAAAGGTCATTCTGGTCTCCAGATAAGCTAGCACGATCATACTCACTTCACAAATGAGGACACGGAGAGTGCCCTGACTTGCTCAGGTCTCAGACCTCAGCCTGGCCTGATGGTACGATGGCTTCCACATCCAGAAACCAAGCTTTCTGCTCATTGCCCCAACCACTGGATTAGCAGCCTTGTGTATTCCATGTGGAGAGAAACAAATCCAGAAGGGATAAGTTGACACAGTTAGGCCACAGTTTGCTCAGAACTAATTCTCTGAAATATTCAAATTGAACACATAGGATTTAGCAAAGGGAGAAACGTAAGAGAACTCATATTTGTTAGAGGTAACAGCAGGGTATGGAGCTTTTCTAACTGTTGCTTTGAAAGGAGGGTTGCTCCAGAGCACTCCCGCTGAAATGCACACAGATCTGGGGAGTTTGGGTTTCTCATTGCCTTTTCCTACCGCAGATGATCTCAGAACCGTATGGAGGTCATGGCTGGGGTAGGGCCTGCAAGGTCCCTGTTGTCTGTCACAGGCAAATAAAAGCAGAAGCAGCTCAGAGGAGGTGGGAGGAAATGCCAGGAGCTGCCCCAGTGGTCAGGAACCAGCATCCAGACACAGCTGCACCTGCCTGCAGACCTGTGATCACTGACTTCTCGCTTAAATGGAGATTCTGCTGTTTTCTTTGAATATCAGCAGGGGATAGTAATGAATCTATTGACTGATTAATAGGCTGTGTTCAACTCTGTTCTCAAAGATTATCATCCAGTCATGTTTAATGAGACACTCTGCTTGCATTAAAGTCATTAGGATTATTAATACATAGCATGTGCCAGATTTCACAGAATTTGGACCTTGTCATATAGATCTAAATTAAGTCAACATTTCCTTGAGAGAACCACTTTCAAAAGAACTGAGAAAATGGACTTAATTGAGAAAATTATGAGTTTTTTCCTATGATTAAAAGTCACTGGCTCATCCCACTCCTTGGAATTTACCCAAAGGAAATTAAATTGGCAAACAAAAAAGCTGTCTGCACCTTAATGTTTATTGCAGCTCAATTCACAATAGCTAAGACCTGGAATCAACCTAAATGCCCATCAACAGTAGACTGGATAAAGAAATTATGGGACATGTACTCTATAGAATACTATACAGCAGTTAAAAACAATGAAATCCGGTCATTTGCAACAAAATGGAGGAATCTGGAAAACATTATGCTGAGTGAAATAATCCAGTCCCAAAGGGACAAATATCATATGTTCTCCCTGATTGGTGATGACTAACCGAGCACCAAAAAGGAAACCTGTTGAAGTGAAATGGACACTATGAGAAATGGTGACTTGATCAGCCCTTGCCCTGACTGTTGATGAACAACTTAATACTTTATCCCTTTTAGTATTTTTTTGGTTGTTCTACGTAATACTATTGGTTGAATTCTGTAATTAATACAAAGTTATTCTTAAGTGTTGAAACTTAACTGTAAAGTGGTCCCTGTTAAATATAAGAGTGGGAATAAGAGAGGGAAGAGATATACAATTTCGGATATGCTCAAGCTGACTTGCCCCAAATGGTAGAGTTAGAAACATACCAAGGGGTTCCAATTCAATCCCATCAAGGTGGCATTATCAATGCCATCTCACTAGTCAAAGTGAGCAATTGCTGTTCACAATTGATCATAATGATAGGACTAAGAGTCAAAGGGATCACAAAAACAAGACTAGTGTCTGCTAATACTAACCAATAGAATAAAAAAGGGAAATAGTGATCCAACATCAGAAGTGGGATACACAGCAGACTCATAGAATGGCAGATGTCCTAAGTAGCACTCTGGCCTCAGAATCAAGGCATTTGGATCTGGCTGAAGAGCCCATGAGAGTATTTCAGGCATGGAAAGCCAAAACACTCTGGAAAAAAAAAAAACACACATACTATGTATTAATAATCCTAATAAAAAAAATGAAAGATCTCTGTGAGATCCCAGTGGAAAGAATAGGTCATCAAGAAGGAGGTACCTTTCTCTGAAGGGAGGAGAGAATTTCCCCTTTGACTATGACCCTGTTGGAATAAGATCGAAGTTGGCGAACTCAAAAGACTTCCATAGCCTTGGAAACTCATGGCAAGAGCCTAGGGTGATTACTGATGCCATAAACAAGAGTGTCAATTTGTTAAGTCAACAACAGGAGTCACTGTGCACTTACTCCTCATGTCCTTAATGTGCTGTACATTGTGATTAAATACTATAACTAGTACTCAAATAGTATTTTTCACTTTGTGTTTCTATGTGGGTGCAAACTGTTGAAATCTTTACTTAATATATACTAAACTGATCTTCTATATATAAAGATAATTGAAAATGAATCTTGATGTGAATGGAATGGGAGAGGGAGCGGGAAAGGGGAGGGTTGCAGGTGGAAAGGAGGTTATGGGGGGGGAGGGGAAGCCATTGTAATCCATAAGCTGTACTTTGGAAATTTATATTCATTAAATAAAAGTTTTTTAAAAAAGTCAATCCATAAAAAAAGTCACTGGCTCTTCCAATAAGCAGCCATCAATGATTTATGACAACGATTCGCCCTTCACCTGACCTAGAAAACCCCACAAAATCATGAAGCAGGAGGTTCAAATCTTTGTAGACACTCCAGGAACACCTGAGAGACTGCCCAGGCCATCATAGATATGCATATCCAAAAAGCCACCTAGTGTCTGCAAGATGTCACAGTACAGAAGCAATGTGTGTGTGCTATTCGGTCGTGACAGTGGAGGAGCTGATAGCTGTACCCCGGCCAAACACTGGGGCCCAAAAAGAGTGCTGAGCTTCTCCTGTGTCTGCACACACAGCAGAGTGATGCGGACCTGGAGGGTTTGGTGTAGACTCTCGGAAGCACCAGCATGTGCTGCAATACCTACAAGCGCCTGGTCGGATTAACCCAGACAGGAGCTCCCTGCTCCCTGAGATGTTCCCCACTGAGAGGTCACAGACTCCTCCTAAACCAGAGAGGAGATGACACAGAAACAAAATATATCCCAGCAAAAACTGAAAAAAAAAAAACTGATGAGTCAGGGATTAATCAGCATAAAATAAATGCAAATGGAAAGAAAAGAAAAACACTGGACTCTAAGAAGGGCATGAAAGATGAGCCATTAGGATATAGGGAGAAAGTTTTAGAATTACTGTTTTTATTTGCTTTTAATCTAAAATAAATGATGCATAAGTCATCCTCAACACAGTGATTTACAGGCTGACACAGAGACACTCACTCTGACTATATCCATAGTCAGAAAGGGAAGACTTAGGCGTTTATAAAATGTTACATTCAACAAATACTCAGAGTGCCTTCTGTGCACCAGACCCCATGCTGGGCCAACTGGGACACTGCCACCTTCCTGCCATTGAGGAAAATGCACTCTCACAAGGTCAATGGACTCAGCTAAGCAGATGTACTTAATGTTAACTGATCTGATTAATCCTCAAAAAACAGGCATAGCATTTAAAACAATCTTGTGAAGTACATCTTAAAGATGCTACTAACAATAAGAGAGGGAGGAGATATATAGGTTGGCACATGCTCACTCGGTCTTACCTCCAATGGTGGAACTAGAAATGTGCCAGGGGATTTCAACTCAATCTTACCAAGGAGGCAGGTACCAATGCCAGCGCACTTGGTAAAGTGATAAGTATAAATACACAACCGATCAAAAAGATAGGGTATGTGTCGATGAGATTTCACAAATAAGACCAGTGTAAGCAAATAATGAAGGATACAATTAAAAGGGAGAGAATTATCCTGTGGGGGAAACAGGACACACAGCAGACTCATAGAATGGCAGCACTCCTGCCTCAGAATCAACCCTTGGGACATTCGGATCTGGCTAAAAGGTCCATGAGAGTCTCACAGGCATGGAAAGCCATGACACAGTGGCAAAAAACAATCTAAATGAAAGATCCTGGTGAACAAGACCCCAGCAGAAGGAACAGGACATCAAGGAGAGAGGCGCCATTCTCTGAAGGGAGGAAGGAACCTCCACTGTGATATGGCATTGACTAAACAAGTTCAGAGTTGGTGAACTCAAGGGGCTTCCATAGCCTAGACAGCTCATAGCAAGAGTCTTTGGTGATTGCTGACATCATAAATAAGAGTGCCAATTGTTAAATCAACAACGGGAGTCACTGGGTACATGCACCCCATGTAGGATCTGTCCTTAATTAAATATTTTACTATGAAACTTAAAAACAACACTACTAGTCGAACAATACCCTATACCTTGTGCGGTTGTGTGAGTGCAACCTGTTGAAATCCTTGCTTAGTATATACAAAGTTGATCTTCAGTATATGAAGGTAATTTTTTTTTGACAGGCAGAGTGGACAGTGAGAGAGAGAGACAGAGAGAAAGGTCTTCCTTTGCCGTTGGTTCACCCTCCAATGGCTGCCGCTGCCAGCACGCTGCGGCCGGCATACCACGCTGATCCGATGGCAGGAGCCAGGTACTTATCCTGGTCTCACATTGGGTGCAGGGCCCAAGCACTTGGGCCATCCTCCACTGCACTCCCTGGCCACAGCAGAGAGCTGGCCTGGAAGAGGGGCAACCAGGACAGAATCCGGTGCCATGACTGGGACTAGAACCCGGTGTGCTGGTGCCGCAAGGCAGAGGATTAGCCTAGTGAGCCGCGGCACCGGCCAAGGATTTGCTTTTGAAAACTTTTAAATGTTCTTATCATAAATTTTTTGAAAGCCATATCTTGCATTTCTTCTATCTCAGCATCTTCATAATCTTGGCTTGGGGTGTTTTGTTTATTTGGAGGCGTCATAGTGTCGTCGTTGATCTTGTTCCCTCGATTTTTGTGTTTGTTGGTTGGCATAGTTAATTCTTCTTCCCTCACTGTGAGTTTTTTTTTTATACTATGTCTGTGTTAAATGGACTGCCTGCTGTTGGAAGAGCCTTGGAGGCTTGAGATGGGTGTGGCCTGAGAGCTCTGCTTGGTTCTTCCAGGTTATGGGTGTGGGGTGTGAAAATGTGACACCCTCAGGTTATGCGTGGTAAATCTCTCTCTTTTTATTTATTTATTTTATTTATTTTTTATTTATTCAGGAGGTAAGTAATACCGCACGGCTGTGCATAATTGATGGTATTTAGCTTCCGATCTCTGGCCCAAAGAGTCTGTGCAGGCTCTGTTTCTCCTCTGGACTCCCACTGGGTTGCCCAGGCTACTGAATTGTAATGACTCAGTTCCTTAGCTCTCCCCTGTTGTTATTTATATTCAGAGTGGGGCCTGCTCTTTTTCTCTTGCTTGCCTTTGCAAGGTTGGAGGGAGAGAGAAACTTGTCTGTACCAGTACCCCCCACACACCTTTTTTTTCTTTTCCTTCTCTCCTGTAGTCAGTCTGGTGAACTTTCCCGCTCCCCTCTAGATTCTGACTGCCGTTTCCCAGCCAATGTCTCTGGTTACTGAGCTCACCACCCCTTCCAGCGCAGATGTGTGGACTCAGAGCCCTGGGCGTCCCTGCTCTCCCCTCTGGTGTCTTTGTGACATCCACTCACCTTCCCACACCGGTGCGCAGACCCTGCGGCTCCTGCGGCTTGGCTTCCGCGCGGTGGGCGAACTTGCTCTCCCAGTAGGTCCTCTGACTCATAGCCGCTAGATCCAGAAGATTTTCCTCTGCAATTTTTTCCTGATCCTTTTTCTGAAGCTACTGTAACTTCACTTTTATTAAACTAAATTTTCCCGGACTATTGGTGCGCGCCCTCACTATTACGCCATCTTCGAGTTTCATTTTCAATTACCTTCATATAAGCCAGCCTGTCAAAAAAAATTTTTTAAAAAAAAGCAAATCCTTGAACTACAGAAATCCTTATTGGACAGGATTGAAAATCTCTCTCGTGAAAATGAAATTTTAAGGAAGAATCAAAATGAAACACAGAAACTAGTAGAACAGGAAAGTGTGATAGTGAAGAGAAATCAAAATGAAATGAAGAACTCAATCGATCAAATGACAAACACATTAGAGAGTCTAAAAAACAGAGTCAGTGAAACAGAAGAGAAAATATCGGACTTAGAAGACAGAGCACAGGAAAACATACAGTCAAACCAAAGAAAAGAAGAGGAAATTAGAAATCTAAAAAATATTGTTGGAAATCTACAAGATACTATACCAACATTCGAGTTCTAGGAGTTCCTGAAGGCATGGAGAGAGAGAAAGGATTAGAAGGCCTTTTTAGTGAGATCTAGCAAAGAACGTTCCAGGTTTGGAGAAGGACAGAGATATCCTAGTACAGTAAACATGACCAAAAGAGATCCTCACCATGACACGTTGTAATTAAACTCACCACAGTGAAACATAAAGAAAAGATCCTAAAATGTGCAAGAGAGAAACGTCAGATTACTCTCAGAGGATCTCCAATTAGACTCACAGCAGACTTCTCATCAGAAACACTACAGGCTAGGAGGGAATGGCGAGACATAGCACAGGTGCTAAGAGAGAAAAATTGCCAACCCAGAATATTATATCCTGCTAAGCTCTCATTTGTGAATGAAGGTGAAATAAAGACCTTTCACAGCAAACAGAAATTGAAAGACTTTGCCGCCACTCGTCTGGCCCTGCAAAAGATACTTAAAGATGTGCTACACTCAGAAACACAGAAACACGGCCATCAATATGAAAGAAGGTAAAGGAAGAACACCTACCAGTGAAAGAGCAGGGGAAGCTCAAAGCATATACTAGAAAATATCTCCGGGAAAATGGCAGGGCAAAGTCACTATTGTATCAATAGTCACATTAAACATTAATGGACTTAACTCGTTGGTTAAAAGACACAGATGGGCTGATTGGCTTAAGGAACAAAACACAACTATTTTTTGCCTACAAGACACATATCTCTCTAACAAAGATGCATGCAGACTGAAAGTGAAAGGTTGGAAAAAGATATTCCATGCCAACAGAAACCAAAAAAAGCAGGTGTAGCCATATTAATATCAGACAAAATAAGCTTTAATACAAAAACTGTTAAGAGAGACAAAGAGGGATATATATATAATGATTAAGGGTTCAATTCAACAGGAAGATGTAACTATTATAAATGTATATGCACCTATATCAGGGCAACGGTCTATTTAAAAGATATGTGAAGGGACTTAAAGGGAGACCTAGACCCCAATACAATAGTACTGGGGGACTTCAATACTCCACTCTCAGAAACAGACAGATCATCCGGACAGAAGATCAACAAGGAAACAGCAGATTTAATCTACACTATTGCCCAAATGGATCTAACAGATATCTACAGAACTTTCAATCCTACATCTACAGACTTCACATTCTTCTCAGCAGTGCATGGAACCTTCTCTAGGATTGACCACATACTAGGCCATAAAGCAAGTCTCAGCAAATTCAAAAGAATTGGAATCATACCATGCAGCTTCTCAGACCACTGTGGAATGAAGCTGGAAATTAGCAACTCAGGAAACCCTAGAAAGTGTGGAAACACATGGAGACTGAACAACATGCTCCTGAATGAACACTGGGTCATTCAAGAAATCAAAAGAGAAATCAAAAACTTTCTGGAAGTAAAAGAGGATAACAACACAACATATCAAAACATATGGGATACAGCAAAAGCAGTATTGAGAGGCAAGTTTATAGCAATAGGTGCCTATATCAAGAAATTGGAAAGGTACCAAATAAATGAGCTGTCAGCACATCTCAAGGACCTAGAAAAACTGCAGCAAACCAGAGCCAAATCTAGTAGGAGAAGAGAAATAATTAAAATCAGAGAAGAAATTAACAGGATTGACTCCAAAAAAAAAATTACAAAAAATCAGCCAAGCAAAGAGCAGGTTTTTTGAAAAAATAAACAAAATTGACACCCCATTGGCCCAACTAACTAAAAAAAGAAGAGAAAAGACCCAAATCAATAAAATCAGAGATGAAAAAGGAAATGTAACAACAGACACCACAGAAATAAAAAGAATCATCAGAAATTTCAACAAGGACTTCTATGCCAGCAAACAGGAAAATCTATCAGAAATCCTCAATAAAATTCTCGCCAATAGAATGCAACAACACATCAGAAAAATCATCCACCCAGACCAAGTGGGATTTATCCCTGGTATGCAGGGATGGTTCAACATTTGCAAATCAATCAATGTGATTCACCACATTAACAGACTGCAGAAGAAAAACCATATGGTTATCTCAATAGATGCAGAGAAAGCATTCGATAAAATTCAACACCCTTTCATGATGAAAACTCTAAGCAAATTGGGTATAGAAGGAACATTCCTCAATATAGTCAAAGCAATTTATGAAAAACCCATGGCCAGCATCCTATTGAATGGGGAAAAGTTGGAAGCATTTCCACTGAGATCTGGCACCAGACAGGGATGCCCACTCTCACCACTGCTATTTCACATAGTTCTGGAAGTTTTAGCCAGAGCCATCAGACAAGAAAAAGAAATTAAAGGAATACAAATTGAGAAGGAAGAAGTCAAACTATCTCTCTTTGCAGACGATATGATTCTTTACTTACAGGATCCAAAGAACTCTACTAAGAGACTATTGGAACTCATAGAAGAGTTTGACAAAGTGGCAGGGTATAAAATCAATGCACGAAAATCAACAGCCTTTGTATACACAAGCAATGCCATGGCTGAGAAAGAACTGCTAAGATCTATCCCATTCACAATAGCTACAAAAACAATCAAATACCTTGGAATAAACTTAACCAAGGACGTTAAAGATCTCAATGATGAGAATTACAAGTCTTAAAGAAAGAAATAGAAGAGGATACCAAAAAACGGAAAAATCTTCCATGCTCATGGATTGGAAGAATCAACATCATCAAAATGTCCATTCTCCCAAAAGCAATTTATAAATTCAATGCAATACCAATCAAGATACCGAAGACCTTCTTCTCAGATCTAGAAAAATTGGTTCTGAAATTCATATGGAGGCACAAGAGACCTCGAATAGCTAAAGCAATCTTGTACAACAAAAACAAAGCCAGAAGCATCACAGTACCAGATTTCAGGACATACTACAGGGCAGTTGTAATCAAAACAGCATGGTACTGGTACAGAAACAGATGGATAGACCAATGGAACAGAATTGAAACACCAGAAATCAACCCAAACATCTACAGCCAACTTATATTTGATCAAGGATCTAAAACCAATTCCTGGAGCAAGGACAGTCTATTCAATAAATGGTGCTGGGAAAACTGGATTTCCACGTGCAGAAGCATGAAGCAAGACCCCTACCTTACACCTTACACAAAAATCCACTCAACATGGATTAAAGACCTAAATCTACGACCTGACACCATCAAGTTACTAGAGAACATTGGAGAAACCCTTCAAGATATTGGCACAGGCAAAGAGTTTCTGGAAAAGACCCGGGAGGCACAGGCAGTCAAAGCCAAAATCAACTATTGGGATTGCATCAAATTGAGAAGTTTCTGTACTGCAGAAGAAACAGGAGAGTGAAGAGACAACCGACAGAATGGGAAAAAATATTTGCAAACTATGCAACAGATAAAAGGTTAATAACCAGAATCTACAAAGAGATCAAGAAACTCCACAAAAACAAAACCAACAACCCAATTAAGAGATGGGCCAAGGACCTCAATAGACATTTTTCAAAATAGGAAATCCAAATGGCCAACAGGCACATGAAAAAATGTTCAAGATCACTAGCAATCAGGGAAATGGAAATCAAAACCACAATGAGGTTTCACCTCACCCCGGTTAGAATGGCTCACATGCAGAAATCTACCAACAACAGATGCTGGAGAGAATGTGGAGAAAAAGGGACACTAACCCACTGTTGGTGGGAATGCAAACTGGTCAAGCCACTATGGAAGTCAGTCTGGAGATTCCTCAGAAACCTGAAGATAACCCTACAATTCGACCCAGCCATCCCACTCCTTGGAATCTACCCAAAGGAATTTAAATTGGCAAACAAAAAAGTGGTCTGCACCCTAATGTTTATTGCAGCTCAATTCACAATAGCCAAGATGTGGAACCAACCTAAATGCCCATCAACGGTAGACTGGATAAAGAAATTATGGGATATGTACTCTTTAGAATACTATACCGCAGTAAGAAACAACGAAATCCAGTCATTTGCAACAAAATGGAGGAATCTGGAACACATCATGCTGAGTGAAATAAGCCAGTCCCAAAGGGACAAATACCATATGTTCTCCCTGATCGGTGACAACTGACTGAACACCAAAAAGGAAACCTCCTGAAGTGAAATGGACACTATGGGAAACGGTGAGTTGATCAGCATAGCCCTGACTGTTAATGAACAACTTAATACATTATCCCTCTTAGTAGTTTTTTTGTCTGTTCTACTTAATATGACTGGTTTAATTCTGTAATTAATACACAGTTACTCTTAAGTGTTAAAAATTAACTGAAATGTGATCCCTGTTAAACATAAGAGTGGGAATAAGAGAGGGAAGAGATGTATAATTTGGGACATGCTCAAGCTGACTTGCCCCAAATGGTAGAGTTAAAAACATACCAGGGGACTCCAATTCAATCCCATCAGGGTGGCATGTACCAATGCCATCTCACTATTCCAAGTGATCAATTTCAGTTCACAATTGATCATAATGAAAGGACTAAGAGTCAAAGGGAGCACATAAACAAGTCTAGTACCTGCTAACACTAACCGATGGAATAAATAAAGGGGAGAGTGATCCAACATGGGAAGCGAGATACTCAGCAGACTCATAGAATGGCAGATGTCCTAAACAGCACTCTGGCCTCATAATCAGCCCTAAAGGCATTCCGATCTGGCTGAAAAGCCCATGAGAGTATTTCAGGCATGGAAAGCCAAGACACTCTGGCAAAAAAAAAAAAAAAAAAAAAAAAAAAAAAAAAAAAAAAAAAAAAAAAAAAAAAACCTAATTGAAAGATCTCTGTGAGTGAGATCCCCTTGGAAAGAACAGGTCATCAAAGAAGGAGGTATCTTTCTCTGAAGGGAGGAGAGAACTTCCACTTTGACTATGACCTTGTCTAAATAAGATAAGAGTCAGAGAACTCAAAAGGGTTCCATAGCCTTGGAAACTCATGACTGGAGGCTAGGTGTACTTTGGAAATTTATGTTCACTGAATAAAATAAAATATAAATTAAAAAAAGATGCTACTAACAACAAAATGGCAAGTTTTTCCATGAGAAAAAAGAGATTGCTATGGGAGTCTGCTCCAAGTGTACAGTCTTCATCATTTCATCTTCACAAGCAGATGTCACAAGAAAACAGACCCCCAAGTTCCCAAATGAACAAGAAGGCTGTTCAATATATAGATTTACATCCACTTTCATCAACAGTGAACTTCCTCACACATGTATGTTATGCTTGAGCGAAAATTAGTAAGATCTAAAAGCAAGCATCAAAAAAATTTTTACATTTTTCACCGAGGCTTAAAAACCTGCAATCTTATGTTATTTACATAAAATGTCGTTCTTTCTGATTTATTTGTAAGAATAGATGACTGATCCAATAAAGATTTAGTTTTATCAGCCACATCATATTAAAATACTGAGCACAGTTAGAGGATAAGAGGAAAACACTAATGTGTGAATTAATTTCAACACAAAGGCCATTGTCACCCTACTGCATGGTGGCCAGTGCTGTTTGGTTCCCTTCAGATCTTTGGGAGATCTTTTCAGCTTGGATGTCTCTAAAACCAAACACCAAAATAAACTAAATTTACAGTGAGCAAGATTTTCAATGTACAGCTTAAAACTAAGATGTTCATTTATAACAAAACACATTGTATCATTTTATTCTTACTAATAACATTATAGTGAGACATGTGTGGGTTTTCTGTACTACTAATGAATAAAATATTTCTTTAATTTTTTCATCATTAGTTTATCATTTGGCCTATTTTGTTTGTTTTGTAATGGGCCTAATGTATTAATCATAATAGTCCTTGCATGTAATTTACAAATGTAAGTAAGAACATGTATTGAAAATGCATGCTTTTTTCTTTTTGTTTGCAGCCACAAAGTTGGAAAGGCCCAGTCTCTCTAGCATCCACAGTGATAGGTTGTGTGTCACAGTGATAGGTTGTATGTCACAGTGATAGGTTGGTTGTGTGTCACAGTGATAGGTTGTGTATTGCAGTGATAGGTTGTGTATCACAGTGATAGGTTGTATGTCACAGTGATAGGTTGTGTATCACAGTGATAGGTTGTATGTCACAGTGATAGGTTGTGTGTCGCAGTGGTAGGCTGTGTATAGCAGTGATAGGTTATGTGTTGCAGTGGTAGGTTGTGTGTATCACAGTGATAGGTTGTATGTTGCAGTGATAGGTTGTGTATCATAGTGATAGGTTGTGTGAGGCAGTGATAGGTTGTGTATCACAGTGATAGGTTGTGTGTCGCAGTGATAGGTTGTGTATCACAGTGATAGGTTGTGTGTTGCAGTGATAGGTTGTGTATCACAGTGATAGGTTGTATGTCGCAGTGGTAGGTTGTGTGTCACAGTGGTAGTTTTTTTTTTTTAATGAATATAAATTTCCAAAGTACGATTTATGGATTACAATGGCTTCCCCCACATACCGTCCCTCCCACCCACTACCCTCCCTTTTCCCACTCCCTCTCCCCTTCCATTCACATCAAGATTCATTTTCGATTATCTTAATATACAGAAGATCAGCTTAGTATACATTAAGTAAGGATTTCAACAGTTTGCTCCCACACAGAAACATAAAGTGAAAAATAATAGATGATTTTTTTAAATGATGATGAAATCAGAGCAGACCTATTGTCATGTTTAATCCCAGTGAGAGTCAAGTTGGGAGTTGATAATTTCTTTTTTTTTTTTTACAGAGGATCAGTTTAGTATACATTACGTAAAGATTTCAACAGTTTGCACCCCCACAGAAACACAAAGTGAAATATATTGTTTGAGTACTCGTTATAGCATTAAATCTCAATACACAGCACATTAAGGACAGAGATCCTACATGAGGAGTTAAGTGCACAGTGACTCCTGTTGTTGACTTTACCAATTGATGCTCCTGTCTATGGCATCAGTAGTCTCCCTATGCTCCAGTCATGAGTTTCCAAGGCTATGGAAGCCCTCTGAGTTCTCCGATTCTTATCTTGTTTAGACAAGGTCATAGTC
The DNA here is from genome assembly GCF_051225735.1 of Oryctolagus cuniculus. NCBI lineage: Eukaryota > Metazoa > Chordata > Mammalia > Lagomorpha > Leporidae > Oryctolagus > Oryctolagus cuniculus. Next base: position 75,497,640 of record NC_142882.1, read on the forward strand.
AAAGTGGAGGTTCTCTCCTCTTTCAGAGAAAGGTACCTCCTTCTTTGAAGACCTGTTCTTTCCACTGGGATCTCACTCGCAGAGATCTTTTGCCAGAGTGTCTTGGCTTTCCATGCCTGAAATACTCTCATGGGATTTTCAGCCAGATCCAAATGCCTTTAGGGCTGATTCTGAGGCCAGAGTGCTATTTAGGACATCTGCCATTCTATGAGTCTGCTGAGTATCTCACTTCCCATGTTGGATCACTCTCCCCTTTATTTATTCCATCGGTTAGTGTTAGCAGGTACTAGACTTGTTTATGTGCTCCCTTTGACTCTTAGTCCTTTCATTATGATCAATTGTGAACTGAAATTGATCACTTGGAATAGTGAGATGGCATTGGTACATGCCACCCTGATGGGATTGAATTGGAATCCCCTGGTATGTTTTTAACTCTACCATTTGGGGCAAGTCAGCTTGAGCATGTCCCAAATTATACATCTCTTCCCTCTCTTATTCCCACTCTTATGTTTAACAGGGATCACATTTCAGTTAATTTTTAACACTTAAGAGTAACTGTGTATTAATTACAGAATTAAACCAGTCATATTAAGTAGAACAGACAAAAAAACTACTAAGAGGGATAATGTATTAAGTTGTTCATTAACAGTCAGGGCTATGCTGATCAACTCACCGTTTCCCATAGTGTCCATTTCACTTCAGGAGGTTTCCTTTTTGGTGTTCAGTCAGTTGTCACCGATCAGGGAGAACATATGGTATTTGTCCCTTTGGGACTGGCTTATTTCACTCAGCATGATGTGTTCCAGATTCCTCCATTTTGTTGCAAATGACTGGATTTCGTTGTTTCTTACTGCGGTATAGTATTCTAAAGAGTACATATCCCATAATTTCTTTATCCAGTCTACCGTTGATGGGCATTTAGGTTGGTTCCACATCTTGGCTATTGTGAATTGAGCTGCAATAAACATTAGGGTGCAGACCACTTTTTTGTTTGCCAATTTAAATTCCTTTGGGTAGATTCCAAGGAGTGGGATGGCTGGGTCGAATTGTAGGGTTATCTTCAGGTTTCTGAGGAATCTCCAGACTGACTTCCATAGTGGCTTGACCAGTTTGCATTCCCACCAACAGTGGGTTAGTGTCCCTTTTTCTCCACATTCTCTCCAGCATCTGTTGTTGGTAGATTTCTGCATGTGAGCCATTCTAACCGGGGTGAGGTGAAACCTCATTGTGGTTTTGATTTCCATTTCCCTGATTGCTAGTGATCTTGAACATTTTTTCATGTGCCTGTTGGCCATTTGGATTTCCTCTTTTGAAAAATGTCTCTTGAGGTCCTTGGCCCATCTCTTAATTGGGTTGTTGGTTTTGTTTTTGTGGAGTTTCTTGATCTCTTTGTAGATTCTGGTTATTAACCTTTTATCTGTTGCATAGTTTGCAAATATTTTTTCCCATTCTGTCGGTTGTCTCTTCACTCTCCTGTTTCTTCTGCAGTACAGAAACTTCTCAATTTGATGCAATCCCAATAGTTAATTTTGGCTTTGACTGCCTGTGCCTCCTGGGTCTTTTCCAGAAACTCTTTGCCTGTGCCAATATCTTGAAGGGTTTCTCCAATGTTCTCTAGTAACTTGATGGTGTCAGGTCGTAGATTTAGGTCTTTAATCCATGTTGAGTGGATTTTTGTGTAAGGTGTAAGGTAGGGGTCTTGCTTCATGCTTCTGCACGTGGAAATCCAGTTTTCCCAGCACCATTTATTGAATAGACTGTCCTTGCTCCTGGAATTAGTTTTAGATCCTTGATCAAATATAAGTTGGCTGTAGATGTTTGGGTTGATTTCTGGTGTTTCAATTCTGTTCCATTGGTCTATCCATCTGTTTCTGTACCAGTACCATGCTGTTTTGATTACAACTGCCCTGTAGTATGTCCTGAAATCTGGTATTGTGATGCCTCCGGCTTTGTTTTTGTTGTACAAGATTGCTTTAGCTATTCGAGGTTGCTTGTGCCTCCATATAAATGTCAGCACCAATTTTTCCAGATCTGAGAAGAAGGTCTTCGGTATCTTGATTGGTATTGCATTGAATTTATAAATTGCTTTTGGGAGAATGGACATTTTGATGATATTGATTCTTCCAATCCATGAGCATGGAAGATTTTTCCGTTTTTTGGTATCCTCTTCTATTTCTTCCTTTAAGGTTTGTAATTTTCATCGTAGAGATCTTTAACGTCCTTGGTTAAGTTTATTCCAAGGTATTTGATTGTTTTTGTAGCTATTGTGAATGGGATTGATCTTAGAAGTTCTTCCTCAGCCATGGCATTGTCTGTGTATACAAAGGCTGTTGATTTTTGTGCATTGATTTTATACCCTGCTACTTTGCCAAAATCTTCTATGAGTTCCAATAGTCTCTTAGTAGAGTTCTTTGGGTCCCCTATATAAAGAATCATGTCATCTGCAAAGAGGGATAGTTTGACTTCTTCCTTCCCAATTTGTATCCCTTTAATTTCTTTTTCTTGCCTAATAGCTCTGGCTAGAACCTCCAGAACTATATTTAATAGCAGTGGTGAGAGTGGGCATCCCTGTCTGGTACCAGATCTCAGTGGAAATGCTTCCAACTTTTCCCCATTCAATAGGATGTTGGCTGTGGGTTTTTCATAGATTGCTTTGATTGTATTGAGGAATGTTCCTTTCAAACCCAGTTTGCTTAGAGTTTTCATCATGAACGGGTGTTGTATTTTATCAAATGCTTTCTCGGCATCTATTGAGATAATCATATGGTTTTTCTTCTGCAGTCTGTTAATGTGGTGTATCACATTGATTGTCTTGTGCACATTAAACCATCCCTGCATACCAGGGATAAATCCCACTTGGTCTGGGTGGATGATCTTTCTGATGTGTTGTTGCATTCTATTGGCGAGAATTTTATTGAGGATTTTTGCATCTATGTTCATCAGGGATATTGGTCTGTAATTCTCTTTCAGTGCTGCATCTTTTTCCGGCTTAGGAATTAAGGTGATGCTGGCTTCATAGAAAGAATTTGGGAGGATTCCCTCTTCTTCGATTGTTCTGAATAGTTTGAGAAGAATTGGAGTTAGTTCTTCTTTAAATGTCTGGTAGAATTCAGCAGTGAATCCATCTAGTCCTGGGCTTTTCTTTGTTTGGAGGGCCTTTATTACTGTTTCAATTTCTGTCTCAGTTATGGGTCTGTTTAGGTTTTCTATGTCTTCCTGGTTCAATTTAGGTAGGTTGCATGTGTCCAGGAATCTATCCATTTCTGATAGGTTTCCATGTTTGCTGGCATACAAGTCCTTGTAGTAATTTCTGATGATTCTTTTTATTTCTGTGGTGTCTGTTGTTACGTTTCCTTTTTCATCTCTGATTTTATTGATTTGGGTCTTTTCTCTTCTTTTTTTAGTTAGTTGGGCCAATGGGGTGTCAATTTTGTTTATTTTTTCAAAAAACCAGCTCCTCGTTTGGCTGATTTTTTGGAATGTTTTTCTTGATTCAATCCTGTTGATTTCTTCTCTGATTTTAATTATTTCTCTTCTCCTACTAGATTTGGGTCTGGTTTGCTGTAGGTTTTCTAGATCCTTGAGGTGAATTGAAAGCTCATCTATTTGGTGCCTTTCCAATTTCTTGATGTAGGCACCTATTGATATAAACTTCCCTCTTAACACTGCTTTTGCTGCGTCCCATAAGTTTTGGTATGTTGTGCTGTTATCCTCATTTACTTCCAGAAAGTTTTTGATTTCTCTTTTGATTTCTTGAATGACCCAGTGTTCATTCAGGAGCATGTTGTTCAATCTCCATGTGTTTGCGTATGCTCTAGGGATTCCTGAGTTGCTAATTTCCAACTTCATTCCTTTATGATCTGAGAAGCTGCATGGTATGATTCCAATTCTTTTGAATTTGCTGAGACTTGCTTTATGGCCTAGTATGTGGTCAATCCTAGAGAAGGTTCCATGTACTGCTGAGAAGAATGTAAAATCTTTAGTTGTAGGGTTGAAAGTTCTGTATATATCTGTTAGATCCATTTGGGCTATAGTGTCGTTTAAATCTACTGTATCCTTGTTGATCTTCTGTCCTATTGATCTGTCTATTTCTGAGAGTGGAGTATTGAAGTCCCCCAGTACTATTGTATTGGGGTCTAAGTCTCCCTTTAAGTTCATTAACAAATCTTTTAGATAAACCGGTGCCCTGTAGTTAGGTGCATATACATTGATAATTGTTATATCTTCCTGTTGAATTGATCCCTTAATCATTATGTAGTGTCCCTCTTTGTCTCTCTTAACGGTTTTTGTGGTAAAGTTTATGGTGTCTGATATTAAGATGGCTACGCCCGCTCTTTTTTCATTTCTGTTGGCATGGTATATCTTTTTCCAGCCTTTCACTTTCAGTCTGTATGGATCTTTGTTGGAAAGATGTGTTTCTTGTAAGCAGCAAATAGATGGGTTTTGTTCCTTAACCCAATCAGCCAATCGGTGTCTTTTAACTGGACAGTTCAGGCCATTCACGTTCAATGTGACTAATGATAAGTGGTAACTTTGCCCTGCCATTTGCCAAAGATAAGTTCTAATATATGCTTTGAATTCCCTGTGATCTTTTGCTGTGAGCTTTCCTTCCTTGGTTTCCTTCCTTTACCTTCTTTCATATTGATGACCGTGTTTCTTTGTTTCTGTGTGTAACACATCTTTAAGCATCTTTTGCAGGGCTGGACGAGTGGCAACAAATTCTTTCAATTTCTGTTTGTTATGAAAAGTCTTTATTTCACCTTCATTCACAAATGATAGCTTTGCAGGATATAATATTCTGGGCTGGCAGTTGTTCTCTCTTAGTACCTGGGCTATATCTCGCCATTCCCTCCTAGCTTGTAGAGTTTCTGATGAGAAGTCAGCTGTGAGTCTGATTGGAGATCCTCTGAGAGTAATCTGACGTTTCTCTCTTGCACATTTTAGGATCTTTTCTTTATGTTTCACTGTGGAGAGTTTAATTACAACGTGTCGTGGTGAGGATCTCTTTTGGTCGTGTTTATTAGGGGTTCTGTGAGCTTCCTGTACTAGGATTTCTCTGTCCTTCTCCAACCCTGGGAAATTTTCTGCTAATATCTCACTAAAAAGGCCTTCTAATCCTTTCTCCCTCTCCATGCCTTCAGGAACTCCTAGAACCCGAATGTTGGGTTTTTTAATGGTATCCTGCAGATTCCCGACAATATGTTTTAGATTTCTAATTTCCTCTTCTTCTCTTTGGTTTGACTGTATCCTTTCTTGTTCTCTGTCTTCTAAGTCTGATATTCTCTCTTCTGCTTCACCCATTCTGTTTGTAAGGCTCTCTATTGTGTTTTTCATTTGATCTATTGAATTCTTCACTTCAGTCACTATCCCAGTTTCCTGTTGTACTATTTGTTTCGTTTCATTTTGATTCCTCCTTAATATTTCATTTTCACGAGAGAGATTTTCTATCTTGTCCATTAAGGATTTCTGTAGTTCAAGAATTTGTTTTTGAGAACTTCTTAATGTTCTTATCAATTTTTTGAGATCTGCTTCTTGCGTTTCTTCTATGTCATCATCCTCATAATCTTGAATTGGGGTGTCTTTTTCATTTGAGGGCTTCATGGTGACTTCCTTGTTTTTATTACCTTGGTTTTTGCGTTTGTTATTTGGCATATTGGAGATATTTGGTTTCTTCACTGTGGTGCTTTTTCTTGTTATACTATGACTCTAGATTAAGTGGACTGTCTGTTTTTGATGGAGCCTTAGGGCTTGAGATGGGTGTGGCCTGAGAGCTCTGTTTGGTGTGCCAAAGGTGACACTCCCAGGTTAGGCGTGGTAAACCTCTCTCTCTCTCTCTCTTTCTTTTTTTTTTTTTTTGATTCAAAAGGGAAGTAATTCTGCACAGCTGAACAAAGTTGGAGGTAGTTAGCAGGCAAATGATATACCCACAGGAGCCAGAGATCGGAAGCTCTTTCCCAAGGACCACACAGGGAATCTGTTCGGCCCTCAGAGTGGGCTCAAATTCTCCTTCAGTCTCCCACTGCGTTGCCAAAGTTACGGAATTGTAGCATCTCTGGAGAGTGCTCATGTGAATTCCATGAGTTCTCTCCCCCACCGTCTCTTTTTTCACAGTCTCAGTTCAGTAGCACCATAAATTTACTAGGTCCTAATCTCCTGTTAATTCGCCCCGCCCAGAGTCAGGTTTTTCTGCTAGGCTCAGGGCCGGTGCAGACCTGAGGTCGCTCTGCTTATGACGTATGTCCAAGATGGCGCCTGCTCTTTGTCTTGCTCGCCCTTAAGAGGTGAGCGGAGAGAGAGAAATCCGTGTCTGTACCAGTCACCTTTTTTTTTTCCTCTCTCTCTCTTCCAGTTAGCCTGGTGAAGTTCCCCCCCCCCGGGGGGTCGTTCCCTCTAGTCTCCTCTCTCCGCTTGCCTGCTGGTATCTCGGGCTATTGAGATTCGGCTCACCTCACGTTCCAGCGCTGGTGTGTTGAGTCTGCCGCTGGTGTCCCGAACTGTGGGCTCCCATGCTCTCCACGCAGGTCCGCTCCCCTTCCAGCGCCGATGTGTGGACTCAGAGCCCTGGACGTCCCAAGTCTCCCCGCTGTTGTCTGTGTGGCACGCACTCCCCTTCGAGCACTGGCGCGCAGACCCTGCAGCTTGCACAGCTCGGTCCCGCGGCTCGGTTTCCGCGCCAGTGGTAGGTTTTGTGTAACAGTGGTAGGCTGTGTGTCGCAGTGATAGGTTGTGTGTCGCAGTGATAGGTTGTATGTCACAGTGATAGGTTGTGTGTCACAGTGGTAGATTGTGTATCACAGTGATAGGTTTGTGTATCACAGTGATAAGTTATGTGTCACAGTGATAGGTTGCGTGTCGCAGTGGTAGGTTGTGTGTCGCAGTGGTAGGTTGTATGTCACAGTGATAGGTTTGTGTATCACAGTGATAAGTTGTGTGTCACCGTGATAGGTTGTGTATCAGGACAGATCAGCTGGATATTTGGTCCCCAAGGGACCTCCTCTAGTGCCAAGGCATGGAATTTTATGATCCCAGAATCAGCCCCAAAATTTCTCCTCATCCAGATTCATATCTGCTTCCAACTGCTCACTTGAGAAAGCCAACTGCCTAGAAGGGAACTGGTGATTACTTCCCGCAACTCTGTTTTACACCTGCACTGTTCCTCCCCCACCCAGTCACTCAGGCTGAAAGCCTCATGGTGTCTTAAGTTCCCCTTTCCCTCATCTCTCCTCTCCCATCCATTCATAAATTATTTTGGTTCTACTCTCAAAATAAACTAAAAATCTGGCTCCTTCCTCCCAACTGCCCTGCTGGTGCCCTGGTACAGCCACCTTCATTGCTCACCAGGGCAAAGGCAGCACCTCCTAGAGGTGCTCTCTGTTGTTCTTTCTTTCTTTTTTTTTTAAGATTTTATATATGTATTTATTTGAGAGGTAGCGTTACAGACAGTGAGGGAGGAGACAGAGAGAAAGGTCCTCCAGCCGCTGGTTCACTCCCCAAATGGCCGCAATGGGCAGAACTGCGCCAATCTGAAGCCAGGAGCCAGGTGCTTCTTCCTAGTCTCCCATGTGGGTGCAGGGCCCAAGCACTTGGGCCATCCTCCACTGCCCTCCCGGGCCACAGCAGAGAACTGGACTGGAAGAGGAGCAGCCAGGACTAGAACCGGCACCCATTTGGGAAGCCAGCGTCTCAGGCAGAGGATTAACCTACTGTGCCACGGCACCAGCCCCTGTTGTTCCTTCTGTTACCCCTCCTCTTTCCTCTGATGTCACCCCTCCTTCAGCTTAGTCCATAGACCCCTGTGTGCACAGGGTCCCTGAACACAGAGGGAACTAATCTCCAAAAAAGAATCCTAGTGGTTTGCTCCAGTTTCCTGCTGTTTTCATGCCCATGAAAATGTATGAAACAACATTCTGAATTTCAAAATAGTAAGAGCTGAGAAGGTAGGCCATATGGGATGCCAGCACTTCAGGCCAGGGTGTTCACCCACTGAGCCACAGCATCGGCCCATAGAACAGATATTTCTACACCAATATTCATAGACCCATGACTTGCAATAACTGAAAGATGAAGAAACCCAAATCCCCACTGGTAGATGAATGAATGAACCAAATAGGATATATCCATCTTATGTGATGTTAATCAACTTTTTTAAAGGGTTAAATTCCAATATGGGCTGCAACGTGGATGAAGCTTGCAAATATTACTAGAAATGAAACAAGCCAGTCACACAAGGACAAATATACAATTCCCCTTGTATGAAATGCACAGCATAGTCAAATTCATATAGAAAAAAACGGACCAATGGTTACCAGTGGATGGATGGAAGAGCAAATAGGGACTCTTTGTTTCATAGGGGCAGAGCTTATCTTTGGGTGAAGGGAAGTTCTGAAGTGATGATGGTTGCACAAAAATATGATAGTACTTAAATTACAATTTTCCTCAAATTCAACAAGTTGAACCTGTGTTCTATTTCCACAACGTCCTCATGCCCATTCTCCATGGAGCAGGCAATGTTAAAATAAACATAGACCATGTCTCTGCTATTCCATTACATTTAAAATGAAATCTCTCCCATTTCCAGGGACCTTGGCTCTCAAGACTTGTTTCTCTGCCCCTACTTCTTCCTCTTCACTCTCACTCACTGGTCTTGCTGCTTCTTAACTGCCAAGCCCAGACCTGCTTGAGGTCTTTGCACGTCCTTTCTTCTGACTGAAATACAGACTCCCTTCCCCAACTAGAAGTCTGTGTTACCTGTGGCCAACTATGGTCTGAAAATATTACATGGAAAATTCCAGAAATACACAATTCATGAGTTTTAAATAACTTTATACTATATGGCTGTAATTATTCTATTTGATTATTAATCTTTTTTAATCTCTTAGTTGCCTAATTTATAAATTAAACTTTATCATAAGTATTTACATATAGGAAAATAGCAGAATATATAGGATTTTGTTCTATCAGCGGGCTCAGGCATCCACTGGGATATTAAAAATATGGCTGTTGGGTAAGGGGGGACACTGTACTCAGGCTCATAAGTCCACTCACTTGCCCTGCCTGTCAATCAAACCTCTAAGAAATGCCACTTTCTCAGGATTTCCCTGACCATCAACCTAAACCAGCACCTGCTCCATACCTTCCTGGTCATTTCTGTCCTCTCACTCTGCTTTAGTTTCTTCAAGAAGTTATGTTATTTATAGGTTTACCATTTTATTATCTAACTGTCTCACTAGATTGAAAGCAGAGGTTTTAGACTATGCTATCATCAACACTTACAGCCATTCCTGGGACAGCATAGGTATTTCATGAATATTGTTGAAATGAATCAGTGGATAGTTTGCCTCCAGTCCTTTCTTAAAAGATTCCTCTGTCCTATCATCGTTATTCACATGCAGCGTTTACCAGCTCCCTCCAGTTATTTGGATTCAGGTAACTCATATGCCCCTTGAGTTTGTAGGTTTGTTTTGATTCTGAATCATTGGATTATTGGACTTCATCATAGCAGTTTGCTTTTACTGTTTCATTGACTTTCCTCTGGAATTTTATCTTTTAGTTCATTTTCCTCCTTTTTCTCTTAGAGACATTCTCATTTTTTACTTTTAAAGAGGAAAAACTAGCATAAGGAAGATGGCTCAAGCAGAGCTTTCCCATGAACAAGGAATGCATTTCTGTTACCCAGTTTTCTTTTCAGTGGCTCTTGCAATGTAGCAAGCAGAACTGCCTGGTTAGTAGCACAGATTCCATTAGGTTTAAAATCATGTTTCCAAAAAAGCCTCATTTTTCAAAAAGAAAGCAAAGGAAAGAAATTAGGGCAGCAATACAAACACACACATGTGCATGTATGTACATACACATTCATGCACACACACATGCACGCATACACACACACACCCTAGAATGCTCTCAAGCATTTCCTGGGGCACCAGGATAATGAACAACTTTCCCTTGATCTCTATTTCTAATAGCTAGCTCTTTGTGAAACCAAGATGCCCGATAGACCAGTGATGAAGACAAGAATATGCAGCTCCCTGGTGTCTGACTTCCTGCCAGCGCCGACCCTAATCAACGGACAAATGAGTCAGCCGTGCCCAGAAACTCACTAGAGAAGGCAGTCCTATGGCCCAGGTAAACCCCACTACATTCATTTTATCCTTTGCTCACCCAAAGTTATCTTTGATGTTTGGCCTGAACCCCAGCCAGACTCCCCATACCATCTCCTGCAGTCCACCTAACTGAAGTCTGTAGCTGCCCTCTCTATATTTCATTATTTGCTCTGTTTGTGTGGGGTTTCGTTGACTACAAAGTCATTACCATACACGGTCCCACAGCTGGAGCCCTGGGGGAAAGAATTATGCAGATTGTTGGGTTTACCCGGAGTTTTAGTCTAGTTGGTCGAGTCTCCTCATTTTGTGTGTCTTAACATTTGTAGGTTTTTTTTTTTTTTAAAAAAAGAGCCTCTTCTTGGTGGTTATCTTCCCTTCTCTTAATGCCTTTTAAAGATTTTGTTAATGCCACCTCACTAGTCCAAGTGATCAACTTCAGTTCACAATTGATCACACTGATAGGTCTAAGAGTCAAAGGGATCACATAAACAAGACTAGTGTCTGCTAATACTATCTGATAGAATAAAAAAGGGAGAGAACGATCCAACATGGGAAGCGGGATATACAGCAGACTCATAGAATGGCAGATGTCCTAAACAGCACTCTGGCCTCAGAATCAGCCCTTAAGGCATTCAGATATGGCTGAAGGGCCCATGAGAGTATTTTAGGCATGGAAAGCCAAGACACTCTGCAATAAAAAAAAAAAAAGACCTAAATGAAAGATCTCTGTGAGTGAGATCCCAGTGGAAAGAACAGGGCCATCAAAGAAGGAGGTACCTTTCTCTGAAGGGAGGAGAGAGCTTCCACTTTGACTATGACCCTGTCGGAATAAGATCGAAGTCGGAGAACTCAAAAGGCTTCCATAGCCTTGGCAACTCGTGACTAGAGCCTAGGGAGATTACTGACGCCATAAACAAGAGTGTCAAATTGTTAAGTCAACAACAGGAGTCACTGTGTACTTACTTCTCATGTGGGATCTGTCCTTCATGTGTTGTCCAATGTGAAGTAATGCTATAACTAGTACTGAAACAGTATTTTACACTTTGTGTAAACTGGGTGCAAACTGATGAAATCTTTACTTAATATATACTAAATCGATCTTCTCTATATAAAGAGAATTGAAAATGAATCTTGATGTGAACGGAATGGGAGAGGGAGTGGGAGATGGGAGGGGTGTGAGTGGGAGGGAAGTTATGGGGGAGGGGAGCCATTGTATTCCATAAACTGTACTTTGGAAATTTATATTTACTAAAAAAAAGTTAAAAAAATTTTGTTGATTTCACCTACATTAATTAAACTTTATGCTACACCCCTCCCCATGTTAACAATAAAAAAAAAAAAAAAGGCCAGTGCCGTGGCTCACTAGGCTAATCCTTCGCCTGTGGCGCCAGCACCCCGGGCTCTGATCCCGGTTGGGGCACCGGATTCTGTCCCGGTTGCTCCTCTTCCAGTCCAGCTCTCTGCTGTGGCCCAGGAATGCAGTGGAGGATGGCCCAAGTGCTTGGACCCTGCACCTGCATGGGAAACCAGGAGGAAGCTCCTGGCTTCAGATCGGCATAGCACGCTGGCCTTAGCGGCCGTTTGGGGGGTGAACCAACGGAAAAGGAAGACCTTTCTCTGTCTCTCTCTCTCACTAACTCTGCCTGTCAAAAAAAATAAAATAAAATAAAATGAAGCCTTATAATTCTTCCTCTGAAAAACTGATAAATGCTTCCCACAAAACATGTGTCATTGTGAATGCATAGAGAAATATCTGGAATACTAAATACCCTGCTGGCTTGGAAAAGAGTAAGATTGGGAAATGGAGCACAGTGGTGAAGAGTTTTCACTTTTTAGTCAAATACTTCTGAATTGTCCTAATTTATTAAAGTGACAATGTCTTGGGCTATATTCCTAAAAGGAAGAAAATTAGAGACTTTTCTTAATATTCTACATTACTCCCTCAATGCTTTTGATTTAGATTTTTGAGAAAGATTATTTTGTCATTGTTTGGTTGGTCTTTCTTTCCATTTTGGGGGGTTTGTTGTAGCTAACTGTGTGATTACCTTCAAGTGATCACAGAGAGACAAAGAAAGAGACTGAGAGCTCCAACAGCTCGGGATCTGACACCCTGTAAGCTTCCACTTCTCTAATTAATTCACTGCAGAGTTGGGGGAGGGGGAGGGACACACCCTTACCACGCCTGAAAATGTAAACAACTTCGGAAGCAAGAAAAAAGAAATCAAGCTGACACAAGTTGTGATGGTCCTTGGCATCCAAACCAGAGAGAAAGTGCAGAAATTGAGCCTTTGGAGAAAACGCGTTTTGTGACTAGTTGTTTCAGGAAGCCAGGTAAACTCCACATTCTGTGAATTCAAACGGAAAACATCAGTAAACTCCACAGAGGTGCAGACTACAGGGTGGCTTCCAAGTCTGCCTGCGTTGTATTTCTGTACTACGTCCTGTCTGAAAGGGGAGAGAGGCTGCTGACCATTTGCTGTGAATGCTTGGTTACCTTTGCTCTACCTTCAGCAAAAGAAGATCCATTCAGATAACCACGGGGCAAGCCCAGGGTCCCGTGCCCACATGCAGGTGGGCAGGCCCCTGCATTCCTCACCCAGGACTTGCTCAGGTCTTCCTCTCTTCCAGAATTCTGGGCACTTTTGCTCCACGTTTCTGCTTTCCATCTCACTCTCCACGGTGGACTCCTTCCTCTCATTGCTCTATTGTTACTCTGCAAAAGGCTGGTCACAGTCTACACGCAGGATACTGCTAAGAGACAGGGTGAGGCTCAACCTTCCCACAGTGCTGGGAGGTAAAGAGACTGCCCTCATTCCTTTCTTGTGTCCTGATGGACAAGAGAAGGCCTAGAGTAGACCAGAAGGAGAAATGGAAAGTTCTCATAGTGCAGACAACTAAACAACATTGATAGGAGGAGATGTGTTGTCTCCCATTTTCTGCTTTTTTGCATCCTTGTTCTATGAATTAAAATGTACAGAGCCAAAGAGCATTTCTCTCTCCTTCCCTCTGAAGGTTCAGTCTTTAAGACTGCTGAAATCAGTTGGAAATACACAGATAAACAGGAGAAAAAATACAAATTTACTCAGCACACACATGTTACGGGAGCCTTATTAAATATGAAATTCAAAGAGCCTCGTAGTTGAAGCTGAAAATACACCCTTCAAAGAGGTGAGGGGAGTGGGGGCATGTGGCTGTAAGCACTTTTAGAGGGATGGTAAATGACTTTTAGGTGAAGTGAATGGACCAGACAATGGTCTGAGACAAACTTCTCCTGGGCTCTAGGTGTGATGGTTGATTTTCAGTCTCTCCTCTGGTGGTTAATCCTTCCTGGTTAATGTGATTTCACAATTAGATTCCTTCTGGTTAGGAAATTCCCTTAGTCAGATGAGGAAACTTTGAGAGGCTTCTCCCTGTGCATCAGTAGAGAAAGAGAACCAAATACGACAGCTACAGAGAGGCGGAGGAGTGTCAGACAGACAGTCCTTAGTTCTGAGACTGGTTGACCAGCTCAGGGTGTCAAAGCTCCACCTTTGGACCAACATTCTCTGAGCCCCAACAGGTGCTTTCTTCTGTAATAAGAGAAAGCCTGGACTCACCTTCAACAACAAGGAAGTGTATTTTCTTTCATAGCAAGAGAGCCCGAGGATAGATGGTTCTTCTATGGTTGGCTGAGCCGGCGGTTCAATGACCACATCAGGAAGGTGTGCTCCTCCCATCTGCTCCTGACAGCCTTGGCATGTCAGCTCTTGTCCTAGAAGCAGCTCCCCTCATGGTCAAGGGAAGCTATGGTAGTTTCAAACTTTAGGTACAATGCATGAGAGGTCATTTTGTCCCATGGGTCTCTTTAGAAATAATGAAAACTTTCCTTTCAGGGCCAGCGTTGTGTCACAGTGGGTTAAAGCCCTGGCCTGAAGCACTGGCATCCCATATGGGCGCCAGTTCTAATCCCGACTGCTCCTCTTCCAGTCCAGCTCTCTGCTATGGCCTGGGAAAGCAGTAGGAGATGGCCCAGTCTTTCGGCCCCTACACCTATACCAGAGACCCAGAGGAAGATCCTGGTTCCTGGCTTCAGATTGGTGTGGCTCCTGCCATTGCGGCCATCTGGGGGGTGAAGCAGCGGATGTAAGAACTCTCTCTGTCTCTCCCTCTCTCTGTAACTCTGTCTTTCAAATACATAAAATAAATCTTAAAAAAAAGAAAACTTTCTCTTCATCCCCCCGTGGGAGACCTCCCTCTTTTCATTGGCAGAATCATGTCACCTGCCCAGGTCTAGCACAATTATTGGCACAGGGGATGATATCATTAGAGTTAGCTCTGATTTGTCAGGAGCGAGTCTTGAACTCGAGACAGAGTCACCCTCCCTGAGGAATCACATCTGTACGAAACAGTCATTCTTTTAAAAAAAAAAAAAAAAGAAAAAGGGTAATGGATATTGGGGAAGCAAATATGATCTTCTGCTGTAATGGCTAATTGGAAGGAAAAATAGCATTTTTATTAATCCGGTACAAAGTGCTCACCACATAGATATCCAAGTGCTTTCTATGAAATATCTTCAGAACATAGTTATGAGATGGGGTGTTTTGTTTTTTGTTGTTGTTGTTGTTGTTGTTTTGACAGGCAGAGTGGACAGTGAGAGAGAGACAGAGAGAAAGGTCTTCCTTTTCCGTTGGTTCACCCTCCAATGGCCGCTGCAGCCAGCGCGCTGCGGCCGGCGCACCGCGCTGATCCGATGGCAGGAGCCTGGTCTCCCATGGGGTGCAGGGCTCAAGTACTTGGGCCATCCTCCACTGCACTTCCCTGGCCACAGCAGAGAGCTGGCCTGGAAGAGGGGCAACCGGGACAGAATCCGGCGCCCAGACCGGGACTAGAACCGGTGTGCCAGCGCTGCAAGGCAGAGGATTAGCCTAGTGAGCTGCGGCGCCGGCCAAGATGGGGTGTGGCACAGTGAGTTAAAGCCCTGACTTAAAGTGCCGGCATCCCATATGGGTACCAGTTCTAGTCCCCTCTGCTCTACTTCCCATCCAGTTCTCTGCTGTGGCCTGGGAAGGCAGTAGAAGATGGCCCAAGTCCTTGGGCCCCTGCACCTGTGTGGGAGACCTGGAAGAAGTTTCTAGCTCCTGGCTTCAGATCAGCGCAGTTCTGGATTTTGTGGGCATCTGGGGAGTGAACCAGAGGATGGAAGATCTCTCTCTCTCTCTCTCTGTCTCTACCTCTCTAACTCTGTCTTAAAAATTTTTTTTTAAATTCAACTCTAGTTTATATGTGAGGAAATAAGCTTAGAGAGTGTCAATAGCATATTCAACAAATGGGAACAGGTAGAAGTGAGCAGAATTTGGGATTTTAATTATATTACATTATTATAAATGATATCTCACATACTTTTTCCCTGTGTTTATTTACTATAAGGGTGCTTGCTCTTTTGATTCTATTCAGATAGAAGTTAGTGAAGTTGCATGTAATTGTCTATGGCAAAAACTATAGTGGACATAAGGGCCTGGATAGGTTAGATTTTCAGGAAGAAAACACGATAGGGGGAAATAATGAAATCCCTTTTCTATTGTATTCTCCTGAAGTTCCCAGTGCCATTTCCTAGTTTCCAGAGCCTTTTCCTCTACAGCCTTTCACACCACTCTCATCTTCTCTAGTGCTTATATTTCCAACGTAAAGAGCTAGACAGAGAACTCTGTATTTTAGTTATCATTCTCCTATGCTCCTCGCTTACATCACCAACTTCACATGATGAGCTGCTTTTCCACGTAAATATAGTGACAAACTACATGCTATCACAGCACAATAGTGGCCTAGCAAACCCAGGGTCTCAGCAGAGGATGCTGCCAGAAATGCAGCTGACATCCTTCTGTGGCTAAAGCTCCTGCAGGGCACCTGCGTGAGATACAGTCATGGAGGTCAGAGGTCATACTTCTGGGAAGGGGTAATGCGAATGTAACGTCCACTGTGTCTGACTTTTTGTTGTCGGAGTCTTGCTACAGTTTATTAAAGCCCAGAAGTGGACAACAAGGATGCAGTTTCAGAAGGACAAAATTCATTTCAGACTTATATTTATAAATTTTTTATTTTTCCCACTGTGTTTACTCTGATTTATATAAATTTGAAACACTGAACAAATGCAATATCAAATTTAACAGAGAATGAAGACTCAAAAATGTACACTCTGCTGACAGCAGTGAGAGGATGCTAATTTATAACATCAAATATTTCATCTCCATCCACTTGAAAACCAAAGCCAGTCAAGTGTGCATCACGCTTGTAATGCTTTGAGGAGGTTTTTTCTTTTTTTAGTTTCTTTTTTTATTCATATAAAGAGAACAGATTTCATGCATTGCATAGGTACAGTTCCAAGAAGACAACCACACTTGCCTCATACCACTCTTTTCCCCAACCCCCCCTTTCTCCCCTCTCTTCCACAGTTTTTGCAAAGACATAATTTTAATTCATTCTAAATTCATAGGCTTAATTTGCCACGAATCATAATATTCAACAAGTAAAAAGTAGGAAGATCACAATTCCACAGGAGTATAAACAAGGGCTAAAAATGGCAATCATATCCCAAAATAGCCATTTTATTGCTATACATTTTTGGGTATTCTATATTAACTGCCGCATCATCAGAGAAAACATATGCTATTTGTCTTATTGAGACTGCCTTATTTCACTAAGCATAATGGTTTCCAGTTGCACCCATTTTGTTGCAAAAGACGGGATTTCATTCTTTTTTACTGCTGACTAGTATCCCATATTGTATGTATACCACATTTTCTTTGCCCAGTTCTCAACAGATAGACATCTGTGTTGATTCCATAGCTTTGCTATTGTGAATTGAGCTGCAATTAACATGAGGGTACAGATAACTCTTTCATATGCTGAATTCATTTCACTTGGGTAAATTTCCAGGAATAGGATGGCTGGGTCATATGGTAGGTCTATATTCAGATTTCTGAGGCATCTCCATGCTGTCTTACATAATGGTTGTACTAGTTTACATTCCCACCAGCAGTGGATTAGAGTACTTTTTCTTCCATATCCTCATCAGCATTTATTGTTTTTTTTTTTTATTTTTGGATAATACCCATTCTAACTGGAGTGAGGTAAAAATTCAGTGTGGTTTTTATTTTTATTTCCTGATCCTGAGAATTTTTTTCATATGTCTTTTTTTCATGTGTCTGAAATTTATATTTCATCCTTTGAAAAATGCCTGTTAATATCCTTTGCCTACTTCTTAACTGGATTATTTGTTTTGTTGTTGTTGAATTAAGTTCTTCATGGATTCTGGATATTAATGCTTTATCAGTTGCATAGTTTGCAAATATTTTCTCCTTTTCTGTCAGTTGCCTCTTTGCTTTGTTCAGTGTTTCCTTCACAGTGCAGAAGCTTCTTAGCTTGGTGTAATCCCATTAGTCTATTGCCTATGCTTCTGGAGCCTTTTCCAAGAAGTCTTTGCCTATGTCAGTGTCTTGCAGAGGTCCCTGATGTTTTCTTCTAGTAACCTGATGATAACAGGGGACACTCAGACTGGGTTTGGTGCTCCTGGCATCAGCCTGCCCCAGCCCCACCTATCACAAGCATCTGGGGAATGTACTAACAGATGGAAGATCTGTTATCCATCTATATGCTATATGCATATCTATATATCTTTAAAATAAAATGAAAATAAATAAATTTCTAAAATTATATCAAGTCTTCTGATTCCCAAGGATCAAATACTTAAATTTTTTACTGAGGAATTCTCTTATTTGTTAATGGGCAAAGCTTATCAGGTCCAAAATACTTGCCTTAACATATGACAAGGCTGAAAATCTTGAAGAGGCTGCCCCAAGGACAGCCTGGTAATTAGTATCAGAACTGAGGCAGGATACTAGGGTTCCTACCTCTTGGGCCAAGGCATTATCCCCTTTCCCACACCACCCATTCCTCCTGGCTCAGACAGCTCCTTCACTTGGGAATTAATGCTGTGCAGCCACCATCTTGAAATTCTTGATAACTTTACTCTGAATTTGTAAGTGAAGACAAATCACACAACAGAGCATGGACCATGGCTCATAGACAGTAGTGCCTCCCTAGGAAGAAGTGTCAGTCACCTTGTCCCCCATCACATGAAGTCACAGAAAGCAGATCACTGGAACTGAGACCCTCACATAGTTTCCTTAGAACTGTGGAAGAGCTGTATAGTGAAAAGATAGATTAGGAAAAAAATTACCAATAAAACCCAGAAAATCACAAGAAACCTTGTTAGGGTTGAGAGTAACTTCTCTAGGAATTATGCTTATGCTTATGCACAATTTAGATTTTCTTTTTTTATTTTTTTTAACTTTTATTTAGTAAATATAAATTTCCAAAGGACAGTTTATGGATTACAATGGCTTCCCCCCCCATAACTTCCCTCCCACTCTCACCCCTCCCATCTCCCACTCCCTCTCCCATTCCATTCACATCAAGATTCATTTTCAATTCTCTTTATATGCAGAAGATCGATTCAGTATATATTAAGTAAATATTTCATCAGTTTGCACCCACACAGAAACACAAAGTGTAAAATACTGTTTCAGTACTAGTTATAGCATTACTTCACAATGGACAGATCCCACATGAGAAGTAAGTACACAGTGACTCCTGTTGTTGACTTAACAAATTGACACTCTTGTTTATGGCGTCAGTAATCTCCCTAGGCTCTAGTCATGAGTTGCCAAGGCTATGGAAGCCTTTTGAGTTCGCTGACTTCGATCTTATTCCGACAGGGTCTTAGTCAAAGTGGAATATTAATATTTCCAATATGATTTGAAAAAGTGCCAGGTCAAAAGTTTAAAGTATGGCCAGCACTGCAGCTCACTAGGCTAATCCTCCACCTGTGGCGCCGGCACTCCGGGTTCTAGTCCCAATTGGGGCACCGGTTCTGTCCCGGTTGCTCCTCTTCCAGGCCAGCTCTCTGCTGTGGCCCGGGAAGGCAGTGGAGGATGGCCCGTGTGCTTGGGCCCTGCACCCGCATGGGAGACCAGGAGGGGGCACCTGACTCCTGGCTTCGGATCGGTGCAGTGCTGGCCATTGCGACAATTTCGGGGGTGAACCAATGGAAGGAAGACCTTTCTGTCTCTCTCTCTCACTGTCTATAACTCTACCTGTCAAATAAAAAAATGGGGCAAAATAAGTTTCTTCAGTAGAAAAATAACCTTG
The DNA here is from genome assembly GCF_051225735.1 of Oryctolagus cuniculus. Taxonomy (NCBI): domain Eukaryota; kingdom Metazoa; phylum Chordata; class Mammalia; order Lagomorpha; family Leporidae; genus Oryctolagus; species Oryctolagus cuniculus. The sequence goes on from NC_142882.1 coordinate 75,516,926, forward strand.
TGGCAGGCCAGCCAATATATGAGTTTTCCTAACCCATGGGTATCTAGACTGGCATTTTACTTACAGGTCCTAAGACCCTGTACAACTTGGATGAGCATCTTTGTTATAGACCTTGTCGAGCAGTGTTTGGGGAAGTTCTACCCTGAGACTCCATGAATCTTTGGGCTCTCAGCTTATCCTAGGAAAACTTAATAAAGTTGCATCTGCCACTCCTCTAGAAAAGCAAAATGGTAGAGTTAGAAACATACCAGGGGATTCCAATTCAATCCCATCAAGGTGGCATGTACCAATGCCATCTCACTATTCCAAGTGATCAATTTCAGTTCACAATTGATCATAATGAAAGGACTAAGAGTCAAAGGGAGCACATAAACATGTCTAGTACCTGCTAACCCTAACCGATAGAATAAATAAAGGGGAGAGTGATCCAACATGGGAAGTGAGATACTCAGCAGACTCATAGAATGGCAGATGTCCTAAATAGCACTCTGGCCTCAGAATCAGCCCTAAAGGCATTCGGATCTGGCTGAAAAGCCCATGAGAGTATTTCAGGCATGGAAAGCCAAGACACTCTGGCAAAAGATCTCTGTGAGTGAGATCCCAGTGGAAAGAACAGGTCTTCAAAGAAGGAGGTACCTTTCTCTGAAGGGAGGAGAGAACCTCCACTTTGACTATGACCTTGTCTAAACAAGATAAGAATCGGAGAACTCAGAGGGCTTCCATAGCTTTGGAAACTCATGACTGGAGCATAGGGAGATTACTGATGCCATAGACAGGAGTGTCAATTGGTAAAGTCAACAACAGGAGTCACTGTGCACTTACTCCTCATGTAGGATCTCTGTCCTCAATGTGCTGTGTATTGAGATTTAATGCTATAACGAGTACTCAAACAATATATTTCACTTTGTGTTTCTATGGGGGTGCAAACTGTTGAAATTTTTACTTAATGCATACTAAACTGATCCTCTGTTAAAAAAAAAAAGAAAGAAATTATCAACTCCCAACTTGACTCTCACTGGGATTAAACATGACAATAGGTCTGATCTGATTTCATCATCATTTAAAAAAAATCATCTATTATTTTTCACTTTATGTTTCTGTGTGGGAGCAAACTTGAAATCCTTACTTAATGTATACTAAGCTGATCTTCTGTATATTAAGATAATCGAAAATGAATCTTGATGTGAATGGAAGGGGAGAGGATTTGGGAAAGGGGAGGGTTGTGGGTGGGAGGGACGGTATGTGGGGGAAGCCATTGTAATCCATAAATCGTACTTTGGAAATTTATATTCATTAAATAAAAGTTAAAAAAAAAAAGAAAAGCAAAATGCATACGCTCTCCCGGGCTCTGCATGAGACTGTTGTGTATTCTACCTGCACCAACTTTCAGCTCTTTTCTCTTCAGCGTGCTGGTTTCTTCCTATTTACCTTTAATTTAAAAAGACTTCCACCATTTGGGAAAGGAAACAAAATCACTCCTATCATTTTATTTTCCATAGCTCAGTTCTATTCTCCAGGCACTACGGATTTCTCCTCCAAACAGATGGAACTCTTCAGTCTTTGAACATTATGAAAGCAGAGAGTGTCCAGGTGTTCTTCCTAGAATTCCCCAAAGCCTATCTTGCATATAACACTCTGTCTGCACATCCTTTTTCTTCAATATCTTGAAGTCCATCCACAGTGCCCACCTGAGTGCACTAGGAGAGCTCTGGTTGGAACTATTTGTTTAAAACATAAACTCAAGCTGTTGATACATGCAATCAATCTCACATTCTATTGACTAGCTAAAGTAAATTCTATATTTTCTGAATACAGTATAATTTGTATAATGTTCCTTCCCAGGAGGAAGTATATGCCACTTTAATCATTCCCAGTATAGATGGAATGTGGGGGTGTCTTTTTATTACTTATGTTGGACTGCAGCCAATGTTTCATGATCAAATAAAATAAAATCACAAGTACACATTTCTTCTGCATAGTTCACACAATTTTTTAAAGATTTATTTATTTTTAAAGAATTACAGAGAGAGAAAGAGACAAAGAGAAATCTTCCATCTACTGGTTCACTCCCCCAGAAGGCTGGGCCAGACCAAAGTCTGGAGCCAGGAACTTCTTCTGGGTCTCCCACATGGGTGGCAGGTGCTCAGGTACTTGAGGCATCATCTACAGCTTTCCCAGGCCATTATCAGGGAGCTAGATCAGCAGTGGAGCAACTGGGACATGAACTGGTGCCCATATGAGATGCCAGCAACACAGGCAGCAGTTTTACCTACTATGCCACAATGTCAGCCCCCTCACCGTTATAAAATTGAAGATTCACAATACTGCACCTGTGAGTTCCAGGGACAAGATGTATTTTACTATAACTAGCAGCCTTCCATGATATATACCCTGGCACCTGAAGGAGAGCCAGTTCTAGACCTGGAGAGGAAGTTTGTAGAAATATTGATACAGTAAGTGATGAGTAGCTTCCACTTAGTAATCACGTTAGGTTAAAATTGCCACTCCCCCTCTTCGTGGAGGAACGACACAGGACCCTGCGCTGTTCTTTCGTCTGCTCGGCCCTCCCCGGGTTTGCTGCTGGTTCTTCCCGGGTTGGCTACCGTCCTTCCCGGGTTGGCTACCGTCCCTTCCACCTCCGTGGAAGGGCGGTTCCCCCTGGCCACTTTCCCCACTTCCGCAGGGGAGCGGCACACCGCCGGCCGGCTCTCTCGGGGGCTGCACAGGTGTTCCTTCAGATAGATGTTCCCCTTAGATGTTCCTGGTGCATGTTGTCTCTCTCCTCCTTTATAGTCCTCTCCACCAATCCGTGCTCTGCTACCCACACGCTGAGCGCGCCGCTCTCCTCCAATCAGGAGCGGCTCTTGCAGCTTATCAAGTTGGTAAGAGGCAGCTGGGTAGAAGCTGTTTTCTCCTCTCCCAGAGCCATATTGTGGGAGAGCAGATGCATAGAATAAGTCTTAATTCCAGTAACTCAGTCCAGTCCGGGTTGCTCCCCACAAAAATGACCTTGTAAGTCAGTCAATAAGTATTTACTGAGCATGTAAAGGAAACTATAGCACACCTACTCTGTTAGCTGGGAATTTCACACACATCACAAAGGGCTCTTCCTGGCTGTCATAAATTTTATGGTATGGAGAATCAACTCCTAAAAATTGAGCACACATTTGTGAGAGCACCCAGGAAAGTACTTAGATCTCCAGGGAACACAAAAGTGGTACCCAAGTTTTATGCCAAAAAATCACGGAATTATCTGGCCACCTATCTGGCCCAATGTGCTTGACCAAGTGCAGGAGAGTTTTTCCTAAGCATCTCAGGTCTAATTTCAGTCTGGAAGGCCAGAAGTCACATGGCACATCGCCTTCAATATCTCTGAGGGCTCTGGGTTCCAGAGTCAGCGCTTAACAGGCTTAGTCATGCATGCCTAGTGGTGAAATCATCAAAGATGATCTTAGGTGTTGTCCCTGTTTCATTCATCACATTCTTCCAGGCCTGTCCTGCTTGCGTTCCATCCTTTCTCTAGAAAACTAGCTAAGTCTCTCCATGAGTAACTAACAACCTGTGCTAGGATATCCCTTCTGATTGTGAACGTCCACAGAAAGGCTTGGTAAGATTGATGATACCACTTCAGGAAGCATAAAATAATGAAAAAGAGGCATAGATTTGGAGCCAGAGAACCTGAGTTCAGATTCAATCCCTTCACTTTGTATTTTATGACTTTGGGAAAGATATCCAACATATCTGAGAAATAATATCAATTTATTTCATTTAAGACAATTTAAACAAGAGTATTTTAACTATTTTGAGATCACTGTAGATTTACATGCAGATGTAATACAAAGAGATTCCATGAAGCCTTCACTCAGTTTTCCCCCTAATAGTAGTATTTTGAATAACTATGTAAGATTGCACAACCAGGAAATTGATAGTGATAGAATCAACAAACCTTACTCAGATTTCAACAACTTTTTGTTTATTTGTGTGTGCATATAAGAGTTTAATTCCCTGCAATTTTATTCTATATGGAGATTTGTACGACTGCCACCACAGTCATACGCAGAGGAGTTCCCGTCTAAGGGTCCTTCGCTCTACCATGTCATTAGCCATAACTATGTGCTTCCTACCCTCACTGCCTATCTGCCAGCCATTAATCTGTCCCATCACAAGTTTGCCCTTCCATCTTGCAGTATTTAATATTTTGTGATAGACTTTTTCACTTAGTGTTATGTGGAGATCTATCTAGCCTGTTGCATATATCCAGATTTCCTTTTGATTGCAGAGAAGTATTGTATGGCATTGATGTGCATAGGTTCTCTAACCATTCACTCATTTTTAGGCAGTCGTTGTCTAGTGTTTGGGTATTATGAAGGAAGCCTCTACAAGCACTTACGTACTGGTTTTTGTGTGAATATTGGCTTTCATTTCTTTGGTATAAATGCCCAGAAGTGCCAGTGCTGAGTCATATGTTAAGCACACGTAGGACTTTTGGAAGAAACTGCCATATTGTTTTCGAGAGTAGCTACCAGCCATGTAGGAGTGTTCCAGTTTCTCTATACCTTCACCCACATTTGGTGTTGTAATGAATGCTTGGCTGTTTTGAAAAGTATGTAATATTTCACTGTGGCTTTATGTTGTAATTTAAAATTAAAAGTGATATCCAACAGCTTTTCATGGGCTTATATGCAATAGTGTATCCTCTTTGATGAAATGTCTCTTCATGTATTTTTCCCATGTTTAAAGACTTATTTTTCTGAAAGAGCAATGCAGTGGGGGACAGAGATTTAGAGAGATATTCTAACTGTTGGTTCACTCCCCACATGTCTGCAAAAGCCAGGGCTGGGACAGGGCAAAGCCAGGAGCTAGAGACATCATCTGGGTCTTCCATGTGAGTGGCAGTGGCCCAGACACTTGGGCCACCTTCCACTGCCTTCCCACATGAATTAGCAGGAGGCTAGATCAAAAGCAGAACAACTGGGACTGCACCCAACAATCTGATATGAGATGCAGGCATCCCCCGTGGCAGCTTAGCCAACTCTGCAGCGACGCCCATCCCTTCCTGTTGAGTTAAGACAGAACTTTAGATATTCTAATATTAGACCTTTGTCAATATGTGGTTTGAAAATATTTTCCCGGTCTATGGCTTGTCCTTTTATTATCTTCACAAGGTCTTTTGCAGAGAAAAGGTTTTGAATTTTTATGAGGTCCAAATGATCAGTTTTCCTTTTACAGATTTTGCTTTAGTTGTCAAGTCTAGAATCTTTTCTCCTATCCCTAAATCCTGAAGATTTCCTCTTATATAAATAAGTATATTTTTAAAACAAAAAGTTGCTACCCAGGTGTCAGTCATCCCATATTCTCAATAGCTTTTTTGTCCAGGTTGCCCTATCCTTACAGAGGCTCCCGGAGCAAAGCTTGGTTTATCAAGAAAACTCTAAACTGGTTCCATTCTGTCCTAGGGTTTTAAGCAAAAAAGCAAACAAGCAAGCAGCAAAAAGACCAGCCTATGTTCTAAAGACATGATCTGTGGAGGTGATGTGCTAGCGTTTAAGTAACTAACAAATGCATATTTACTGCGTATGCGTTAGCTAGTTTTTGGCTCAAGGAAAGAAAAAAAATTAACACTGGATCCCTGCTTTCCAGAAGCTCAAAATCAAGTTCATCAACTGGTGCCAGGAAGCACCCCTGTGGCACTTAACCATAAATGAGTTTCCAAGGATGGGTGTTGGGCTTGTTGGGTTGAGGCACTGCTAGGGACTGCTACAGGCATTTGGGGAGTGAATCGGTGGTTGGGAGATAGTGCTCTCTTGCTCTCTCGCCCTGTCCTCCTCTATCTTTAGCTTTAAAATATGGGTCAAGTAAATCAACAGACACTTTCTTAAAGCAGCGGTTTCCTCAGCTTCAGCAAGCACTCATTGAGCCCAAGGTACAAAAGATTATAGCTGGGAAAACTAAGATGAGCAATACCTAGGCTCTTCCTCCAAGAAGCTTGTTTTCCATGAAAGACAAGAAAAGATATGTGCAAGAAATACCTGCAATGGTGCAATAGAAAAAGCAAAGAAGTTTGAGCCTGACAAATCTCAGTTGTGACATCTGCTAGCTGTGTGAACTCGAGCAAATTAGTATCTGTGAGCCTCAGAGTTCTTTCTTTCAAAAATGGAGATACTAACACACAGTTTGCCATTTTGTTATGAGTATCAAGCTAGAACTTACAAAGACACTTCAAAAAGTTTTTGGAATTAAAAGAGAAGTTTATGTTAGTGCAAAAAAAATTTAAACCCATGCATACTTTTTCCATAATGTGCATTTGCCATGAACTCTTTGAAGATCATTCGTATGTAGAGCATCTTCCCTCTACATAGGCAGCAGAATTTGGTAACAGATGAGGTGTGTTTTGGAGTACTGGGGAGAAAGAAAAAGTGCAGGTGGCTTCCAAACTTCCGGTCTCTAACAGGACAGCTGATGTGCTGTAAATCCATGAATTTCTCCTGGGTTTCCTTCATGCTAATGGAGCCACCTACAGCCAAAATACAGGCTAACGGAGGAGCAACGTTGGCTGTTTTGTTTAGGTAGATGGACGTATTCAGTCAGGTGTTGGGGGGAGATCAGGAGAAGGCATGGACGGAGATGGAGACTTTGATGCTAGGTGGCTTCTAGATGGAGATGCCTTGCACGTGACTGAAAAGCAAACTGAGCCGAAGTTAAAAGCCTAGTCTGAAAGTCATCACTAGCAAGTGGTCAGTCATCTTGAGGTTATAATTTACAACAACCTTGAATGCCGTCTGTCTCCATAAGCAGGCAGTTCTGGAAATCAGAACCTTTCTAGCCCCTGGGCCCAATTTCTCAAGCTCAATCTGGACCCTAAAAAAAAAAATCCTCTGCAGGTGAGTGTTTGATGCAGCAGTATGTCAACACTTGGGACACTGCATCCCAGATCAGAGTGCTTGGGTCCAAGTTCCAGCCTCTGGCTAACGCACACACCAAGAGACAGGAGGTAAAGGTTCAAGCGCTTGGGACCCTGCCACCCACAGGGAAGTCTATGCTTAGGATTGGGATCTGGGCTCCTGGGTTTGGCCTGGCCCAGCCCAGCTGTTACAGGCTTTTGGAGAGTGAACCAGTGGACAGAAAAAAAAATCAATCAGCCTCTCTCTCTCTCTCCCTCTCTCTCTCTCTCCCTCTCTCTCTGTCATTAAAGTAAAAGTAAAATGGAAATAAATAACTTTAGCATTTTAAAATTCTCTTTAATTCTGTTTCCACTTCCTTTTGCCCTACTATGAGTATCCTTTAGAAATGTTTGGTTGCATCTAGATATATGTGCAGTCAGCCTTTCATATTTATGAGTTCCAATTCTGGGATGCAATCAACTGTGGATCAAGAATAATTTTTAGTTGTGTCTATACTGAAAATGTTCAGAAGTTTTTTATTATTATTCCCTAAATAATATGGTATAACCTCTATTCACATGAAAGTTATATTGTATCAGATATTGTAAGTAATTTAGAGATGTTTTAAAGTGTTCAGGAGTATTATACAGAGTATATGTAAATTCAACACTATTTTTCATAAGAGATTTGAGCATCGTCAGATCTGGGTTTCTACAGGGCATGATCCTAGAACCAGTTCACTGGGAAAATTCCTCTTATGGGTCATGCTTTTCCGAACTTTCTCCAACACACCACCATGTATCGGACGGCACGCTGTGCTTGGCAAGCCCTTTACTCTGTGTGCCTCAAGCCACCAGATCCTTTCCAAAGCTCAGAATGAGCAAACTCAAGCTCAGATTGCTGAGGACTGGACCAAAAACCCAGATGGTTAGTAGAAGTCCCAGGACTCAGGTCCACTTCCCCTAACTTCTACACAAGAAGCCCTCACCAAGTGGTAACTAGGGAAGCCCCTTCCTGTCCTGGCACCACCATATCTGCACCCCAGAAATCACACTTTGTGACCATTTTAGTGTTTCAAAAGAAGTGCAAACTCTACCTAAATGGTGAGGTTCTGGATAACGGAAACTCCCTGCAGTCTACTTTCATGTTCAGTATGAGGGTGGCCTAAGTGCTGGTTTGTGTCCCAAAAAGGCCAACATGGCACGGAGAAATTCTTTCATTCCTTCATGATTTGATTGATCAGTATTTTGTCTCATGCATGTGAGAGAAGCAGTGCCTAAGCAAGCGTAATCATTTTTATTCATTTGTTGTCTCTCTCCACTAAAGGTCAGAGTTAATCAAAGAAGGTGCTATCTATGATCAGCCTGAAATTATTAAGGACCTCAGAGACATCAGGCTGTGTGATCCCTGAGCTGAAAACCTCCATTTGTTCTCCAGGAACAAAGCAAAGCTGAGTCAATTGACACCATATACAGCTTCGATTGTTGTTATGGAGAACAGTTTATTATTATCTCCTGTCTCGGGAAGCTGTCATCTGTCTGGGGACTTGATGAATAGACTATATAAAAGTGTGGGCATCAGTGAATTAGCCAGTGATTCAGGCCTATTGAAAGGTCACATCTCATTTTTCGTGCCTAGTTGAAAATATGAAATGTTAACAATGTAGGAAACCCAAAACACAAATTACATTTTCCATCAGGAATTTAATACAAAATTTATTATTCAATAATAAATGTATTCAAAACTCAAAACAGTAGCTATTTCTTAAGATTTTAGGACCTTTGTAAAGCTTATTATGTTATAAACCTAGTAAAGTTTAAAAATAAATTTGAGAGGTTTTTGATAGATTGGTACCAATTATAAACTAATTTAGTTAGATCCTTTTATTTTTAACCTGCATTTGTAGCTGTAACATTTGATTGCCTTACACACAATACTTGTGTTCCTATTCCATGGGCCATGCCCGGTGAAGGAGACCTAGCATCTCTGCGTAGGCGGCTCTCTACCCAGCTAAAACATGAGGAGATTCTGTTTTAAAAGGAAAGAAAACTGGACACTAAGCAGCATCTGCAGTCTCAGGCACATTCCTGTTGCTTCTGCTGAGCTGGGTCCACAGCTGACTCTTCCCAGACAGATTTTTTCCCAGCAGCCCCACGGGGCCCAGTGCTTCTTCTGTGATTACTGTGGAGGCCTGGAGCGTATAGACTTTCATATACACTCAGAGAATGGCACTGTTCTCAGGACAAGTCTGCTAAGTGCTTGCATCTTCTTGATTGGGTTTTTATGTAGAGATTAGAGCTCATATGGAAATGCCACTAAGGATGCACTTTTATCAAGGATACCAGCCAACGTAATGACTCTGTACATAGTCATTATTTTCAGAACTACCTCTCTATACACCCTTGATTGTGGAAGATTTTCAAACTTGTCCCTTTGTAGTCATAACCTTGGTTTAAAGGCATTAAGGAGATGGAAATTAAAACTCAATGATGTGAGGTCAAAATTCATCATTTCAAAAACAAACAAAAGTCTGCATGAAACCATTTTTGGTGTGGGTTATTTCTACCTCCTGGACGAGGAAAGTTTGCAAAGTGATCGCTGAGTCTGTTTCATGGCTACATACATTTATCAACACATCACATTTAAACCGAGACAATCAGCATATTTTGTTAAAGGTCTTCAGTATTTTCTAAAAGCCCACATCTCCAAGCTACGATTTCATTTGGGTTTTTTTTCCCCTACTTTGCTTGCCATTTGAAAGTTATTTCTTTTTGATAGCTTAGTAAATCTTTAGCCTTTCATACACCAACAACCTGAGCTCAGATGAAGGAAGGAAATGCAAGGATGATTGAGAAAGGCAAGAAGGATAGCAGAGGGCAAAGGATAATGGAACCAGCGAGTTTCACTTCCTTTATCAAAAATAAACCTTTATGCTCAAAATCCACATCATATTCACTGTTTCCCAACATCCCTACAAATTTTTGAATCTATCTACTGTGTGCAAGTCCCTTATATTTAAAACAAAATTTCCTGTCCACGTTGAGATAGGTATTTTGAATTACATTACTTTGAGATTTTGCTACTACTTTAGGATTTTAAATGTTGCAATAATTTACATTTTCAGCCTTCTCTATATGAAAAAAAAAACAGGAAAGCACTTATTTCTATATCAAATGAGGGAAAGACAGAGAGCAAGAGAGAGCGAGCACATTACTTTTTACGCCTTATTACTTCTCTTTCTGACTGAGCACGAACATTCAGGAGTACATTTCTTGAATCTGCACCTGCTAGGAGTTGTCTCATTCTTTGATGTAGTTGGCAGTGTTAGAGGAAGCCAATCACTGCTGGGAAGAGAGGGATTTAGCTATTCTCCTGGCTGAGCCTTGGGGAGTCTCTATGAACATATTGCAATTTTCTGAAGAGAGATTCAGATTTTCATTTAATTCTCAAAAGTATCTGCAACTCCAAGTAGGTCATAAACTGTGGCCTCGTCTCCTTCTCGGAATTCCTTGTTTAATGTTCTTAATTTATTTCCATTTTATTTGAAAGGTGGGTTTGGGGAGGGAGAGAGGGAGGGAGGAAGAGAGAGAGAAAGAAAAAGAAAGAGAGAGAAAGAGAAAGTCTTCCATCCACTGTTTCATTCTACAAAGCCCACAATAGCCAGAGCTGTGCTAGCCAAAGTGGGGAGACTGGAATTCAGTGTGGTCTCTCACGTGGGCTGTAGGGACTTAAGAATCTGAGTCCTGCTGCTCCCCAGGGTGCATATCAGCAGGACTTGACCCTAAGCACTCAGATATGGCATGAGGCTGGCTCGTGTGGCCCCAACCACGGTGCCAAACACGTTCCCTTCCTTGGGGTTCTTGGGGTCCTTGGGGGCAAGTTTCCTTCCTCTACCTTGGGGAATGTGGTGGAAGTTGAGGGCAACCGTTACAGGAATGTGGGCTTGGAAAGAGGAGTTATGCTCTAAGTGGGAGTTGTCCCACCTTAGGGGTGCCCGTTATTCTCGGCCAGGCTCAGTCACCACACTCCCACACTCGGCCCTCAGATTCTCTGTTGAGAAGCGTTGTGTTTCCGGCGGGATCACACTGCCCAGCCCTTCGCGCACTGAAGTGTGTGTTTTAGACAGCGCTGCACCAGCAGGGGCTGCGTTAGCTCCCTGGAGGCAGGAGCCATCTTTCTTCTTTCCTGGCCCGCATCGTAGAGTACCTCCCCTGTAATACCTGCCCCAGAAAGCTGTATTGAATTGAGTTACCCTGTGTTAAGTTTAGCGAATCACTTAGGACTTGTATAAAATTCTGCTTCTTTGATTTATTAGATAAGCAAAATTTCCCCTGGGCTTCAGTATTGTACAAAATAACAAATTCAATTGAATATAAGCAGGGAAATTCTCCATAGCCAAAAAAGCACATTTGTACCCACTAGGGAATTTGTTTCACTTAATATGGGAATTAACCCCATACATGCTAGACCTGCCTTCACATCTTCTGTGAACCTCAATGTGCAGACCCGCCCAGAAAAATAAATAAATAGAACCTGGCTAGCCTTTGACTGGCCAAGATTTAAATCAAGGAAGTCCAGTGTTCTTTAACTTTATTAGATGTAGTTTATGTTTGACACGGTATGTCCACCTCGTGTTACATATTTAATTATTGGCTTTTGGTCTTGTAGCATCTCCCCTCTTCTGAGTACAAAGACTTTGAATAAATAAGCTTTAAATTAAACATCCCAGCCCTGAGTAACTGATAGGGAACACGGAAATGACAGACAGTGAGAAAGAATGAGAAAACAGAAGGAAATTAAAGGGGAAGGAAATCTGTGGTCCGATTGCTTCATCTTATCTCCTGGGCTTTCATTTATTCTGTTTGATGTTAGCACAAATGTTTGCTGAGCACCCAAATCTGGCTAAGTGCCAGCACAACAGCCCAGCCATGAACAAGGCAAGGATCATGCTCTAAACTACCAGGGATCACAAACAACTCCATTTTTATAACACAAGGCAAAAGAAAATGAATTTTAAAGAACTGTAACAAAGTGGGTTTGCCATGAAAGATGAGTTAGTTTCAGCAAAAGTGGTGAGATCCAATATTTCAGAGACCACGGAAGTTTCTGGAGCCTTGACCCAGACACAAGAATGTCTGGGCTTAGTGTAAAAGTTGACCTTGGTCTGGACAAAGAAGCAGGTGCTTTGACAAGTGCCAGTGGTGAGTGAGTCAGGGGGAAATGTTAAGTGCAGGCACAATGATGGCCTGTCCATCGGTCAGTCAGAGGATTTATCCAGCTCACTTTCAACCTCAGCATGTTAATTCTGTCCTGAATACATCACATTTGCCATCCACTATCCCATCCCATCCCACTTGCCAAAGACACACACACACACACACCACCCTGGAATTCAGCTACTGGTAGCCTTGACTTCTAAATGATTCAAGAATTAGAATTTTAATTCTGTGACTAACTGTTCATGTGACCCATCCTCACCCCCTACCTCACTAAGTAACCCTACCCCCACTCTGCCTCCTGAAGACCATCTGCTCAAATGTGTGAACAACCAAAAAAGGTTGCTGCTTTGAAGCAACCGTCAAGGGACATTTTCGAAGCATAGTGAGCCAAGATCCTAGGAAATCAAAATTTTACTTAAAAAGGCATACACTGTTTTCTTCCTATTTAAAAATTAAAGCAATAGAAAGAAACTTCACTTTCTAACACTAGAAGAGCCTGTATATGTTAAAACACTATTTAGAAAAACAATGACGTGGGGCCAGAGCTGTGGCATAGCTGGTAAAGTCACCACCTGCAGTGCCAGCATCCCATATGGGTGCCAGTTTCAGTCCTGGCTGCTCCACTTCTGATCCAGCTCTCTGCTATGGCCTGGGAAAGCAGTAGAAGATGGCCCAAGTCCTTGGGCCCCTGCATCCGTGTGGGAGACCCAGAAGAAGCTCCAGGCTCCTGGCTTTGGATTGGCACAGCTACAGCTGTTGCAGCCATCTGGGGAGTGAACCAGCAGGTGGAAGACCTCTCTCTCTCTCTCTCTCCTCTGCCTCTGCCTCTCTGTAACTCCGCCTTTCAAATAAATAAATAAAAAGATATTAAAAATAAAAAAGAGAGATGCTTTAAAAAAAAAGAAAGAAAGAAAGAATAACTGATGTAGGCAATACACAGCACATGATAAATTAAAGAAGCAAATCACAAAATAGGATATACAGCATAATAGCATTATTTTTTAAAGTGTGCATATTAATGGAAAAGCTTATAAGGATAAAGTTCCAAATATGTAATGGAATTATGAATTATTTTTAATTATTTTATTTATTTGAAAAAGATTTGCCATCTGTTAGTTCACTCCTCAAGTGCCCACAAGAGCTGGAGTTGGGTTAGGCTGAAGCCAGGAGCCAAGAACTCAGTCTAGGTCTCCCACAAGGGGGCAGGAACCCAATACTTAAGTGCTCACCTGCTGCCTCCTAGGGCGTGCAGTTGCAGGAAGCTGGACTAGAAACAGACCCAGGCCTTGAACCCAGCGCTCTGACATGCAGGTGCAGGCAGCCTGAGCAGCATCTTCACCACTGCTCCAACTGCCCTCCCGTGTGAGTGATTTTTATTTCTTCTATACTTGCCTGTACTGTCCAAATTTTCAAGGGTGGATATGTGTGACTTTTTAAGTAATTATAAAGGTCAGCATTGCTTTAAAAAATGTAACGGAAAAAAGCTTTTCTACGGCTATCACCTATCAGTTGTCTTGGAAACTTACTGGTTTTGAAACTCACATTTGGCTAAGAAATATGTAGAGTGGCTGTTGGTTGAGGTATTACAAAATATCTTTCCTCTTTTTGGGGGGAGGGAGCAAAATCCATTATCCTGCAGGAACATCTTTGTTCCCCAGTGTGTCCCCTTTCCCTGCCCCTTCCAATCTGCAGGTGGGAGAGAGAGAGTCCCCTTCGTCCCCTTCAAAGTTCTGCCTCCAAAGAACTTATTAACATGGTTGGTTGCACCTATACCCAAGGGCCCAATTTCCAGCTATGCTTCCATAGTCTCAGATCGCACATGGAGCAGCCTCTTTTAGTTCAAAGACAAAGACATGTGTCTTCCAGAGGGAAACAAATTTAAAAAAAAAAAAACAAAAACCACAGAAGCCTGTGGGAGCTACATGTGCCTCATAGAAGGAAACAGTTATAGGAGTTTGAAAGAAAAACGAAACAGAAAACTCCCATGTCCCACTGATTGAGTTTACCTGTGCCTTTGTTTCTTACCGCTTCTAATCTGGGGATCCAGGCTTAAAAGTGTGTCCCAGTACAAAATGTATGAAAAGGCTACTCTGTCATTTGATGATCAAAATATGACTTCAGCAGGAAGGGCTACCTCCCCCATAGGGCCCCTTGGATTGGATGTATGCCATTCCTGTGATACTGTCTGGTGCAGAAATACTTCTTTGGAAGTTGAGTTTCCTTATGATATTATTCCAGGATAACTTGCCTCCTGATTTTGTTCTCCAACTATCTCCTCCTCTGGGTCGATTATCAGTTTCGGGAACCTTCCTGAAAGCTGGCTACTAAGGGTGGACAGTCCCCTAAAGCATTGTTTACGTAGTATCTGCTCAGGGCACAAGAGCGTGGTAAGATGATACTCTTCCAAACAAAAAAACTCCCAGTCTAATAAGGGTGGATACCTGATGGCAGAATTCTAGCAGCTAGGCAAGGGGAGATGGAAGGAATGTTTTTAAAGCAAGGTTCTCCTGTACTTCCTTGAAATGTTCCCCTCCTAAGACTTCCTGATCAACCAACAAGTCATGGCAACTCTTCCCCAGAGCTGGAATCAGAAAACCTGAGAACTGGATGTGAACTGAGTCATCTTCTTTGATGGGCCAGCGTGTGATTAGCCATAGTCATCCGCAAGACCTAAAGTACACACCATAGGCTCCTTTATCAGCAGGTATGTGTTCCATAGTTTCATTAACTGCTGTCAACTTTGGGCCAAAGATATTAATATTTGTCTTCACTCTTTTGAGATAGAGACACATTCACATAATTATTATAGTATATTTATTATATTTTATCATTGTTCATCTTTTACCATGCATAATATACAAATTAATTCTATGAAAGGTATGTATATATGTGTGGGAAAAATATAGTCTATATAGGTTTTGGTCCTATCTGAGGTTTGAGTCATTGACTGGAGGTCTTGGAACATATCTCTCATTGGATAAGGGGAGTCTTTAACTCCATCTCCTTGTGAGATTCAATGATGCTCTTGTATTTTCCAAGGAAAATCCAAAATTCTCTCTCAGTGCACTTTTCTGATCATCACAACGTAAACCACATTTTTAGCCAAAGGAGCTGACCCCCTTAGTTCAATCCCGGTATCACCACACTCCTTGTTACATAAACTGCCCTACCGTGGACATTGTAGGATAGCCAACAGAAGATCCAGCTATCAGCTGGGTGCCCAGCAGCTTCTAGTAAAGAAAAGATTGAGACTGTATCCTTCAATTAATTATTTATTCATTAAACAAATATTGATTCAATGCTTCCCATGTGTCAAGAATTGTTCTAGCTGCTAAGGAATTCAGGGCAGGAATGAGAGGAAAAAAAGTCTCTGCTGTAACGGAATCTCTCTGTAATGAGGGGAAACAGATATTAACAAAGTGAGTGAGTGAAATCTGTCACAGGCTGGTTGATAATCACTGCTCTGAAGAATAAGAAGGCAGGGAGGGTCAAGATTCCCGCCTTGGAAAGGAAGAGACTGTGGCCCTGCAAAGCCCTTCCGAGAGGGAGATCTTTGAATAAAGACCTGAAGAGCCTTGTATCTGGGCAGAGAGCGTTCCACAAGCAAGAGCAGCAGGGAAAGTGATCTAAGGCAGGAAGATTGGCCAGGAGGCCGGGGTGCCTAGGACTGATGGAGTGAGCTAGAAGAGAGAAGTCCAAGAGCAGGTAGCAGAGGTCCAGGGCGAGGGCCACACTGACCACACAGAGACTTGATTTTTGCTCTGAGAGATGTAGGAAGCCACTGAAGGAGTCAGAGCAGATTCGTGGTGACAACACAGACTGCAAGAAGCAAAGGAAGAGGCAAGTGATCAGATAGGAAGTGTGTGCCCAAAACATCATGGCAGTAGTGACTTGGGCCAGGAGGGTGGCAGTGGAAGTCGCAAAAAGTGTTATTCAACTAACCTTGCCACTTATTTTTAATTATGCTATAATTATACAGAGAAGAAGGTGCTCTCTACCCCTGCTCCCCAGCTGCAAGAGAATCTGGAGAGGCTGTTAGACTGATTGAGTTCATTATGACGTGATCAATGACGCAAGAGCCAATGGATTAACTACCGCAAGGTCCATACGTACATCTAAAGGTAATTTCTCACAGCAAACACACGAAAAGTAACTGTAATTTCCTACACCTGGTAAGGAAACAAGCATCGCAAACTCAAGGTTCAGGGCCATATAGCAATAAACCGCTGCAGTGAAAGTGAAGCCTCTTGGGAAATTCCTTGCAAATAAGCAAGCCAGCACCTGTTTTCTGGTGACAAGATATAGAAAATAAAAGTGCTTCATTTCCAGTACACCAACACTTATACCCTACGTGTCTTTAAGGCAGCTGACTTTTGAATGGATTTGACTTCCTCGCAGACATTCAAGGTTCTTTCAAGGTTCTGCAAAAGCTGATGGAATGTCCTCACCTCCTTCGCCAGCTCTCACTCTCCCCAAGGCAACCCAAAGAATCAGAGACTGACAATGTCCATGTCTGTGCTACATTCAGCCACAGGAAGACTGCCTGAAACAGGGATAATGATCCATAGACCAACTGCATCGCTCTTTGGGAATTTGAAATGGGCAGGTCATAAAGTGGCAGCTGCAGAAGGAAGAGCAGGACATGGCAGCTGGACCTCAGTGGCTCCAGAGGCAGGAGTGTGTGCAGCAGCCCCAGGGCTAGTCTCTGGGAGGGTTCCTGAGTCTGTTCCCGCTTTCAGGGTCCTCGGCCTCCTGATGCCTTAAGAATCCTGGCTTGAGATAACCTGAATGCCCCAGCTCCTTGCAACTAAAAGCGTTGCTACAGGGGCAGGCATTTGGTGCAGTGGTTAAGTTGCTTCTTGCGATTCCCACATCCCATATCAAAATGCCTGGTTCAAATCCTGGCTCATCCACTTCCAATCCAGCTTCCTACTAATGTACACCCTGGAAAGTAGCCTGGCTTCAGATCAGGCCACCCTCCAGCTGTTGTGGGCATTCCCTTCCCTTCCCTTCCCTTCCCTTCCCTTCCCTTCCCTTCCCTTCCCTTTCCTTCCCTCCCCTCCCCTCCCCTCCCCTCCCCTTCCCCTCCCTTCTCTTCCCCTCCCTTCCCTTCCCCTCCCCTCCCCTCCTTTCCTTCCCTTCCCTTCCCTTCCCTTTCCTTCCCTCCCCTCCCCTCCCCTCCCCTCCCCTTCCCTTCCCCTCCCTTCTCTTCCCCTCCCTTCCCTTCCCCTCCCCTCACCTCCTTTCCTTCCCTTCCCTTCCCTCCTTCCCTTCCCTTCCCTTCCCTTCCCCTCCCCTCCTTCCCTTCCCTTCCCTCCCCTCCCTTCCCCTCCCCTCCCCTCCCTTCCCTTCCTCTTCCCTCACTTCCCTTCCTCTTCCCTCACTTCCCCCTCCTCCTCTCTCTCCCCCTTTTAAATAAATAAATAACCTAACGTTTTCCCCCGGGCACTAATAAGAAGAAGAGCACTGGGTGGGAGCCCTGGTCTATGTGAGTAGCGAACTGACACAAGAGCTCTGAGGAGCTAGCATGCCCCACTTGCCCTCTGTCCTTGTTGTCCTTCTGCCACAGGAGGGCATGGCATTCACTCCTTGAGGAGGACAAAGCCACCTTGCCAGATGCAGCATCCACTGACTCCTTGATCTTAGCCTTCCCCACCTCCAGAGCTGTAGGGAATGAACCTCTGTTGTTTAGAAAGGATGCAATCTCAGCAAGGTGTTATCACAACCGGAACAAACAGAGATCTGCTTCTGATGTTTGAGGATCAGAGATTTCTGGAACAGACAATGTTCCTCTCCAAAACCTACCTTGCTAACCAACTGACTGTATATGAGGAATACTGTTTTTCTAGGAAAGGTATAGACTTGCTGTCAGACATCAGTGCTTATCAGCACAGAGCCTGTCCCAGTGTCTGGCCGGTCTGCAGTCACCGTGGCAGAGAAAAACAGGCAACCCCATCCTTCTTGTCCTCACAAGCAATGTAACCAATTAAACACAGTCTAGAAGTAATTTTTGTGAACTACATGGCCCTCTGAGTAACTGTTTGCTAATAGCCCATGTATATCAGATATAAATAATAGGATTGTTAGCCACTATTCACCAGCACTTAATATATGCCAGGTCCTGTATGTATGTTATTGAAATTCAGCCTCATAAAAAGTCCTATGGGGCCATATGTATCCATTTCTGCATAAGAGACACGATGGCTTAAAGATGTGTGAGCCGATAGAGTGACACAGCCAGTGAGTAACAGTCAGGATTTCAGTCCACCTATGTCTGTGAGCCACATCCGTGCTCCCCACCCACCCCACAAAGCTGGAGGACATTGACGGTGGTTGTGTGGGAGGGTAGGGTCAAGCTTCAAGGAGCATGAGTGAGCAAGTGTCTTACAGGCGCAGAGCCAGGAGGAGCTGGGACGCTACCTCCACCTGCTGCCAGGCAGTGGTTAGCCTCAGGACACCTCAGTGCCTCCTGATGACCAGGCAGGGAAACACGGAAGGCAACTAGCTGGTTAGGGCCAGGGGCACTCAGGCACACGCTTGGATCTCCCAGTGGCTTCTGTGCACAAGTAGGCAACTAAGACTCATCCAGGAGACTGTCCTTAACCTAAGGGACCATTTTCTCTTCTGACGACAAAAGCATTCAGAATGAATACCAGCTCCTACACCGACATTCCTTCTCTAAACTTTCTATTTTGTAGTCAATTCCACCTCTAAATATCTTTTGCCTCTCAGACACATCTATGCAAAAGCCCACATGGAGTATCATAAAATGTGGCTAAAGGTGTTTGTTCTTGAAAACTGTCTTACAGGATTATGCTTTTCTAAAAATAGCACGAATGACACAAAAGCTCCTTGGCTCTGGGTGGCTCATTAGTAGCCCATGGTCTTCATTTTCAGGTAACTTTCCAAAATAGTAAATTATTCATGGATAGTTCTCCAGATTCAAAGGCCAAGTGCAAATCCCAGATGACTTCTGGAGAGCCCACAACTTGTTCTCTGTACTTTTGGCTTAATTAACTGAGAAAATGTGTTCTACATTTGCTCAGAAAAGCTATTTTGTCAGGCAGAAGTTCACCAAGTAATGTAATTTGCTGCCTCTATTGTCTGGGTCTCACAACACACCAGACACACAGGGCAGACTATTCATGCCAAAAACAAACTGAATTCTGGAAGAACAAAACAAAAAAGTGAATAACCTAAGTTATGCTATGTATAACACAGAAGTGAAGACAACACAGAGGCTGAGAGGGAAAGGAGCCTAGGGTTTGTGTTACAACAGAGAAGCCCCTCAGCCTGGGGGAGTCCATCAAAACCACAAAAGCTCCCCCTCCCTGTGGTGTCCTCCCCTCTTCACACCCCAGCCCCTTCTTGGTGAGCATGCAAATTAGCAAAGAGGACCATGGCTTTTCAGAGAGAAGGTTGCCACTTTCTATGGGTTTAAGTCATCTCCCTGAAGGCTCTCTCCATTGTAGCAGCCACTTCTGTGCCCTCTATTCCATCTCTACTCCACCTGGGTTTACTACCATTCAGTTCCATTAAACTACCAGGAGATAGCACCAGACTTCTCAGGTTCAAGGACAAAGTCTTCTGCAAGACTTTCCTGATTTCACATGCCAACTGTAAGCTCTGGGGGTCTCCAGAAACCCACACTTGACTGACATGACTATAAACTGGGGTGTTTCCAAGACCCTCTCCATCAGACTTGGAAATTTGCTAGAGCAATTCTCAAGACTCAAGGAAGCACTACACAATTACATTTTGTTGCAAAAGACACAAGAGGGAAAGTTCTGGAAGAGTCCAGAAAGGGCAGCTTTGCCCTTGGAATCATGAGATCATCTTCCAAGCATACCAGTGATTCAGCCACCAGGAAGCTCTACCTGGCCTCCAGTGTTCAAAACTTTATTGGGGTTTCATCATATGGGGAAAATGAATTAAATCATCGGCCGTGAGATTGAACTCTATCTCCAATCCTCCTCCCCTGCTTGGAGGTTTGCTTGGTCCAAATTTCCAACTTTGGGTTGGGTTCATGGTTGGTCTTCCTGGGGACCAGCCACTTTCCTAAAGCTACTTGGAAGTCCACCAGGAGCCTCTGCAATTAGAGGAATGAAAATATCCTAGCATTCAAGAAATTCTAAGGGTTTTTGAGGCTCTGTACCAGTAACTGGACAACAGAAAGAAGGTACATAATTATTTCACAGCCTTCACCATTATCTGCATTGTAATGACTCCTGGATTTGTGTAAACTTTGTTCCCCAGACTCGAATATCCATCTCCATATTTGGTATCTCACTTTGGCCTTTCAAATTCATTATGGAGCAAGTGAAACTAATGTGCCTCTAACACAGTGTACCAGTAGGGTTGAATCAGAGTAAATGGAACCACTCAATGTGACAGATAATGAGAGATTTGTGACACAGACTTCACTTGATGAAGAAACTGGTTAAACTATCTGTGTGAGGTTGCTATCTTTTGTATCTAGTATTGGAGCCTGAACTTTGCAAGAAAGAAAAATGGATATGTCACAGGGAAGAGCCAGCAGAACAGAGGTGCATCACAATGAGCTGGACCCCAGGAGGACAGAATGGAACCCACACTGGTGTCTCACACCTCCAGACCTCCAACTTACATGATACAAGTGACCTGCAAGAGAAACTGGCCCTCTTCATCATGGAGCTACATGTTCATCTCGACCAGGAGCTAGAGAAGGTAAAGTGAAGATGTGGAAGGAGCTGACAGCTGTTCCCAGGCCAACAAGGAGGCCTATAGATACATGACACGCGGGTGAGCCGGAATAGCCACTGGTACCTCCACACCCATTCTACAGCATGAAATCATATAGCTGCTGCTCTACTTCTGTCTTCCAAATCTCATGGAAGATAGCTCTTTTGGTCTCTGTTAATTTAGAACTGTTCAGAAAAGAGTATTCTGAGAAATTCAGCTCAGCTAAGTTGATACAGTCCCAATCAGCAACACACAACCCCCCAAAAATTATTCCTCCTGCCATTTTTCATATTTCATGAAATAGCCCCATCCTCTACTTGAATTTTTAAGTCGTAGATGTTGGAGAGTTATCCTCAACCTCTCCCTTTTCCACACAATCTGCACCCAATCAATCAGAAGCTCTTTCTATTATACTTTTTTTTTTTTTGACAGGCAGAGTGGACAGTGAGAGAGAGAGAGACAGAGAGAAAGGTCTTCCTTTTGCCATTGGTTCACCCTCCAATGGCCGCCGCGGCCGGCGCGCTGCGGCCGGCGCACCGTGCTGATCTGATGGCAGGAGCCAGGAGCCAGGTGCTTTTCCTGGTCTCCCATGGGGTGCAGGGCCCAAGCACATGGGCCATCCTCCACTGCACTCCCTGGCCACAGCAGAGGGCTGGCCTGGAAGAGGGGCAACCGGGACAGAATCCGGCGCCCTGACCGGGACTAGAACCCGGTGTGCCGGCGCCGCTAGGCGGAGGATTAGCCTAGTGAGCCGTGGCGCCGACCGTCTATTATACTTTCTAACAGTTTGGTTCCTTGATAGCAATAGGTCCAAGTTACTAACACTTAGGTTTCCATTTCTATAATAGCTTCTTCAATGGATTCCCTATTCCAAATGAAAAAAAAAAAAAAGTCTAAAATCATCTCCAAAGCTTATAAGGCTTTGCACAGTCTGAGAGCTGCTATCTTTATTGCCTCACTGACTCCTGTGGCTTTGTTAAGATTTATTTATTTACTTACTTACTTACTTACTTACTTGAAAGGCAGAGTTATAGAAAAAGAGAGAGATTTTTCATCCACTGGTTCACTCCCCACATGGCTGCAAGAAGCCAGGAGGCCAGAACTTCATCCTTGTCTCCCACGTGGTCGGCAAGGGCCCAAGCGTTCGGACCATCTGCTGCTGCTTTCCCAAGGTGCATTAGCAGGGAGCTGGACCAGAGTGATGCAGCAGGGACTTGAACCAGCACTCACGTGGGATGCTGGCATCGCAGGTGGCAGCTTCACCTGCTGCTCTACAACGCAGGCCTCCCGACCCCAGCTTTGAATACCTCACGAGTCCTGTGCTGCTCTTCCTCCAGGGTCTTGGCGCACACTTCTCCCTTGCATGGGCCGTTCTTTGCACTCCTGGCCTAAGGCCTGTGACTCTTCTCTGGCAGTGATCAGAGAGATGGAATGTCACTGCATTTGCAACTGAAAACACAAAAACTTCTGATGCTTCTTGTTTGAAAGGGAATACCCACGCACAATTCATATAATACCTTCTAAAAAAAGAGTCAGTCCTCGGCCCTACTGAAGAGTCAACTGACAATGGGAAAAGTTGGACAGTAAATTGCTCTACTTCAAAAGGCCTGAGCTAAACAGGTAGAGAAGAGAGTGAGAAAACTGGGGACTAAGTGTGAGAACTATTCTTTTGGGCACTTGCGTGTAGAAGAGAGAAGAGAAAACAGAAGCTAGATTTTTAAGAGATAGTACTTTCTACCTGGTAATACAATGTAGTGGTGAAGAGTGACAATATTTGGTGGTTTTTTAATTTTATTTAAGTCCTGTAAGTTTCATGTATTTCATATATACCGATTTAGGAACATAGTGATACTTCCTATCCTATCCTCCCTCCCAATATCCGGGTGTAAATCCAATTTCCGTAATTACTAGTTATGTTACTCAGTTACTTAATGTCCCTGTGATTCAGTGTCTTTATCTGTAAGACAGAAGCATTAACACTTTCAATACCATAAGGGTGTTAAGTTCACATGTATTATGTGTTTAGTAAATGTTACTCATGTCATATAGAAGATTCCTCCTTGGCATTGTCAAGAAACTCCACTAAACTGCAAATATGACACCATAACAGTGGTAAGACAGTGTTGTGATCTAAGCCTTCAAATGCCAGCTCAAAGATGATGTGGGGGCATGCCTTGGTCTGGTGGTTAAGATACCCGCTCCCCATATTACAGTACCTAAGTTTGAATCCCCGCTGTGGATGCCAATTGCAGCTTCCTGCTAATGCAGACTCTGGGAGGCCACAGACGGTGGCCCACACGGTTGGGTCCCAGTACTCACATGGGAGACTTGTACTGAACTTCTGATTCACAGCCACAGCTTAACCTAGTCCTGTGTCAGAGGGCATTTAGGGAGGGAACCAGTGGATGGGAGCACTCTGGCTTCCTCGCTCACCCTCTTTCAAAAAAAATAAAATTATTTGGTTGCTAGTCCCTCCGTTACGGAATCTAACTTCCTCCTCTAGGATCTCAGCAACAGTCTCCTTAGGTGCTGTGTCCTTGTTTTGTGTCTGAATTCCCACTGGAGCATACGGAAAGAACCATATGTCTCTTGTTCAAGGCCAATTCTCCAGTGGCTATCAAGAGGGCCTAGAATTTGGGTAAGGGTTCCACGTACATTTGTTGAATGAACGAATGAATGAATGAACCCATAGCTAAAGGCATCACAGGGAGTGTGAAGCACTGGTAGGTACTATCCCTCAAGAATAGAAAGTGCGACTTACAGCTAAAGTGATACAGGGGCTGGCACTGTGGCACAGCGGGTTATTGCCCTGGCCTGAAGCGCTGGTATCCCATATGGGTGCCAGTTAGAGACCCGGCTGCTCCACTTCCACTCCGGCTCTCTGCTATGGCCTGGGAAAGTAGTAGAAGATGGCCCAACTGCTTGGGCCCCTGCACCCATGTGGGAGACCTGGAAGAAGCTCCTGGCTCCTGGCTTCGGATCAGCACAGCTCCAGCCATTGTGGCCAGTTGGGGAGTGAACCAGAGGATGGAAGACCTCTCTCTCTCTCTGCCTCTCCTCTCTCTGTGTAACTCTGACTTTCAAATAAATGAATAAATCTTTTTAAAAAAAAGTGATAGAACACTGGAGTAAGAAAATAATGTTTTACTTTCGTAATTTACCAATTTTGTGGGCAAGCCACTCAGTTCATTTCCTCACTTTTTAATGGAGCTAGCCTCCCAGTTGTGTGGGGTGGGTAAAAGGATTACTTACCATACGTAAAATCCCCTAACTCTGCACGGTTGATAAGTGTCTGTCCACTGACTGGCATCATGTAACACTGACTTTACCCCTTGTTATTACATTGGAGGCAGCTCAGGTATCAGGTTAAGGGAGCCTAACAAGCCCACTCCCAGTTTCTGACTGTTCCTTGAACTGGCCAAGCCAGGATACTTATCCATTAATCTAAGTATCAGAATTTGTATTAATGAGTAAAAGACTGAAGGCCTTGAAAATTATCTTTAGGGGCCGGCACTGTGTCACACAAGGTTAATGCAGTGCCAGCATCCCAAATGGCCGCCAGTTCTAGTCCCGATTGCTCCTCTTCCAGTCCAGCTCTCTGCTGTGGCCTGGGAAAGCAGTAGAAGATGGCCCAAGTGCTTGGGCCCCTGCACCCACATGGGAGACCAGGAAGAAGCACCTGGCTGCTGGCTTCAGATTGGCGCAGCTCCGGCCATTGCGGCCATTTGGGGAGTAAACCAACGGAAAGAAGACCTTTCTCTCTGTCTCTCTCTCTCACTGTCTGTAACTCTACCTGTCAAATAAATAAAATAATAAAAAAAGAAAATTATCTTTAAATAATATGTGTCTCTGTCACTATGATATAATATGGGGATATAGAGAAGAACTGAGTGAATTATAGCTTATCTAAAGACCAAGGGCATAAAAGGATAAAAATTGGTGATAATTATGTCAAACCCAGAGAACTGAATTTATTTAGAACAGATTCTATGAGTTGATTTTGATGGTGACTATGTGAAGATATCACTAAAAATGACCCTCAACTGGTAAATTCAAGACAGGAAGTTTAACAACTGTAATATTCAAAACATCTATAATATGAAAAGCACTATAATTATTAAACTAAGGAACATTATCATTGTCTGGCAAGCACTACAGTCATGATAACAATCAGAAATGATGCATTTGTCATGATTGCAACTGACAATATAAGTGTCACATACTCTTAATTAATTATATCATTGAACTTTACCCCTGGGGGTGTTGTCATATAAATTCTATAAAGCCATCTTATTCTTAATGATTCCTGCAATGAACTTGCTCAAATAGATTAAGAGTTGTTATTCAATAATATTACCCTTAAAGCATGAATTAGCCAGGAAATGTTAGTCACAGCTGAATCAGTATTTTGGATGTTGAGTGCACAATCTGTCAAAATATAGTCTAATGACCATTGACAAGGAATCTTGATTGACAGACTTGGAGCTGCATATTGGCAACTTGTAAATATTTGTTGAATAGTACAAAAGGACTAAACGCTGGCGCATCCTTGTGAGTAGTGCTAATTCACTTTGAATTTGACATCCTCCTTTGCTTGGGCTTTCCGTTTCCTTGGGAGGTAGTAATAACTCACCGGTTATGCACACTGCTCACTGAGCGCCTGCTCAAGGCAGTCTGGTTACTTCTGTAAACCACTTTCCGATTTCTCCATTTGATAATTTCTGCTCTCAGAAAGTTCACCTCAGTGCTGAGATTGATTCTGGTCCAGGAAGGCTCCCCAAGGGGAGGGATTTGCCTTCCTAAACTCCTCCAAAATCTTCTGCCTAGCACACGGCTGGCACTGGGGAAGGCGGAACGCTGGGCTCTGCTGCATTGCTGTAGCCTGGGCTGCCCAGGGCAGACAAGGGCGAGCTGTGCCCTTCTCGGGGTGCACACGGGCAACACGTGGCCTTCACCTGGACGCAGCTCGAGAGACTCGGGGCTGCCTTTCCCCTTTCAAGTTCGTCACGGAATGCCAGACACATTGCCAGGGGACACCTTCTGGTTTGTGCTACCATAGCAGAATAACAGAGTCTGGGTAATTTGTAAAGAACATATTTTACTTCCCTTCTAGACTCTGCCAAGTCCAAGGTCATGTGCGGAGGGTTTTCCTGCTGTGTCCTGACATTGGAGAAGGCAGAGGACCCAAAAAGGAGTGAACTCTGTGTCCCCACATAGCAGAAGAACAGACGAGAAGGGAACCCACTCCCACAAGTCCTTTTTAGTCTTTTGAGAATGTAATTTTATTTTATAGCAAGTTTTTTGGTTCTCTCAATGTAATAATTTTTGAAATAACCTTTTTATTTTCATTGTAATCAAAGGCCTAATGTCCCCACTAAATAAAATTTCAACAAATGAAAGAAAAAGCCATAGTTTAGCAAGAATATAGCAAGGGCTATAAAAAAATCATCAAATGAAAAATGATCAACTTTATTCATATACAGTAAATTTTTAAAAAGTCATTAAAACTATGATAGTACACAATCCCTATCTATCTGTTTGACAAAGGTTTAAGACAAAGTTCAGAGAGTCCTTTTTATAATCATATTAATTATTCATGAGGCAGAGCACTGATGACCCAGTCATGCCCCAGAAGGTCATACCTCTCAGCCCGTGAGTACTGGAGGACACAAAAGACCACAGCACTAGGCAATTCAAGTACTTTCAGATTTCACTGTGCCACAGCCCTCTGAGAGAGGCACTGTTATGTCTAGCTTATGGATGTGCTTGCTGTGGCAGAGAGAGTCCAAGTAATTTGCTCAAGATATTATGGAAATAATACTCAAAGCCAAGTCTCCGCTCTCGATCACTATGCCATGTTCAAGTTCCATGTAATACTGAAAATAAGTCCCACAGTGCTAAATGTTTGAGTGACTGGGCTCTGTGCTCCTGTGTAAGCCACTACCTTTCCCCACTCAAGGACATCATTCCAGCAATTGTACCTTCTCTCTTCTGTATCATAAATGTTTCCCTTCCCACTAATTCATCCATAATCACACAAATATACTACTGCTTCTTCCATCTTGAAATAATCACTTCCTGATTCTGCATCCCCTTATACCTGCCATCCTTCAGAGCGAATCCTGCCAGATGAATCATGTAATCTCAGTAGTTACAAGAGACTTGTATTCCTTCTGTATTCTGTATCAGAAACTGAACTTCAAAATCATCCAAAGACTGTTAGCATCTTTTACATTGGGTCCTTTCTTTTTTTTTTTTTTTAATCTTTTATTTAATGAATATAAATTTCCAAAGTACGACTCATGTGTTACAATGGCTTCCCCCCCCATACCGTCCCTCCCACCCACAACCCTCCCCTTTCCCACTCCCTCTCCCCTTCCATTCACATCAAGATTCATTTTCGATTATCTTAATATACAGAAGATCAGCTTAGTATACCTTAAGTAAGGATTTCAACAGTTTGCTCCCACACAGAAACATAAAGTGAAAAATAATAGATGATTTTTTTTAAATGATGATGAAATCAGATCAGACCTATTGTCATGTTTAATCCCAGTGAGAGTCAAGTTGGGAATTGATAATTTCTTTCTTTCTTTTTTTTTTTTTTTACAGAAGATCAGTTTAGTGTACATTAAGTAAAGATTTCAGTCGTTTGCACCCCCATAGAAACACAAAGTGAAATATACTGTTTGAGTACTTGTTATAGCATTAAGCCTCAGTGTACAGCACATTAAGGACAGAGATCCTACATGAGGAGTAAGTGCACAGTGACTCCTGTTGTTGACTTTACCAATTGACACTCCTGTTTATGGCATCAGTAATCTCCCTATGCACCAGTTATGAGTTTCCAAGGCTATGGAAGCCCCTTGAGTTCTCCGACTCTTATCTTGTTTAGACACGGTCATAGTCAAAGTGGAGGTTCTCTCCTCCCTTCAGAGAAAGGCACCTCCCTCTTTGAAGACCTGTTCTTTCCACTGGGATCTCACTCACAGAGATCTTTTTGCCAGAGTGTCTTGGCTTTCCATGCCTGAAATACTCTCATGGGCTTTTCAGCCAGATCATTGGGTCCTTTCTTTTACTACACTGAGCCCTAGATTGTATTTTTCATTTGAAATTTGGCTAAGCTTTTTTTTTCACTAAGTTAGAACTTAGTAACAAGGAAATAGGGATTTAGACTGGGAAGAGACAGTAGAAGTTTGTTGGCCCTCTGTCATTTTGTCATCATTCCGTGACACCAGAGTTGGGAATATGGAGTAATCACAGGAACTCCGTTGGCACAACTGAAAGAAAGCTCTTGATGAAAGTTCCCTCTTAGTGATGTCTGAGAAATGCTTTTTTCTCCACAGATTGAGTCCATTGGATGCAGTGTTTTGCTATAAAATGTACATATAAATATTTTCTATAAATAAAATTATTTGAGGCATAAAATGGGGAGTTTGCTGCATAAAAAGATAAAGCACAATAAGCAAGATGAACAGAGAGGCACAAGAGAGGGGACTGTGAGTTGTTACGGACCCTTTTGTAATGCAGAGAACGCCTTTGTAATGAAAAGCACTTATCTGTCGTGTAGCTCTACCTGTTCATGTATCAGCTGTGTTATACGAGCAGCATTATTCCTTATGCTGTTTCTTGTCAATGTTCTTTTTGTAGTACATGCTCCTCTTATCTACAGTGAACACAGATCCATGAGTCTCTCTCCCTCTTTCTCTCTCTCTCTCTCTCCTGGTGTACGTAAACAATAAGAACAAGGGAATTATTGCTATATGCAGCATCAAGGTGAATCACAGAAACAAAACACTGGGCAAGAGAAGGCAGGCCAACAGGAGAATACATATGTACAATTCTGGTTATATGAAGTTCAAAAGAAAGAAACCAGTCTTCAGAGACAGAATTCAGGATGGAGGAAGACAGTGGAAATGAATGAGATGAGACATGAGCTGACCCCATGGGTGCTAAAGTTATCCACTTTTTACCTGGGTGCAGGTCCATGGGTCTTTTCTCACTGCGAGTGTTCATCAACCTGAACTTTATGCCTTGAGCTGTTTTCCATACAGGTATTCCAGTTAGGAAGTATTGTGTGAGCAGTGGTTAAGCCACCATTTGGGACCCCTGCATCCACATCAAAGTGCCTGGTTTGAGTCTCAGCTCCCCTACTTCCCACCCAGCTTCCTGATAATGCACACCATTAGAGGCAGCAGATGATGGTTCAAGCACTTAGGTTCCTGCCTCCAGTGGAGGGACCCAAATCCGTTTACAGTCTCCTGGCTTGGGTCTGGCATGGCCCTGCCTGTTGCAGGTCTTGGAAGAGTGCATCAGAAGTTAGAAGAAAAAAAAAATTAAAAAAAAAAAAAGAAAACATGGGGCCAGTGTTGTGGTCTTACAGGTTAAACCACCACCTCTGATGCCAGCATCTTATATGGACACCAGTTTGCATTCTGGCTGCTCCACTTCTGATCCAGCTCCCTGCTAATACACCTGAGAAAGCAGCAGAAGGTGGCACAGGTGTTTAGGCCTGAACCTGCGTGGGACACCCAGATGAAACTCCTGGCTTCAGCCTGGCCCAACGCTGGCTGTTGCAGCCATTTGAGGAGTGAACCAGTAGATGGAAGATTCTCTCTCTTTCTTTCTTCCTCTTTCTCTTTCTCTCTGTCTCCTTGCCCCCAACCCATAAATGTGCCTTTCAAATAAATATTTTTTAAAAAATAAAATAAAATCATTATGTTTTTAAAAAAGAAAGAAAATGTTGGGAAACACAAGCAATTTTTTCTTCAATCCTCAGTTCTCAACTGGAAAAGAGCCCTATAACAGGAGAAAAACTAATAGAAATATATTAGCTGTAAATATCACATAAACATGGTGGCTTTGAATTCCAGCTTCTATAGCATCTTGAGCAAAGAATGGTGAAGTTTACAGACTTGACAAGACAAAGGAAGGGCTGTGGGATTCTAGCATCAGCAACTTTGAGGAAAACAGATAAATGACAAATAAAGGCTTGGTTATGCTTGGTGAGGAGGCTCTCTCTGCCACCATCTTCATACCAATAAGCGTCCCAAGCTGTGTCCAGCCATTAAGTTCTCTTCTCCCTGATAGCATTAGGGGAGATACACAAGGCAAGATACCATTCATCGTAGTAAGTACATCTCCTGTTTTCAGGCAAATAGATAAAGCACAGACAGCTTTTCTGCATGTGTTTCCTCTTCTTCTTTGCCTTCCAATTGCCTTCTGTATTTTGGTGTAGCATCCTCTGGTCTCCCCCGGAAGTTAATGTAAACAGGAGTAGCAACGATGAGACAGCTGTGTGTGGTGTGGTGCACAGTTGGAACACATCTCCCATGACTGGGATGTAGGCAAAGCCCATCTTCACTTTTCCTTTTTCAGTGCCTTTTTGGCATTTCCTGGATCACTTCTTTGCTGACCTCTGAGCGTCTCTCGTGGTCTCTCCTGAGGCCCCTGCCCATGGGCTGCACTCCCTGCCCCCGTGTGGCCATGCTCAGAACTTGCATTCTCCTTAGAGCACATCCTGCAAGAAGGACATCCCCCAAGGCTGCCTGGGTTCAAATCTCATCCCTGCCTCTTTGGATCGGTGTGACCTCAGGAAACGGATTTAAACTAGGTCCTTTGCAAAGTTTGTTTTGAGAATTATGTGGCTTAATTCAGGTCAGCCCAAAGGGCAACCTCCATCAATAAATACAAGCTGGTGTTACTGTTAGAGCAGTAATCAGGAGCTACCTTGTGCAGAACTATACCTTGGTGAGAGTTTGGATTTTATTTAGAGTATGTCATAAGAATTATGGCAATAAGCCCAGAGTGAAAACCCTATACAAGCAAAAAAGCAAATGTGGTGATGTAACTCTGCTTCCTGTTGAATTTAGGAGTCAGGAAATAGGGAGTGACTTTTGTGCTTGGATAAGGAGAATTCTGAATGGTTTCATAAATGCACCATACCCCTTGGCAACACCAGGGTAAAATATACAGCTCCAGGCCTCCCTGGGATACTGCCCTATAAATACATGGCGTCCCATCCTCATTCTCTGGTCTCAGATTGGACCACTGTCTTGCTAGGAATGTCCCTTAGAGAACATAAAATACTCGCAGAAGAGATGACCATAGGGAGATCCAAGAAGAGGCAAGGAGAGCCACTGGATGCCAAGGGTTGGGACAAGGTCCTTGAGAGGCAAGAGAAGAGTCAGTGATGCATGTGCAGATCATGCCCGACAAAGCATTAACAGCAGAGGCATCAAGCACTCAAAGAGTGCTCAGTAACTGCACCTTCGTGCAGACAATTCCCAGCTATGTCAACACAGATTTTGAGGCATGGTAAATTTAGAAGTAACACAGCTTGGAAGAGCATATATCCACTTCAGGCTCAGATTAACCAAACACACTCTTTTCTACCTTGTAAAATATCTTTGTTTTCCCCAAATAGCAATTATAACTTCAGCACAGTAATAAATGTTTGAACACTATCAAAGTAGGGAATGATCCCTATTTTGAGAACATCTGGGTCAAACACCAAGTTGGATGTTTTATACAGAATCTTATTTATCTATCACTATAACATCACAGTAAGCAGTGGTACTCACAAGAGCCCACTGTTAAATTGTCAAGAATTTTGTTAGCCAGTTCTGAGATAACTTGAAATTTGCTATGATGGTAATAGTTATACTTGCGAAACTGGCAGATGCCACAAATCGGCTCCTACCCCATCCAAAGAGGTGGCTATTATGCATTTGTCAACACACAATTCCATGAGTTATTATTCTCATTAATGAGGAAGCGTGGGCCTGGATGAGTTTTATGTCCTCCCCAAGGTTATCCACCCACGCT
Organism: Oryctolagus cuniculus; assembly: GCF_051225735.1. Classification (NCBI taxonomy): domain Eukaryota; kingdom Metazoa; phylum Chordata; class Mammalia; order Lagomorpha; family Leporidae; genus Oryctolagus; species Oryctolagus cuniculus. The sequence goes on from NC_142882.1 coordinate 75,548,574, forward strand.
GCAATGTCAGGGTGTCCAGCTTCAAAGCTCACAGTCTATCCCTTGAGCCTGGCTTTATAATTTGAAGTCATCACTAATAATCCACTTCATTAGAGGTATGATTTGAATTTAATTGAGGAGCATAGCTCGTAATTTAAACAATCATTTTCCTAATTTGTTATATTAGTACTTTACTATTAATAAGAATGCTTAAAATGGCACGGCTGAAGGAAACTCAATCAATTATATTTTCATTAATTTTTCTGAGCCACTCTTATGCCAATGGCTGTGTAATTTGGACCCAGAAGTAGAATCACTCAGAATGCAGGACTTGCTCAGTGAGAGATCACAGCTATATAATGAGAACAAAACAATTTCCAAATAATAATCACACTGTTTTCCTCAGCACCAGGGGACCAGTACCCTTGGAGAGCTGACTCAGCCCCAGTGCGGGCACCAGTGAAGGACAGAGCTGTGACATTCATGACACCAAATCCCTGCGCTCAAGGTCAACGAGGGTAGATCTTAGGATGAGCTCTCAACCTTGGCTACACTTTATTTTTTATAAGTCTCTAGGTGGGCGTTTGGCACAGCCATTGCAATGTCACTTGGGATGCCACATTCCCTATCAGAGTGCCTGAGCTCCAGTCCTGTCTGTCTCCACGTCCAATCCCAGCTTCCCGCTAATGCTCAGCCTGGGAGGCAGCCGGCAGGGCCAGGGCCTTATGTCCTTGGGTCCCTGCTACCCACATGCAGAGCCTTTGCCTCAGCTTTCCCTTCAGATCAGTCAGGCAAACTGACAGCTCAGTGGTGGCCATGACCTGATCATGGTCTTGTTCTGCAAGCACTCCAACTCTGGGAAGAAGATATTGTTGACTGTGTCCGTTCTGGGTCAGTTTCATAGGCCACAGGTTCATGCCACCCTCCAATTCCACAGAATCGTAAACTGCACTAATAGCTCTACTCCTAACCTCAGCCTAGGAACTGAGTATCAGTTAGCAGAACAAAGAGTTCAGTGAAATGCTCTCTCCAGGACACATTCAAACAGGCCTACTGAGCAACTTGAAATCTCCTTGGGGAGCAGACTTTGACTTAGCGCCTATGATGCTGCTCGGGCTGTCCACACCCCAGGTCGGAGTCCTCGGGTCCCAGTCACAGCTGCACTCTCATTCCAGCTCTCTGCTAGTGTGCACTCTGGAAGGCACTGGGTCCCTGCCACCCACATGGGAGACCTGCACTGAGTTCCAACTTCCAGCTTTAGCCTGGCCTAATCCTGGCTGGTGTAGGCATTTAGGCAATGAACCAGCAGACGGGGGCTTTCTCTGTTTCTCTCTCTCTCTCTCTCTAACTCTAACTCTAACTCTAACTCTAACTCTAACTCTCTCTGTATCTCAAATAAAATAAAATAAATTTTAAAAATAATATAAAACTATGTTCTTTCCTAGTACATGATAATGATCCCTTCAAAGTAGATACTATGAAAAAAGTAGATACTGTGCCTTTTGAATAACTACATTATTCTATATTTATTCTTTTCACATATACATGATTCACTAATATTAGGCCATAAAACATATTCTGTAATTCCAAGGAAGAAATTTTAAGACTGACTTTTGTATTGTTATCCCTTTTTAATTGTTTCTGTGGTGCCAACCTCTTATTATGACTTCAAGACATAATAATCAAGCTTGCTTTCACCAATTTAGCCAGAGAAAAGCTACACTGGTTTCCTCTGACAAGGTATTCTGGGAAGTCACTTATTTGTTGACTCAACATACAGTACAGAGCATCTGTGCCTCTTAAGCACTGAAATAGGATCCACCGATAAATTATAAAACGAGGCTGAGATGAACCAAATCACCATCTAGTCATGGATGACAAAAACATAGTCGATTGCCATGAGGAAAATTTAAATAAAAGAAGACACGCTCTGTGCGCAGACACTTCCATCCTGCTCTCTGCTGGATCGCGTACACCAGGAAGAAGCCGAGTGGTTACCAGATGTTCCGAGGGGAAGAGGGAAAGAGGGGGCATTTGACCTGGGATTGAAAAATGAAATGATACATGCAGAAGACGCTAAAGGAAGCACATTTTTAAAAATCAAAGTTATACTGGTGGGTCTTATTTCACTAATTCAGTTGTTTTCCATTTGCAGTAAATAACACAGTGTGGTTCCAAACCTCATTTTCCTGTCTTGGAAGTCCAGCAAGTTATCAATAGGCGCAAGGATCAATATCAATATCAGTAGTCAAGACAAGGATGAGTCAAGGCTGATTCATCCAATTAGTGTTAGTTTTTCTGAAGGAGTCACTGACATACACTTAGTTCAATGATGCCACCATTACTCAGGAAAACACTTGAATCACCACCTGTATCAGGTGCTTTTTAAAAAAAGATTTATTTATTTATTTGAAAGTTACAGAGAGAAGGAGAGGCAGAGAGAGAGAGAGAGAGAGAGAGGTCTTCCATCTGATGGTTCACTCCTCAATTGGCCACAATGGCTGGAGCTGCACTGATCCAAAGCCAGGAGCCAGGAGCTTCTTCCAGGTCTCCAATGTGGGTGCAGGGGCCAAAGCACCTGGGCCATCTTCTATTGCTTTCCAAGGCCATAGCAGAGAGCTGGATCAGAAGTGAAGCAGCCATATGGAATGCCAGCACAGCAGGCAGCAGCTTTACCTGCTACGTCACAGCGCCGGCTCCTCAGGTACTTTTTTTTTTTTTTTTTTTTTTGACAGGCAGAGTGGACAGTGAGAGAGAGAGAGAGAGAGAGAGAGAGAAAGGTCTTCCTTTGCCATTGGTTCACCCTTCAATGGCCGCCATGGCCGGCACACTGTGGCCGGCGCACCGTGCTGATCCAATGGCAGGAGCCAGGTACTTATCCTGGTCTCCCATGGGGTGCAGGGCCCAAGCACTTGGGTCATCCTCCACTGCACTTCCGGGCCACAGCAGAGAGCTGGCCTGGAAGAGGGACAACTGGGACAGAATCCGGCGCCCCAACTGGGACTAGAACCCGGTGTGCCGGCGCCGCAAGGCGGAGGATTAGCCTAGTGAGCCGCGGCGCCGGCCCCCTCAGGTACTTGTAAACAACCTCATCATCCTTAGTGCTCACAAAGGATCAGACATCAGAATGGTCTCCAACATGTTAAGCAAAAAATGGAAACTAAAAGACAGTGACATCTGTAAAATCCGAAGGAAGTAGACTGTGTGACACACTTACTGTATCTATTATTGGTTTCCAAATCATTTTAATCTTTCCAAAATTTGTATGATAAAATATGCTAGTATTTGAGAAGAAAACAAAAATAAGAAGGAAAAGAATCTGTGCCTTTCTCCCACTGTACATCACAATGCTTTTCCTGAGTATAAATTCCAGCAGAGTTTCTACTTCTGCTTCAGTAAAAATGCATCCTGCCTTATTGCTTCTTTTGAAAAAATCTTGCAAAAACTCATATGAAAAGCTATAAAGATTACACTTGTGAATACCTGCAGGTGTGGCATTAAAGTGTCCGTAAAAGTGAAGTGAGTTTCTTAAAAGCAGCACAAAGTTCGGACATGTTTTTCATCTATGCATTCACTCTGTGTCTTTTAATTGGGGAATTTAATCCAATTATATATTTTTTAACTTTTATTTAATGAATATAAATTTCCAAAGTACGACTTATGGATTACAATGGCTTCCCCACCATAACGTCCCTCCCACCCGCAACCCTCCCCTTTCCCACTCCCTCTCCCCTTCCATTCACATCAAGATTCATTTTCGATTATCTTAATATACAGAAGATCAGCTTAGTATATATTAAGTAAGGATTTCAACAGTTTGCTCCCACACAGAAACATAAAGTGAAAAATAATAGATGATTTTTTAAATGATGATGAAATCAGATCAGACCCATTGTCATGTTTAATCCCAGTGAGAGTCAAGTTGGGAATTTAATCCATTTATATTTAAGGTAATTTTTGACAGGTAAGTTCCTACTACTGCCATTTTGATACTTGTTTTCTAGTTTTGTATAGTTCATTTCTTTCTTTCTCCCTCCCTTACAATCTTCCTTTGTGGTTAACTGATCTTAGCTAGTAATGTGTTTTACTTACATCATTATTTTTGTTAATTCTCCTATAGGTTTTAGCTTTGTGCTTACCATGAGGCTTACAAAAACATCATTTGCTTATGATAAGCTATTTTGAACTTATAGTGACTTAACATTGATTTAACAGACAGGAAAAGAACCTACAGGAAAGAGATAAGAAATACTAGTAAAGAACACACTTGCACCCCCATTTTGAATTTTGATGTCCCATTTAAATCCTTTATATTATCTGTCTCAACATATTAATATGGTTATTTTAAACTGTTTGGGATTTTAGTCTTCACACTAAAGATAAGAATGGTTTGTGCTGCATGCTTATAACATAGAGCATTCTGGATGTTTCTGCATAATTCCGTCAGTGAGTTTTCTGCCCTCTGATATTTTCTTCTCACTCATTGGTGAATTTTCTTCAGTCTGAAAAACTCTTATTAGCATTTCTGGAAGATGATCTGCTAAGAATTCTCTCAGCTTTTTTGGTTTGGGAATGTCTTTATCTTAAGGACAGCTTTGCTAGTTATAGCACACTTGGCTGGCAATTTTTTCCTTTAGTACTGTGAAAGTCTTAGCCCACTGCCTGGTGGCTTTTCAGATTTCTAGAGAAGTCTGCATTCAGGCAAACTGGGACTGTATGTGTTACTTGCTGCTTTTCTCTTGAAGCTTTGAGAACCCTCTCTTTATCTTAACCATGGTGAGCTTGATTATGATATACCTTGAGGTAGGCTTGGTTGCAATGAATCTAACTGGTGACCTTTGACCTTCCTTACTGAGTAGTTGTATTTTTCCCTAAAGTTGGACGTTTTCTTTCCTTGTCTATTTTTTAATTGTTTCTGTGGTGCCAACTTCTTATTATAACTTCAAGACATAATAATCAAGCTTGCTTTCACCAATTTAGTCAGAGGAAAGCTACACTGGTTTCCTCTGACAAGGTATTCTGGGAAATCACTTATTTGTTGACTCAACATACAGTATAGAGCATCTGTGCCTCTAAAGCACTGAAATAGGATCCACCGATAAATTATAAAATAGGCTTTCTTGCCCTTTGGCAGCCTGAATTCCCCTTGAACCACACCAACTTGTAATTTGCTCTTTCGGGCTTTCCCGAAGCTTCTGCGAGCTTTCTTCATTCTTCCTGATTCTCTTTTCTTCTTTCTCCTGCAACCTGTGTATCTTCAGATAGCCCAACTGCCAGCTCATGTAGTCCTTCTCCTATTTGATCTATTCTGCTGCTTCTGTCGCTTCTCAAATTTAGCTTAGTATACTTTTTAGTTGAAGAATTTATGTTGGATATATTTTAATTCCAGTATCTCTGCCAAGTCTCTCTGTAAGACTACTAAATCTTGTTTTCTTGAAGCTCATTGAGTTTTCTTAAAACATCTTGTTTAGGGACTGGCACTGTGGCGAGTTCGAGACTCAGTTGCTCCAATTCCAATCCAGCTCTCTGCTGTGGCCTGGGAAAGCAGTAGAAGATGGCCCAAGTCCTTGGGCCCCTGCACCTGCATGCAGGTGCAGACTCAGAGGAAGCTCCTGGCTCCTGGCTTCAGATCGGCACAGCTCCGGCCACTGCAGCTGTGGTGGACTGAGAAGGTCATGCCAAGATGGTAGCTGGCAAGTGAGCATCAGTTACTCAGGAATGGCCTCAGAAACCACCTGGGAAACCACTTGGCAATGGAGCCTGCCTGGCAACAGGCTGTGCTTGGTTAGGGCATAAACTGCCGCTTGACTGGATTGGCTGCCTCAGCTATATAAGCTGCTGCACCAACTGAAATAAATGAGTCTGTGGGCTACTCACCTCTGGCCTGCTTTCTTCTTCTTCTTCTTCTTCTTTTTTTTTTTATTTTTTATTTTGACAGGCAGAGTGGATAGTGAGAGAGAGGGACAGAGAGAAAGGTCTTCCTTTGCCGTTGGTTCACCCTCCAATGCTGGCCTGCTTTCATCTGACTCCGGGGTCTGTGTGGTGACTACACGCCTCTTGCTCCCACTGCACTCCTCCTCTCAGAATGAATCCACAGCAACATGCAGCCAACTGGGTAGTGAACCAGCAGATGGAAGACCTCTCTCTCTCTGCCTCACCTTCTCTCTCTATGTAAATCTGACTTTCAAATAAATAAATAAATCTTTAAAAAATAATAATAATAGTGCCAGCGCCGCGGCTCACTAGGCTAATCCTCCGCCTAGCGGCGCCAGCACACCGGGTTCTAGTCCCGGTCGGGGCACCGGATTCTGTCCCGGTTGCCCCTCTTCCAGGCCAGCTCTCTGCTGTGGCCAGGGAGTGCAGTGGAGGATGGCCCAGGTGCTTGGGCCCTGCACCCCATGGGAGACCAGGAGAAGTACCTGGCTCCTGCCATCGGATCAGCGCGGTGTGCCGGCCGCAGCGGCCATTGGAGGGTGAACCAACGGCAAAGGAAGACCTTTCTCTCTGTCTCTCTCTCTCACTGTCCACTCTGCCTGTCAAAAAAATAATAATAATAATAATAAATTAAAAAACAAAAACCATCTATTTTGAAATGTTCATCTGAGTGTTTGAAATTCATTTTTTCTGGTGGGTTTTTGGCACCATATGTTGTTTGTTAGGTGAGATCATGGTTCCCTAGAAATTCTTGACACTTTTGGGGTACAAGGTTGTCTGTGCATTGAAGGAGTACTAGTGGCAAATGGCATCATTTGTGGCTGTGCTTTTCAGAAATTCTATGCAGGCTGTTAGTTTACTCTGAGGCTCTGACACTTCTGCTATTTAGAACTAGATGGTACCCCCAATCAAGGTGTGCCACAGGTGTGCTCTTGGTGAGTTTTCACTGTTTTGGTCTCACCATACTCCCCAAGCCCATACTGGTCCCTAACCTACAGTTGCTGTGTTGTTTGGAGTGGACCAGGGAAGTATCTGGAGTAGTCCATCCCTACAGGCCTCCCCCTGGAGCTGAGGCAGGCCCCTGCCCCTCCTCCTGTAGCCCCCAGCCCTTGATGCTCGATCACATCCAGCGCCCACAGCCCACTGAGACCACTGCAGTGGCACTGAAGTGCTGTGCTGCCACCATGCTTTTCTTCCCCTTCTGCTTTTCTGCTGAGTTGTGTGTGTTTTTTTTTTAATTAGTCGAAGCTCCTCATATATACTGGATACTAAACTTACATATGTTGCAAATAGGCTTCTGCTAGCCTATGTTTTTAATAATAAATATTCTTTCTGTGTTAAGGTTTTTCTTTTTTGTTTAAACTAATTTAGTCTTTAATTTAATTTAGTCTTTAATACATTTTTTGTATGTGGCATTGAGTAGGGATTCAATTTTCCCACCCATTTTGGCACTTAATGGTCTGCTTCCTTTTGCTGGATATGTCATCCTTTCTGACTGAACTCCAAGTTCATCTCCATCAGATAACAAGTTTCTCTATATTTCTGCCTGGGCTTTCCATTCTGCATTGTTGGTTTCTGTCAATGACCTCATCAACATCATACTTTATTAACTACTATGGCTTTTTTTTAATAAGTTTTGATGTCTAGTAGGCGTTTTTTTTTCTTTTTTTTTAAATTTTTATTTGGCAGGTAGAGTTATAGACAGTGAGAGAAAGACAGAGAGAAAGGTCTTCCTTCCATTGGTTCACTCCCCAAATGGCCACTATGGCCGGCGCTGTGCCAATCCGAAGCCAGGAGCCAGGTGCTTCTTCCTGGTCTCCCATGAGGGTGCAGGTGCCCAAGCACTTGGGCCATCCTCCATTGCCCTCCCGGGCCACAGCAGAGAGCTGGACTGGAAGAGGAGTAACCAGGACTAGAACCCGGCGCACATATGGGATGGTGGTGCCACAGGCAGAGGATTAACCAAGTGAGCCACGGCGCCGGCCCCATAGTAGGGCATATATTACCCACTTCTAACTTCCTTCGTCTTCAAAAATGTTTCAGATAATCAGGTTCGTTTCATATATATTTTGGACCATTGCTCTTTTCTTAAACATTTTCAGATTAGTTTGACAAGTTATTTTGAAAAACCATTTTAATTTTGATTGAAATTAAGAAGGAATATATATATGAAATTACACATAAATTGTTCAGGGTGATTTTTACAATATGATTCTAAGTGTTCATAGAGAAAATATTTTTAAGTGGTTGAAACTAAAAATATGAAGTCCTACTTATCATTGAGCTTAATATGCTTTGAATTCTTCTGGGCTAAGAAACTGTTGTTGTTTTTACAGCTGCTAAGAGATAGCAGTTCTGGGATCAGCATTTGGTGCATTTGGTGCCGCTGTCCATCTGCTGCTGGAGACACCCACATCCCACATCTGAGAGCCTGGTTCGAGTCCAGGTTACTCTGCTTCTGGCCATGCGTCTGTATAATGTGTACCTGAGAGCCACCAATGATAGCCAAGTACCTGACTCCCTCCCACACACGTGGGATATCCGGACTGATTGCCAGACTCCTGGCTTCTGCTGGCCATTATAGCATTTGAGGAATGAGTCAGCAGATAGAAACTCTCTCTCTCCATGTCTCTCTCTCTCTCTCTCTCTCCCCCTCCCTCCCTCTCCCTCTCCCTCTCTCCCTCGCTCCTCTCTCCCTCTTTCTCTCTCATATAAAACAAACAAAAACCAATTTTTTTCAATTAAGATAAACATTTTAACCTTTTTAATTGTGAGAACTCTTATTTTATATGTAAACCTCTTATTTTTTCATTTCGTGAGAAGTAAAATTTCTTGCCCAGAACTGGGATTTACATAGTATGTGCAATCAATGCTAAGCAAACATGTGATAGCCAGCACTGCCATGTGTTTTCTGCCACTGCAAGCTAACACTTATTTAGATGAACAGCAACACAAGCATGAATAAGCCAGCGTGTGGGGCTGAAGTATGTAACAGCATAATTACAGTCTGACTCTGCTATGTGTGTGTACTGGTGTGGTACACAACAGGAGAACAGGGAGATCTAAGTAATTTGCACAAGAAGCTAGAGAGCAACTGAGCTGAAAAACTAAAATAAAAAATACAGATATGTTAATTAGCTTGATCATTGAGGTGATTATTTCATAATATACACATATTTCAAAACACCACACTGTATATACGCAATTGAAATATATGCAATTTTGTCAATTAAACCACAATAAGGCTGCAAAAATATATGAAATTAATGATAATAAAAGTAGAATAAAAGAGGCATAAACAATAAAATTAAAAGAGCAAAAACATTGTTATCCAAGATACTATATTTAGAGTAGTTACTATACTGTTTTTTATCAAGAATTCTAAGCAGATTTCATATCTCTCATTCTCGTTTCCTTCCAGCCCACTTTGTCAATCTACCTTGTTGCTATGTGTTATAAAATGTGTGACTGGCTTTTCCCTGTGCTCTCTCTCTCTACTGTGTCTTTCATTTTCTTCTAATAGCTTCAAATTTAATTAACTACTGATTAGTCCTGGAGATATGCTAAGGCAAAGGCTTCCAGAACTTCGTTGTGCAACTGGCTAAATGAATGAGAACTGTTATAGTTCCTGGGTTACTAAGAAACCTTAAAAGCCTTTATGTCACGGGTATACTGATAGTCAATATTTTTGAGCCAAGATCATGTGCCAACTATTGTATTAATACCTTTACATGCAGTATCTGCATTTTCTTTTTTTTTTTATTTTTTTGACAGGCAGAGTGGATAGAGAGAGAGACAGACAGAGAGAAAGGTCTTCCTTTGCAGTTGGTTCACCCTCCAATGGCCACCGCGGCCAGCGCACCGGGCTGATCCGATGGTAGGAGCCAGGTTCTTATCCTGGTCTCCCATGGGGTGCAGGGCCCAAGGACTTGGGCCATCCTCCACTGCACTCCCTGGCCACAGCAGAGAGCTGGCCTGGAAGAGGAGCAACCGGGACAGAACCCAGCGCCCCGACCGGGACTAGAACCCGGTGTGCCAGCGCCACAAGACGGAGGATTAGCTTATTGAGCCACGGCACCGGCCTTCTGCGTTTTCTTAACACTTACATGGAAGTTTTGTGTATGAGGCTTAGAATTAACTAACACGCTCAATTTCACCCAGCCACTCAATGTCAGAGGTCAGAGTCAAAATCAGAGATGCCTACTTCTTAAGTTTGCAATCTTAAACAAATACTTTTTCATCATCTCTTAATATTGCTGTAGTACACAATTTACTAGTCTGATGAAACATAAAGTATGTTCTATTTTATGTTGTTAATTTCAGCTGAACCAGCACTTTCACATGTATTACAGAACAAAGGTAACTTCAAGCCATAAAAAAGCCCCCTCTTCCCCACTATTATCACCTGACACTGTTCTCCCATCTCATCCAGTTTCCTTACGCTCTTGTTTGGCTACACCGGTCCTTAGGCTTGCTCAGGTGGTTGCCAGAATTCCAAAATTCCACCACTAAACCTTTTATAATATTTAAGACAGAGACAGAGGATAATATCTTTACCTATTCAGATTGCTGTAACAAAATATCATAAACTGGGTGACTCATATACAACACTTATTTCTTAGAGTTATTAAGTGCAAAAAGCAAGATATAGTCCAATACATGTAGTGTATATATTTAGAATAATCATATCTATGATGACATTTATACATGTGTTGGTATCTGAATGTATAACTCTACGTGTGTCTATGTTACATAATAGCAAATTATTATAGCATTATTTATTACTATTATGAATAATAGATTGGCTAGCTTGACAAGCAGACAGGTATGATTTTCTTCATCTCCCACTTTCTCCCTTCCCCACTTCCTGGTGGAGAGCAGGTGTTTGGTAAGGCTGAGGAGAAAAAAAAGGGTTGCTAGGATGGTGCTACTTCCAAGTTGCATTGTGAGAGACAGTCATCGAGGGAAGCTGGTTAACAGCCACACCCTTGGGACTAATTGCAAAGACTTTCCTCGTTCCCAGGACAGACTTCCCAGAGACCTTCCAGGAGGGGCCATGGTACCAGTCTTACAGCCTTGAGAACCTGCCCAGGGGAACTGCAGCCTCCTTAGCCAAAGACAGATAGGGGCACCTAGAGCAGGGGGTAGAGTAAGGAGGGAACTGGAGGGAGACAGGACTTTCAAAGTGCCCTACATTACTAAAAGCAGTAGCTTGAGAAAAATGAACTACTACTTTGTCCCTTTTTGTTTCGTATTCTAGAGAAGTCTTCAAACTATTCATAGAAAATGCACATTTTCTTGAATCCATTTTTCCGCAAACGGAAGCATCCTTGTATGTGTCTTATCAATGGAGTGTACCTGCACACTTTTTCAGATGTTGCAGGCTGTGCTGCACACATCTCTGCTTTCTATTTGTCAGTGGATTCTCAGATGATGTACCTGAAGTGCTAACATCCTAGGAAGCAGGATGGGGAAGAGTAGAGGATTTTTTTCCACTGCTCTGATTTCTAGGTTTTTCAGTCTTTTAGAATTACAACGCAAATTATTGGGAAAAAATGATCACCCATCCTTTTTTCCAGATTCTGTGTTTCCTTAGATTAAGTACCTCATAAAGATTTGATTTTTCACCACTTAATTGTTTTCACCCATTTTGAGTAGAACATGTAGCAATCAACGCGCATTTATAAAATGAGTACTATGTGAATAGCACAGTGCTCCAGAACACACACACACACACCCCACACACACGCGCACACACACACACACACACGTGTTGAAGTTTGATTTGGGGAAAAGACTGCACATGAAAGGTAATTGATATCAAGCGGAGAGCGCAGGCCTGCAGAGTAAGCTTCACAGGTACTGAGACGTGAAATCAACAAGGTGACAGCCCACAGAGAGGGTGGCCTTACAGGGGAAACATGGGTGGGTCACTCGCTGTAGGGCAAAGTCCACTGCACACAGTGTCCGCAGTACGTGTGCAAGTTCTCTATCGGATGGTGCAAGAATGAAAAGAAATCTCAGTAGAGAGAACAGAGTCTGAGTTGAGAGCATGGGAGACACAGAGGAAGCCCCTGTCTTCACAGACTCATGGAACTTTAAGGCTGATAGACATAGATAACGCCTTCCTTCACTATCCATGCATGAAAATAGGGCCTGGAAAAGTTCAGATGAGCAGCCAAAGGCCACGTGGCCGAGGAGTTGAGGCTGGAATCCAGACCAATGGACTTCCTAGCATCCACAAGAACCACATTCTTTGAATGATAGTCTTGGTTTGTTTTATTTCTTAATGAAATCAACGTGCCAATATGGATCTTTTTAAAATGTGGAATACTTTTGGGCCGGCGCCGCGGCTCACTAGGCTAATCCTCCGCCTAGCGGCGCCGGCACACCAGGTTCTAGTCCCGGTTGGGGCACCGGATTCTGTCCCGGTTGCCCCTCTTCCAGGCCAGCCCTCTGCTGTGGCCAGGGAGTGCAGTGGAGGATGGCCCAAGTCCTTGGGCCCTGCACCCCATGGGAGACCAGGATAAGAACCTGGCTCCTGCCATCGGATCAGCGCGGTGCGCCGGCCACAGCACGCCGGCTGCGGCGGCCATTGGAGGGTGAACCAACGGCAAAGGAAGACCTTTCTCTCTGTCTCTCTCTCTCACTGTCCACTCTGCCTGTCAAAAAAAAAAAAAATGTGGAATACTTTTTAGGGCTTATCTAAGAGATCCAGAAATTCATAGGAGAGAATTCTAAGTCCTCAGTAACAAATATACTGAGAACCCAACTGAATTCAGAAAGTACCAGCCACAGTGCAAGTTACTAAGGCACCTGTCCCAATAACACTAGGATGTTCTAGAAGGTCTCAGCTATCACTAGCACCCAACCCTGCTCCAGGGAAGATCTTAGCCCCAGGCAGGCAAAGATCCCCAAAATGATAGCGTGAGTTTGAGAGAAGCCATTTTTATCCAACAGGCAATTTTTCCAGGAGATTAAAATTGATCCCTGTCCCTGGTTTTAATGATATGGATTTCATACCTTTCAGAAATTCTTCAACTGAAGCACAGCAAAATTGGTGACATTATCAATTTTTCTCCCCATCTCACATATAAAACCTTGGAGAGTTTAGAGAAATGCATTGTTTTTGTAAAAATTAAATGGCTTAATATAGCTATTGTGAATTGAGCTGCAATAAACATTAAGGTGCAGACCACTTTTTTGTTTGCCAATTTAATTTCCTTTGGGTAAATTCCAAGGAGTGGGATGGCTGGGTTGAATGGTAGCGTTATATTCAGGTTTCTGAGGAATCTCCAGACTGACTTCCATAGTGGCTTAACCAGTTTGCATTCCCACCAACAGTGGGTTAGTGTCCCTTTTCCCCTACATCCTCTCCAGCATCTATTGTTGGTAGATTTCTGAATGTGAGCCATTCTCACCGGAGTGAGGTGAAACCTCATTGTGGTTTTGATTTGCATTTCCCTAATTGCTAGTGATCTTGAACATTTTTTCATGTGTCTGTTGGCCATTTGGATTTCCTCTTTTGAAAAATGTCTATTGAGGTCCTTGGCCCATCTCTTAAGTGTGTTGTTTGTTTTGATCTTGTGGAGTTTCTTGATTTCTTTGTAGATTCTGGTTATCAACCCTTTATCTGTTGCATTGTTTGCAAATATTTTTTCCCATTCTGTCGGTTGCCTCTTCACTTTCCTGACTGTTTCTTTTGAAGTACAGAAACTTCTCAATTTGATGCAATCCCAAATGTTAATTTTGGTTTTGACTGCCTGTGCTTCTGGTGTGTTTTCCAAGAAGTCTTTGCTGGTACCTATATCTTGCAGGGTTTTTACAATGCTCTCTAGTAATTTGATGGTGTTGGGTCGTAGATTTAAGTCTTTAATCCATGTTGAGTGAATTTTTGTGTAAGGTGAAAGGTAGGGGTCTTGCTTCATGATTCTGCATGTGGAAATCCAGTTTTCCCAGCACCATTTATTGAATAGACTGTCCTTACTCCAGGCTTTGGTTTTGTATCCTTGATCAAATAGGAGTTGGCTGTAGATGTTTGGATTGATTTCTGGTGTTTCAATTCTGTTCCATTGCAGCTCAATTCACAATAGCTAAGACCTGGAACCAACCCAAATACCCATCAACAGTAGACTGGTTAAAGAAATTATGGGACATGTACTCTATAGAATACTATACAGCAGTCAAAAACAATGAATCTGGTCATTTGCAACAAGATGGAGGAATTTGGAAAACATCATGCTGAGTGAATTAAGCCAGTCCCAAAGGGACAAATATCATATGTTCTCCTGATCGGCGACAACTAACTGAGCACCAAAGGGGAAACTTGTTGAAATGAAATGGACACTATGAGAAACAGTGACTTGATCAGCTCTTGTCCTGACTGTTGATGTACAATTTAATACTTTATCCATTTTAGTATTCTTTTTTGTTCTAGTACCATTGGTTGAACTCTGTAATTAACACACAATTATTCTTAGGTGTTTAAATTTTAACTGAAAAGTGATCCCTGTTAGGAATCTGGAAAGCATTATGCTGAGTGAAATAAGCCAGTCCCAAGGGGACAAACACCATATGTTCTCCCTGATCGGTGACAACTAACTAAACACCAAAAAGGAAACCTGTTAAAGTGAAATGAACACTATGAGAAACAGTGACTTGATCAGCCCTTGCCCTGACTGTTGATGAACAACTTAATACGTTATCCCTCTTAGTATTTTTTTTGTTTGTTCTACTTAATACTTTTGGTTGAATACTGTAATCAATACATGGTTATTCTCAAGTGTTGAAACTTAACTGAAAAGTGATCGCTGTTAAATATAAGAATGGGAATAAGAGAGGGAAGAGATGTGCAATTCAGGACATGTTCAAGCTGACTTACCTCAAACAGTAGACTTAGAAACATACCAGGGGATTTCAATTCAATCCCATCAAGGTGGCATGTACCAATGCCATCTCACTAGTCCAAGTGATCAATTTCTGTTCACAATTGATCATAATGATAGGACTAAGAGCCAAAGGGAGCACATAAATAAGACTAGTGTCTGCAAATACTAGCTGATAGAATAAAAAAGGGAGAGAATGATCCAACATGGGAAGCGAGATACACAGCAGACCCATTAAATGGCAGATGTCCTAAACAGCACTCTGGCTTCAGAATCAGCCCTTAAGGCACACAGATCTGGCTGAAAAGCCCATGAGAGTATTTCAGGCATGGAAAGCCAAAACACTCTGGCAAAAAAAAAAAAAAAAAAAAAAAAACCTACATGAAAGATCTCTGCAGTGAGATCCCAGTGAAAAGAACAGGTGATCAAAGAAGGAGGTACCTTTCTCTGAAGGGAGGAGAGAACTTCCACTTTGACTACGACCTTGTCTAAATATGATCAGAGTTGGTGAACTCAAAAGGCTTCCATAGCCTTGGCAATTCATGACAAGAGCCTAGGGTGATTACTGATGCCATAAACAAGAGTGTCAATTTGTTAAGTCAACAACAGGAGTCACTGTGCACTTACCCCTCATGTAGGATCTCTGTCCTTAGTGTGCTGTACATTGTGATTTAATGCTATAACTAGTACTCAAACAGTATTTTTCACTTTGTGTTTCTATGTGGGTGCAAACTGTTGAAATCTTTACTTAATGTATGCTAAACTGATCTTCTGTATATAAAGAGAATTGAAAATGAATCTTGATGTGAATGGAAGGGGGGAGGGAGAGGAAAAGGGGAGGGTTGCGGGTGGGAGGGAAGTTATGGGGGGGGGGACCATTGTAATCCATAAGTTGTACTTTGGAAATTTATATTCATTAAATAGAAGTTTAAAAATGGCTTAATATAAAATGTAGATGAGAGACATTGCTTCAAGTTATCTTTCTTAGAGTTCAGAAACAATTAGGAAAAAGATGACCTACTTGTCAAATTTTTAAAAGGTGATTTTTTTTCATAATTATGCTCTGGGGCATGGGGTTAAAAATTACTATTTAATGGCTATGTTAGGTGGGGTCCAACCACAAGACAGAAACCACAGAGTAATTGAGCAGGCAATGTTTAGTATAAAGTCTAATATAAAGAATTAGTAACTGTGGTTGAAGAAATAAGACATTCACTTGTAAGCAGCAAAGAGAATGCTAGCAAACTTTAAGAGCAACTACTGTGCATTAGGCTGAGATAGAGCCTAACGGAGTCCAATCTGGAAAAGGAACCCCTGTAGTACCCCATCACCTGCTGCCTCCTTGTGACTTCCCCTACCTGTGTGGTTATTTGCAACACAGACCACTTGTTCCTCATTCCTCCAAATGCAAACAAACATCCCACAGCTGTCGCCCATGCTGGAGCTCAGGGCTAACACTGAAATCTTGTAAGTTAGTGCGCACCGCACAGGTGCTGCCTTTAAAGCAGCCATGACCCCTGGGAGAAAGCCACGGCTGACGCCCCCACACCTTACTAAAGGCTCAGCCCCCACGTCCTCTTCCGCCCCCCATCTCTGCCTGCTGCTGGAGCTCCCTGCCACCTCCAGACTTCCCATGGGCCTCCCCAGCACCCTGACCTGTCTGGGACCTGTGAGTGACACATTTCTTGATTTATGCATTTTGATTTCACTTGTTTTACTGTGTCTTACCGGAACCTTACCTCCCCTGCATCAATCACTCTCGGAAAGCATCTTGGCTTTTGGGCACTCTCAGTAGAGAGAGACCTTATGAGGAAATTGGAAAAAAACCATAAAAATAAAAATCTTAACAGTAACTTTTGCTATTAATCAGCCTAATTGGTTACTAAAGATAATACAACAGGAACAGTTGTATCTCTTAAGATGCCTCTAACCTCAACAGGCTCATGTCATACCAGGCAGCCCTCTGAACGTCTCAAAAATTAAGATACTTCTCTGGTGAAATTCTTAAGACAACTCACTTAAGCTACATATTCATGTATTCTGAGCAGACAGGGGCCCTTTATATCAACAAAGAATGAAGGTGAATAAAGATATTTAGGGGAAAAAAGAACCTGGAAAAGTTAGCCTGTTTTCAACCCAATTGGTGAAGCATGCAGTCCTACTGTGAGTTGGGTTGGGGGAGAAAGCTTGATTTAAGAACCCGGTGGTTTCTGCAACCCAGAACAGCCCAGAGCAGGGATCTTGGTCTCTGCAGCAAGCCAAGAAGGCAGCAGATTCAGAGGTTTCCCCAAAGGATAAAGTGGTTTCAGGGAAATGGAGACACAAGGCAATCGCTAAAATGTTCAAAAAGTAAATCCCCCCAGGTCATGAGATGAAACTTCTCCTTGGGACATGGCTCATGTGGGGCTGGTGACCTTAGATCGGTGAGGTAACCCGCACCACTTTCTCTGAACTGGAAGTGCAGGTGTGCTAAGTGAACGTCTTTGCTTAAGCTGCTGCAGTTGGGAATCCTGCATGACCCAGAATGGGTTGCAAGGAGAGATGACTGGGAGACTGACCATGGCTTTTCCTCTTTGTGTCTCTTACCATTAACTCCATGCCATGGATGCAACTCATTTGGACTTTGCAGCATTTAGAGTAAGACATAAATTACAAGGTATAATGTTATTTTTAATGGGATTACCATATCATAGTATCCTAGCTTCTCTCTGAAGCTCTCAGTGGATTTTTCCAACATTAGTTGCGTTCATACTAAATCAGTTTTCTGGGAAAAGTTATTTTAGCTTTTTAAAGGAATTGTCTTTGGTTTCCGAACTGAATATAAGGCACTGATTACCGAGTCTCTTCTCAGGAACTATGTATAAAGCCTTAAGTAATCATAGCTATTTTCCCCTAGATTATCTTGGAAACCTGGTCAGGCTCAGCCAGGTGTGGGGCAGTAGATTGTACCCTGTATGCTGATGTCTCCCAGTTTAAACCTCCATCCCAGCTGACACCTTCGGTGTATGTTACAATGAAAATGCACATCCTGAATTCATAATCAACCCTTTCAAAATTCTGCCTATGTCTCCAGTTTCAGCCAAGGGCACCTTTACCCTCAGTCCTGTGCAAAATCTCCAGAGGGTATTGGATTTTGGCTTGCTCATTCTCCTTCAACCTTGCTTCTAGTATGATTCTTACAAAAATAACTACAAAGCTTGGAAAACTCCAACTATATTTGTCAATTCCTTTGCAACCATGGCTCATAATTCCAATTAGGTTTTGCTGATGGCAGTTGCTCGCCAGTTTAGGAAGGGGGCATTTCTGTTAGTTTGCGAATCAAGGGTGTGGAGACATGAGTTCCTGAAGCTGGTATTTCCATTACTGCTCCAGCTTCTGAGGTATTGAGAAGGAACTGGGGTAGTTGCTGCAGGCTGACTCCACACTCTGGCTGAAGACCTAGGACTGGCATGAACCTCATCCATGAGCTGGAATGTCTTTGAACTTAACAATTCCAGTGATGGCCTTTGTAGTAATAAAGCCCCCTCTAGCAGGTCAGACCTAGGAGCTGGGAATTACTTCTGGAGACCAAGGCTGAATGCCACTCTCACTCCCCCCTGATTTTCCTAAGCAGTGACTCCAGCTATTAAATCTCTGCTTGTTTAAACTGAGGACAGTTGCTGCTCCCTGCAGAGAACTCCAAAGTCCTGTTCTGCTTCTCCCATCATTACATCCCAATCTTAGCAGTAAGCAAGTTCTATCAGTTGTTTTTCTAGATTTGCATTGTATCCAGTCATTTTTTCCTTTCCATCATCGAGGCTCTTAGGATATAGAGAAGAACATGACGGCTCAATAGGCTAATCCTCCGCCTTGCGGCGCCGGCACACTGGGTTCTAGTCCCGGTCGGGGTGCTGCATTCTGTCCAGATTGCCCCTCTTCCAGGCCAGCTCTCTGCTGTGGCCAGGGAGTGCAGTGGAGGATGGCCCAAGTGCTTGGGCCCTGTACCCCATGGGAGACCAGGAGAAGCACCTGGCTCCTGGCTTCGGATCAGCGCGGTGCGCCAGCCGCAGCGGTCATTGTGGGGTGAACCAACGGAAAAGGAAGACCTTTCTGTCTCTCTCTCGCTGTCCACTCTGTCTGTCAAAAAACAAACAACAACAAAAAAAGAACATGACTTTTGCATCCTGGAATCAGTTGATGACCCTGCTATTGCCAAAATGTGCTTCCTCGGATAAATCTCTTAACGTCATAGTCTTCTATTCTGTATCTATCCAAGGAGACTGCCAGCTGGTTGACAGGGCTTCCAGCAGGTTAGACATCACGTGGTACTCTATGGAGATTGAGCCTACTGCCTCGGACCCAGTCTTGGGGATTCATTCTTAGCTACACTGTTACCATTGAGACTACTACCTGGTTTTCTTGCTCTTGGGTTTCTTACAAGCCACTTATAGAAACAGTGCCCCAAGTGTGTTTGGGATCACGGTAGAAAGCAGCTTGGAGTTTAGAGAATAAACTTAGTTTCCTGGAGAGCATGTCCAAGATTTGAAAATAGAAGGACCGCGATTTGTTTGGGGTTCCAGGCCAAGAACCTTGGCAATGATGTCTTCAGAGGAAATGTTAGTGTTTCGTTGGGTCCTTCCTCCGATGCTGTACCTCTCTGACCAGCAGTGACTGAATTATCTTCGTTTTGTGGCTGAGAGCACATGGTTAGCTTCAGGAGCAAGCATTTAGCCTCTCAATTAGACACCTGCCATTTCAGAGTGCCTGGGTTCAAGTCTTGGCTCTCCTCTCAATTCTAGCTTCCTGATAATGTGCACCCAGGGAGGTGGCAGGTGGTGGCTGGTCTACCTGGGTCCATACCTCCTACACAGGAGCTCTGAATTGAGTTCCTGGCTCCTGATGGTTACAGGCATTTGGGGAGTGAACCAGAAGATGGGAGCTGTCTGCCTTCCCTCTTCTCTTGCTCATTCACTTTCTCTCTCCCAACCTCCCAAATGTTTTAAAACATGATTACCTTCAAAAATCCAAAATCCAATTGACTTCTGAGAAAACAGAAGATATACTTTTCCCTGTTCGTTCCAAGAAATATATTTAAAACTCTGGAAACCACAGATAAAGCAAATAATTCTGAAGTGGAGAAAGAACAGTAGAACCCCCCAGAACACAGGGGATCCCAAGATTGACATGGCGATGAGGTCCCTGGGTTTTCCTTAGGCCACGTGTACCCCAGAGGTTGAGAGAGGCGCTGAGTCACTGGACAGAGTTCAGATTGCCCCCACTGCTGTGGGCCTGGTGCAGTAGCTTAGTGGCCCGACAAGAACCTGAAGGCTGAGGCACAAGTCCGAGAACATCTCCTCTGCCTGTCAACCTGGCCCCTGGGCTAGGCCTGGTGTTTGGTTTATGCTCTGCCCAGATCTAAAGCCTGCTGGCTTTGAGACTGGAGCTGCCCCATGTGGGTTCCTGGGTTCTCAGGTCTCTGGAGAGTGAATTCTAGGAGAGGAAGGAACACAGTGAGCTGTGTTGAAGCATGGCTGAATATTTAAGCCTCTGAGATATTCCTACTCTTCTGGAGTTTTCTAAGCTGTATTTGGCGATGGGAGCAGGTAGTACGAGACTACCTGTGATCCTGAGTGTACTTAAAGGAAATGTTTAAGCTGACTTCCTGCAAAGGGGCTTAAAAGGAGCAAAGTGTTCTGTCATTTCCTTGAACTGGTAAAATAAATGATAATGCTAGAGGATTGTGATGTTATGGATGATTCCTTCAGCAACTGTTAAAAAGGCATCGCCCTTTTTGCACGGTGCCTCGGGGTACAAGGCCTTCTGGCCTCTGCCTGCCTCTGCTCTCCTGCCTGCACACTTGCTCCACATGGCCCCTGTCCTGCTCTCTGCCTGGTAGGGACCCAGCTTAGCTTCTTGACTTCTTTCTCCCCTAATTAAAGCCCCCACTTTCCTGTGCATTTCTCTCACTGAAAATCCTTTAAAAACTTAAATTCTACAAGATGCATTCAAAAACAAAGGCAATGCAGTGAAAGAGCCATGTCCTTTTCCATAAATGGTGCTGGGACACCTGAACATCTAAGCAAAGTGCCTGGAACCTCAAATCTTGTATAAAATTTAACACAGAAGGAAGCATAGGCTCAAATGGAAAAAGGAGAGCTATACAAGTCTTAGATAAAAATAAAGCTGGGGGCCAGTGGTGTAGTGTAGTGGGTAAAGGAGCCGCCTGTGTGGGCACCTATTCAAGTCACGGCTGTTCCACTTAAGATCCACCTCCCTGCTAATGAGCCTGGGAAAGCCATGGAAGATGACCCAAGTGCTTAGGCTCCTGTACCCACGTGGGAGATCCAGAAGAAGCATCCAGCTGTTGGTTTCGGACCAGCCCAGCTCTGGCAGTCGCAGCCATCTGGGGAGTAAACCAGTGGATGGAAGATCTCTGTGTCTTTCCCTCTCTCTGTAATTCTGCCTTTCACATAAAAATTAAAGAAAAGCTTAAAACTGGAATCAGACTAACCTCCTTCAGGGAGTGAATGATTAAACGTTCATACCAAGAAGTAACAGCAACAAAATGGAACAGAGGACCAATGCAGGTAACGACCCACCTGGATCTGCAGAGAATTAGGCTTGAATTGTCAGCCTCCGTGTCCTGGTTGCTGTCCTGTTCTGTAGTTTGACAAGCTGTTGGAGTTCTGCCAAAGGCTACTTGGGATTGTTCTGTGTGTCCTACAAAAACAAGTGAATCCATAATTGTATCAAAATAAAAAGCCTAATCCAAGCAAATCACTGACCTGAGATGAAGACTCCCACAGGAATCCTTGCCTGCTTGTAGCCAGGCCACTTTATTTTGGCAAAACCTTCACGAAATTATTTCAAACATTCCCAGTTTCTCCAGAGTTGGAGTGCAGTGTCTTGAGAGCTATTTCAGGAGGCAGTAGCTCTTCAAGTGAAACTGTAGCATTTCAGAAGGAGGCAGCCTAAGGACTGTGACACTTCTGGTGAGTGGGGCCTTATTATTTAAAGTTACATTCTAATGACAAAAGTGGTGCACTTACTTTCTTGGGATGCAGACTTCATCCATTTATCATACTAGCATTTTTTAATCCTGCCTCTTCTCTGGCATTCTTCACCCTGGCCCCATGAATAACTAGTATTTTGACTTTTATGGTTATAATTTTGTTACTCTTTAGGCTTTCCTCAGGCTAAGTATGATTTGCTAAGCATTATAACTTAGAGGTCCAGGTTTCTAAACTTTGCATAAATGCAATGATCCTTCACATTTTGTATAATATCATTTTAGAGATTCATCCACGTTTCATCTGGGTTGTTTTATGTGTCGGTCATTTGTTCACTTTTTTGTGTCTAGAGTATTCCAATGCATGTCTGTCCTTCAGGTTATTTTTATGTCACAAAATCACTGTTAATGGTAGACAGTGTGTTTTGATACATATGCACCTTGTAGGACGGGTAAATATCTTACCAGGACTTTTTTCTTTCCTTGCCGATACTATGGTAAGGACACCCTCCCAGGGACATCATGATGGTCATGCTACAGCAATCGCACCTCCTGGGCGACAATGAGAAACTTTTTATTAATAGAAAACTATTTAATAAATTTCAAAAGTGCAATTTTTGGACTATAGCATTTCTTCCCCCCCATAACCACCCTCCCACCTGCAACCATCCCATCTCCCACTCCCTCTCCCATTGTGTTCTTCATTAAGATTCATTTTTAATTATATACAGAAGATCAACTCTATACTAAAGATTTCAACAATTTGTGCTCACACAAACATAGTATAAAATACTGTTTGAGAACTAGTTTTACCATTACTTCGCATAGTATGACACATTAAGGACAGAGATCCTACGTGGGGAGTAGGTGCACAGTGACTTTCATTGTTGATTTAACAATTGACGCTCTTATATATGACAGTAATCACTGGAGGCTCTTGTCATGAGTTGCCAAGGCTATGGAAGCCTCTTGAGATCACCAACTCCGACCTTATTTAGACAAAGCCATAGTCAAAGTGGAAGTTCTCTCCTCTCTTCAGAGAAAGGTACCTCCTTCTTTGATGGCCCCTTCTTTCCACCAGGACCTCACTCACAGATCTTTCATGTAGGTCATTTTTTGCCACAATGTCTTGGCTTTCCATGCCTGAAATACTCTCATGGGCTTTTTAGCCAGATCTGAATGCCTTAAGGGCTGATTCTGAGGCCAGAGTGCTGTTTAGGGCCTTTGTCATTCTATGAGACAATGAAAAACTTTTTTTTTAACTTTTATTTAGTAAATATAAATTTCCAAAAGTACAGTTTATGGAATACGATGGCTTCCCCCCTCCATAATTTCCCTCCCACTCGCACCCCTCCCATCTCCCGCTCCCTCTCCCATTCCATTCACATCAAGATTCATTTTCAATTCTCTTTATATACAGAAGATCGATTTAGTATAAAGTAAAGATTTCATCAGTTTGCACCCACACAGAAACACAAAGTGTAAAATACTGTTTCAGTACTAGTTATAGCATTACTTCACATTAAGGACAGATCCCACATGAGAAGTAAGTACACAGGGACTCCTGTTGTTGACTTAACAATTTGACACTCTTGTTTACGGCGTCAGCAATCTCCCTAGGCTCTAGTCATGAGTTGCCAAGGCTATGGAAGCCTTTTGGGTTCGCCGACTTCGATCTTATTCCGACAGGGTCATAGTCAAAGTGGAAGTTCTCTCCTCCCTTCAGAGAAAGGTACCTCCTTCTTTGATGGCCCCATTCTTTCCACTGGGATCTCACTCACAGAGATCTTTCATCTAGGTCTTTTTTTTTTTTTTCCCCAGAGTGTCTTGGCTTTCCATGCCTAAAATACTCCCATGGGCTCTTCAGCCAGATCTGAATGCCTTAAGGGCTGATTCTGAGGCCAGAGTGCTATTTAGGACATCTGCCATTCTGAGTCTGCTGTGTATCCCGCTTCCCATGTTGGATCATTCTCTCCCTTTTTGATTCTATCAGTTAGTATTAGCAGACACTAATCTTGTTTGTGTGATCCCTTTGACTCTTAGACCTATCATTATGATCAATTGTGAACTGAAATTGATCACTTGGACTAGTGAGATGGCATTGGTACATGCCACCTTGATGGGATTGTATTGGAATCCCCTGACACGTTTCTAACTCCACTATTTGGGGCAAGTCAGCTTGAGCATGTCCCAAATTGTACATCTCTTCCCTCTTATTCCCACTCTTATATTTAATAGGGATCACTTTTCAGTTAAAATTTAAACACCTAAGAATAATTGTGTGTTAATTACAGAGTTCAACCAATAGTACTAGAACAAAAAAAAAATACTAAAAGGGATAAAGTATTACATTGTACATTAACAGTCAGGCCAAGGGCTGATCAAGTCACTGTTTCTCATAGTGTCCATTTCACTTCAACAGGTTTCCCCTTTGGTGCCAATGAGAAACTTTTAAACCATGTGTCCACTCCACACCCTTGGAAAGGCTGAAGTCTTCTCCAACTCCTTTTCTCCAGGGGTTTGGTCGCCCCTTGCGATCTTTATATTTGCCCACATCATCCACCTTCCAAAGCCACAGTCCAGTGTGGCTTCCCTTTCAAGGCTTTGTGTCAGCAGGAGGAGAAGGCCCTAGGTTATGCTGGGGAAAACAGTGCAGCCTAAATAAGGCGCCAGAGTCCTTCTTTGACGCTCTTAGATTTCCGTCTGTCTCCTGCCAGCACCCTTTCATTCCCAGAGGTGCCCATATGGTCTCCGCCTCTGGACTTCTCTTGTTTGCTTGCTTTCCCTTCCTTTTCCCTTTGAACACTATTTCACACTGCCCCAAAGCTAGTTCAGAAGCTCTAGGGACTTCATATGCAAATATAGCGGTAAAGCTCTTTGAAGTCAGGAGAATTTTCCATAGATCCAGGCAGGAGTGCTCTTATGCAGTCCCTAAAGGAGCATTCAGATGATGGAGAAGGTTTTGATTGACTTCTCCTTGGCAACGTGAGCGCTGAAAGTTCTAGTAGGGGAGGGCTCTGCAGTGCTTGGTAATTCACCTCTTGGTCAAATTCACCAAGTACAGAAGCAAGGGACTTTGTCTTGAAATGAACAATAGTTTCTTTGCACAAGTTAATAGCTAAGCACAGGTTAATATGCTCTAGTATTGACACAATAATTCACAGGAAATAAAGAACACCAAGTAAATTCTTGAACTGCTTCTCTGCCTCTGATCCATACTCCCTCTGCTAATGTGCCCAGCCGCTCATCTACCTTTCCTTCAAAGGAACCCTGTAGCTGTTGTATTGCTAATAGTGAAACCACAGGTATTACTCAGCCCTTGTTTTTTAGCTATATGAGACTGTGAGCTGGGGTTGGCACTGTCACACAGTGGGATAAGCCACCTCCTACAGTGCTGGCATCCCATGTGGGTGCTGGTTCAAGTCTCAGCTATTCTACTTCTTTTTCAGCTCCCTGCTGAAGATCTGGGAAAGCAGCAGCAGATGGCCTAAGTGTTTGGGCCCCTGCACCCACATGGGAGAACCAGATGAAGCTCTGGGCTCCTACCCCCCACCACTTCCCCCTTCCCTCCCCATGCCTCTCCCTCTCTCCCTGTGCCTCTCTCTCTGTGTTAACTCTTTCAAATAAAAAGCCTTTTTAAAAAATTGTGTCATAAAATTAAGTCTTCTCTTTTACTTCCTTTCTTATGTGATAAATATGCATTTATACATGTCTTTATATTTACTTTTAATTAAAAATTAACTCAGACACTACATGTTCCATAAATTTCTATTTTGTACAAGGTATCGTGGATAGCTTCCCAAGTTGACCTTTCTGGAAAAATTATTTGAAAGAATTGCAGAAAGAGAAGGAGAGGCATAGAGAGAGAGGTCTTCGACCTGCTGGTTCACTCCCCAGTTGGCCCCAGCAGTAGGGGCTGTGTTGAACCGAAGCCAGGAGCCTAGAGCTGCTTCTAGGTCTCCTGTGCAGGTGCTGGGGCCCAAGGACTTGGGCCATATTCTACCGCTTTCCCAGGCCATAGCAGAGAGCTGGATTAGAAGTGGAGCAGCCAGGACTCGAACCAGTGCCCAAATGGGCTGCCGGCACTGTAGGTGGCAGCTTTACCCGCTAAGCCAAAGCGCCACACACACACACCCCCAAGTTGATCTTGATTTCTTTTGAGCATATATCATAAATTCACTTAGCCCATGCTATGGGTAAAATGTGAATTCTCTACCCAAAAACGTCTTGAGGCTTGGTCTCCAGTGGCAGATTTGGGAGATAGGACATGATGGGAGGTGCTCGGATCATGAGGGCTAAGCCTGCAGAGCTGGATTAATTAATGCTTTTCTTCTGTGAGTGTGTTCTCCCTCTGGCAGGGCTTGGTTAGTGACCAGGAGGGTGAGCTGTTGGAAAGCCAGTCCGCCTGTCCCGCCTGGTGTCCTTGGTGTGTCTCCGTTTCCCCTTGGGCGTTCTGCCAGGAGTTAGAGCAACAGGAACCATGCACTCAGATTTCCCAGCCGCCAGAACCCTGAGCCGAGATACACTGCCCAGGGTCAGGTGTTCGCTTACAGAAGAGAGTAAACAAAGACACCATGTATCCCCAGAGCGCCTTACTACACAAAGGAGGCAGCATAGGTCTCCAAATAGGACCTGAAGATTACTGTATGCCTGCCAGGAATGCACACATATGGAATTCCAGGTACGAGAGATGAGAAGTTCAGTCACTCAAAGGCACTTCAAAACGTTTGTGGGAACATGGAATTAAAAGGTCAATTTAGTTTAGCATTAAAAACCTTAAAATCATACGTAATTTTTTCATACTAATTTTCAATGAATGCTTTATGATACTTCATATTACCTCTAAACAAGCCAACCCCCCAAGTTTGATAGTTCTATTATTTACAATACTTACTGTAAAACTTTGAAAATGTATGAGATTTGAAGTATACAACCAGCTCATGTTCAGTTTTTACTTAAGTTTCAAAAGGCTTTTATCACAGAAAAAATTACCTCAATTTTGAGATTTCAACTATTAACAGTTCTGTGACCATTCCATATGTTTCGCATTGATAGGAAAATTTAGATAGAGAAATTTTTAGATACATTGGGTGTCATATACTTGTACAACATATTGTAGATGTTCAGACTTTTTGACATTCCTTCCTTATCCCACTTCTCAATATTAACAATTTCATGCATGTGTTTCTGCACTTTGGATGATGGCTTTAACACCAGTAATAAATGTCCATTTGTACACGTTATTTGGTTTTCATGGGGTAATGAATTGTATGTTTACCAGAGTCCTCACGCATCATGGACGTCTCTTCAAGCCTGTTAAAGCTCAAAGTGGTAGTGTTTATATTTTTGAACAGATACTGTTAAATGACTTTGCAATAGGCTTTATTAGCAAGTTTATTAGCAATAAAGTTGATTAGCAAACAAGTTTCTTAGCAATACAAGCACCTGGGCTGCACTTTGCTCAGCTGTATACAAACTGCAGGACAGTGATTTGGGTCTTCTGTTCATGATTGCATCCTCAGCACTAAAACCAGCCTTGGTGCCTGGTAGGTAGTAAGTATTAAATGGAACTCTGTAAATGAATAAACCATGCCAGAAGTATGCTTGCACCACTAATTTATGCCAGTCTGATGCACTAGAAGTAATCTCTCTCTCTGACTTTGCATTTTCCTGCTTACTAGTGAGATGGAACCTTTCTTAGGATCATGGACCTTGCTAGCACTTCTGTACATTGTTCACCCAAATTGGTGTTGCCATTTTCCTGGATATTGATGTAGCCGCTCATGGATAGAGCCCACTGTTAACTTTGGGACCCCCAGAATGCCATTATGTGACAGAAAATCCATACACAAATCATGAAACTTTCCATTTCTCAGGTAACTTAATTTCTCTAGAGAAATCCTCTCAGATTTTTGGCCTGGGAATATATTCTTGATCATACATACCTTGATAGATTGTGGGTAGGGTTCTATAGGAAGACACCCTTCCTTGGTAACTTGTTCTGTCAAACTCAAGTTCCACCCCTCACATCTGATACACCTGCTGAATCTGAACCAGAACCAATCTGAGGGTTTGAAGTGCACAGAAGAAAGAGAAGGAAAATTGGTCTCAGTGTATTTACTGTTGAGGAAATTCCAGATCCATCACTACCAGTATCCGGTGTTGCTCCTCGGGATGCAGCCTCGGCAGAGGATACACGGTGGGGGTGCAAGTTTGGCTGAAGAGCCTGGAGAACGTGTTTGTCTCCGTGAGTCCATCCCAACAAGGCTTGAGTGGAGACACCAGCGGCCCCAGCTCTTTCTCTATCCTTCCTCTCAGCATTGCTGCTCCCAGCACAAGACCAGGACAGTCAGCAATGGGATCTGAGGACATGGTGGTGTATGTCAAGTTGTCACACTGGGAAGATAGATGCTTCGTATGGTTCTGTCACGGATTAGGGTTTCCTGATCAGAATACTTCCTGGTGGTTCAAGGTGTGAGTTTAGCTGTAGATTTCCTCAACACAAATCCTAGTTCTTTGATTCAGCAATTATGGATCCATGGTCAACTTAATCTATAAACATAAGTGCCTAGTTCACAGAGGACAGCTATCACGATCCCTATCTCGCACTGTATGTGAAGAGCAAATGATACAACGTGCTTGTCTTTGCTGCAGCCCTTGCCAGCTGGAAACCTCTTACCAAGCCGCAGCAGTTGCTGCTGTTAACACTGCTGCCTAACATCATCATGATCCAGTTTTCTCATCTTATATTGCAGTGGGTGGGAGTTAATTTAATTGCTGTCTCCTTGGAGATGTGCATATGCAGATTTCCTTTGCCATCCTTCGTGGCTTAGGTTTATTTAAATCCAGTTTAAGCATGGAGGATGTATAGTTCTGGTTGTCTGACATGGCGTTGGTTTCAGCCCGTTATCGGCTCCCTGGGGTGCCTGATGCTTAGCGTTTAGTAATTACTGTAGCCCACCTGACACTTGGAACATCACTGCTGTACCTCGGCTCTCCCAGCAGCTACAGAGAGGCTTACATTGCGTTTCTGATTCCTGAGGCGCTGGGAAATGCTGGGGGAGCCACGCTTTGGTTTGTGCTGAAACAAAATGAGAACTAAAGCTGAATTCTGAACGTAGCACTAATCCCATATGAGCACCCTGGGAAGCTGATGATCTTCCTAAGGAGGTAGAAAGCCAGATTCAGATATTGACGAGAGATGAACATGAAGCACTTCAAATGCTAAGGATGAGTACTGAGCGGAAGTTTATGGAGAATGGAATGAGAATCCCACCACCCTAAGACAAGCGACAGCAAAAATAACAAGGGTTGAACTTTGCAGTACACGAATGCTGTTTGTAGGGACAAGTCACGTGTTTGCTTCTCTTAAAACAAGCTCGTACGGATGTCTAATACATATTTTCAGACTGGATCTGCAAGGTGTGCGTGTCTGCTCGCCGTTTAGTGCAATATGCAGTAGCTATCAGTTGTGGTTAGGCTTTGTAGAGCCCAGGATAAAGGCTTCAGTCACAAAGGGAGAGCAGCAGGCTGGTGGGGGAGGGAGGCTGCGCGGTGCGAGGCAGAGTGCCGATCTGGGGGTCGGGGCTGGCTCTGAAATCTGCCCCAGACTCTGTGTGCCCGTGGGCCTGCTTCTTCTTTGAACTCGCTTTCTACCTTCAAAGATTGCTGCAGCAGTTGCAGCTGATGCTCAGGAATGGCCTAGAATACACATGCTACTGAGTCGGTAGCTGTTAGAGCCAAAGCACCCTGTGCCGACCCTATCGACGTGCAGTATATGCAAATGTGCATTACGATTTAGGTACACTAGCCCTGCTTGCGGCGGGCTTGGGCCCCAGCCCTCGGCTCTGGGAGGTCATCTTCAAGCCCTTGGAACGTTCTGCCTGGTAAAGATGCCTCTCCTTCCCTGGAGCCTCCAGTCGCATGGTGTTATCTGACAGCATGGTCCAGCGGAGGACACAGGGTCATGCCACATCACCTTGCTGTCCTGAGATGCTGGTGGCTGTCCCCTGTGTTTTTGGAAGAGTTTGAGAAGGATTAGAAGAAGTCATTCTTGAAATATTTGGTAGAATTCTTCCAAAAGGCCACAGGCCTTTTTTTATTATGGGAGACTGTTTATTACTGATTCAATCTCTGTACTCACTATTGGCTTGCTCAGATCTTTTGTTCTTTCTTCAGTATTGGTAGGCTGTGGGTCTAGATCCTCTTTCTTCTGGGTTGTCCAGGTTGTTAGTGTACAGCTGTTAACACTCATCTCTTACAATCCTTTGTATTTCTGTGGTATCATTTCTAATGCTTCCTCCCTCATTTTTTGTTTAGAATCTTCTCATTTTTCTTAGTTTAGGTAAAGGCTTGAGTATTCAACTTATCTTTTTTTATAAAAGACAACTCTTGGTTTCTTTTGTCCATTGTTCTAATCTATATTTCATTAACTTGTGCTCTATTTATTTTAAAGTCTCAGAGTTAGAGTGATCTTCCATCAGCTAGTTCACTCCCCAGATGGCCACAGCAGCCAGAGCTGGGCCAGTCAGGAGCCAGGAGCCAGGAAATTTATCTGGGTCTCCCATGTTGGTCTCAGGGCCTCAAACACTTGAGTCAGCTTCTGCTTTTCCCAGGTCATGAGCAGAGAGCTGGGTCAGAGGTGGAGTAGCCAGGACACAGCAGGAGTCCGTACAGGGTGCTAGCGCCACGGGGAGCCGCTTTCCCTGCTCGACCACTGTGCCAGCCCCTCTGCTCTGGTCTTTGTTTCCTTCCCTTCACTAACTTGGCTCATAGATGGTTCTTCCGTCTCCAGGTCCTTGAGGTGTCATGGTAGCTTATTCCTTCTTTTGCCACAGGAATTCGTTGCTATAGATTTTCCCCCTTAGAGCTGCTTCTGGTGCATCCCATAGGTTTTAGTGTGTTGTTTGCCTTTCAGTTTATCTCAAGATACATATTTCTTTTTAATATCTTCTTTGACTCATTGGTTGTTCAGTAGCACATTGTTTAATTCCACATATTTATGAAATTTCTAAGAGTTCACGTTACTGATTTCTGATTTCATATCATTGTGATAAGAAAGGATATTAGGTATGATTTTCCTCCTCTTAAACTTGTTCAGACTTGTTTTGTTACCTAACATAGATGTTATCCCCCAGAGAGTTCCATGTGTGCTTAATGCGTATTTTATCCAATGGTATATTCTTATCTGTTAGGTCCATTTAGTCTACAATTTAGTTTTTGCCAACATTTCCTTACTAATTTTCTATCTATTTGTCCATTGTTGAAAATGGAGTGTTGAAGTCTTTAATTATTACTTGATAATCTCATCTTTCCCTTCAGATCTACTTTTTTTTAATAATGACTTCAAAAGCCTGATGTTATTTCTGTCTGATTCTGCAGCAATGCTGCTTGTGACAAAGATAAACAACTCAACTCAAATAAAATACCATTCCTTAACTATTTATTATGTCCATTACATGATAGATAGTGGAGACATAGGTAAATATGGAAGAAGGAGTCAGATACATAAACAAGTAGAGAACAAGAGGCAGGCAACCGAAGTGCACTCACAATGGAGAGGCAGGGCAAAGTAAGAAATAGCCATGTAGGGAAGACCCTACACTAGGAGACAAAATGGACAGATGGGGATTCAAAGGATAATTCCACAAAGTAGAGAAAGAAATCAGCACATTTTAAAAAAAAATTCTAACAAAGTTTCAGTTAGACATGATGAATAAGTTTTGGAGATCAATGGTACAGCAAGATGACTATAGTTAATATCTTGGATGCTTGAAAATTGTTTAGGTACTGGGTCTTTTTTTAAGAAGATGTATTTTATTTATTTGAAAGAGTTACAGAGAGAGGTCTTCTATCTGCTGGTTCACTCCCCAGATGGCCGCAATGGCCAGAGCTGAGCTGATCCGAAGCCAGGAGCCAGGTGCTTCTCCTAGGTCTCTTGTTTGGGTGCAGGGGCCCAAAGGCTTGGGCCATCCTCTGCTGCTTTCCCAGGCATATTATTGGGGAGCTAGATCGGAAGTAGAGCAGCCAGAACTCAAATTGGTGCCCATATGAGATGCTGGCACTGCAGACCAGGGCTTTAACCTGCTGTGCCACAGTGCCAACCCAAGGTACTGGGTCTTAAATATTCCAATCCCATAAATATGACAAGCATGTAAGGTGATGGATCTGTGAGTCAGTTTGTGCTAATCATTGAACAGTATGTACATTTATCAAAATGTCATTGTCAGTATGTACATCTATGTCAATACATTATCCAAACATTAAACAATATGTATATCAATATATATAATTTTTGTCAATTACATCTCAAAGCCAGGGAAAATACATAAAACGCATATAGCCTTGTGCATATAAATGCACATACTGAATATATTGTGATGGTAAAGTGATGAAGTAGCACAACCATCAAAATCTGGAATCATGAACGACACATTAGAGACTTAGCCAGCCTGGCCCCACCCTCCACCCGCTCAGGAAGTTACACTCAGACAGTCCCCACATATCTCCCACCCCTGGTGGCTGCTTCTGCTGTGTCTGCACAAGGGATGAGCCAGAGCTCCCAGGTTGCCTGAGGGCTCAAACAATGAGAGGTGTTGCTGCTTCTCAACACTCAATGCTCAGGCTTGTTCTCTTCTCCTCACCTTTTTTTTTTTTTTTTTTTTTTTTTGACAGGCAGAGTTAGACAGTGAGACAGAGAGAAAGGTCTTCCTTCCGTTGGTTCACTTCCCAAATGGCCGCTATGGCCGGAGCACTGTGCTGATCTGAAGCCAGGAGCCAGGTGCTTCTCCTGGTCTCCCATGCGGGTGCAGGACCCAAGTACTTGGGCCATCCTCCACTGCACTCCCGGGCCACAGCAGAGAGCTGGCCTGGAAGAGGAGCAACCAGGGCAGAATCTGGTGCCCCAACTGGGACTAGAACCCAGGGTGCTGGCGCAGCAGGTGGAGGATTAGCCTAGTGAGCCGCGGTGCCAGCCCCTCACCTTCTTTACAGGGCTCCAGCAGACAGGGTCCAGCTGCCCACAGCAGGGACCCTTCACTGAGACAGCTTGAGGGGCTTCCTTCCTTCCTGGCTCAACTCTCCGTCCCCTCCCTGTGCTCAAATACATTCTTCTGCCCAAATCCGTGCCCAAGGTCCGAGATGCTGATCTCTTACAATTTTTTCCGAACGTGACTAAAATACCTGTAAGTCTAATATCATGTTTAATAGAACTAAGTTTTCCTATTTTCATCCACTATAGAGGATAAGAGTTACGAAACCCAGTTTGCAGAGATTTGGGCAAAGGACTGTAGTTGAATTATCAGAATAAATGCGGTCATTGACCAGCACTGTGTTGCTCGTTGGGGATAGACTCATTGGCTGTTCACACTCCTGAGATTTCTCTCACCTCCCTGAGGCACTGGCCCTACACTTGCAGGAATCGGACCTTGGTGTCACTGTTACAGCAGGTTCCACCACAACCTGCCCTGGATTCTAGGACCTTTCAGTCTCACGTTTGCTTTGCTGACTTCTTCCTGTGGGCTCAACTGGAGCAAAAATAGGTTTACACGTGGATCAGAGTTTGACACGTTTGATTGATAAAGCTGGTTGGTAATTCACTCGCCTTTAAGTCATAGGGAGTCCTTGAATGGCTTTTAACAAGACAAAGACAACTCAGTATTTTACAAAGATCATGCTGGAACACAGAGTGAAATTTGGAGTGAGGAGGGATAAGAATTTGGATTTTAAGAGGCCACTGGTAACAAATGAGTTAATATAATTAAGGCCTGAAATCAGCCAATGAATTTGGAGACTGGGGTAAAGAGAAATCTTAGCAGGGCTTTTTCAAAGCAGTGGCAGCAAGCACAGATGCCTCTAGCCAATGTAGGCATTTGATTACGAGATGTTTCTATTTTCATTTGAGAGTGTAAATTAGACAAACAGAAAACTAATTGCAATATACAACAGACAGGAGTATAGAACTACCTTGAATGGTCTATGGAGCTGCTATTTCAACTTCTTAGGGAGTGCTATGAAATTGTACAGAGTACATGTGGTTGTGCGCATTTTTGTGGGAAGATGGCCATGGATTTACAAATATTCATATGGATCCAAGTCCCCAAAGAGAAAGCCTTAGTCTGAGAAAGACAAATGAGGCCTTCAGATATCACTCCATTTTGGGAAGCAAAGAAACCAAATGTGGGTGAATGTGATGTGTGCACTGTGAAGATTCTACTCAGTGGCAGGTGTCAAGACAGGAAAAACACTTTGCAGTAACTGATGGGAGAATTTGAGACACACAGTGTGAAGGCTTTCCCAAGTTTGTGTCAAACATCTCCATCAAATCTAGTTGAGAAAACAAACACAGGCTCTAGGCTGCACAGAATGACTGGGAGTAGACAGGAGTTGTTTTCAAATATGGCAGGTGGAGAAGGAAGCAGCATTAGTGGCTCAGGTGCCAAACAAGAGGGGATAAAATGGTATTGGCCTAGGCTACATGAGCCCAAGAAGTGTTGGTGAATTTTCAGAAGCCTCCCCCTTCCCCATGAGGATGCCCTCCCTAAAGAGGTCTCACGGCTCCATGTGAGGCATGCAGACCCCACACACCGGCTCAGTCGGCTGCCCTAGCACACTGCCTCCCTGCAAAGCAGCACACAACAGTCTGGCCTCCACACCTGCACAGACACTGGGCTGCCAACAGCCTTCCTGCCCATCTTTGCAATCTGCCCTACCTGTCTGCTTTTGGACACCCGGCTTTCAGACAACTAGTGCCTCTCCCAGCCCCTACTTCCTCAGAGTCACACTAGACAGTCCTCACACCATTCCCACCTTCTAGACAAAAAATTACTTAGCCAACTTCACCTGTTCCCTACCAGCTTCTTGAGAAACATCCAAACATCTCCTCTACGTCCACCTTTGCAAGGCCTTTGTGGCTACGTTTGGCCTCTCCTGTGGAATCAACCCTAATCATGCGTTAGGTCTCCCTGATTTCCCTGGGAACTTCTCTTCCTGCTTCTCATCCTCTCAGTATCTGCCTTTAACACTTCTCTCCTGCAGTGGTGTTTGCATTTTTTGTTCCTTCAGGCTTGGCAATCTCTGTTAGCTTTCCTTGGCAAATCATACACTTGGAGCCTGTCAAGCCAGGAGATGAGACCAGGTCATCATGAACATCACCATGAATCATCGACCTCAGTCAATTTCAAAATGTCTGCACGGCGGAAGCCGAGCCGCGGGAGCTGCAGGGTCTACGCACCAGTGTGGGAAGGGGAGTGGATGTCACACAGACACCAGCAGGGAGAGCAGGGATGCCCAGGGCTCTGAGTCCACACATCGGCGCTGGAAGGGGAGGTGAGCTCAGTAACCGGAGACATTGGTGGGGAAATGGCGGACAGAATCTAGAGGGAAGCGGGCTTTGAGGCGGGAAAGTTCACCAGACTGACTACAGGAGAGAAGGAAAAAAAAGAAAAGGGTGGGGGGTACTGGTACAAACAAGTTTCTCTCTCCGCCAACCTTGCAAAGGCGAGCAAGAGACAAAGAGCAAGCCCCACTCGGGATATACATAACAAAAGGGGAGAGCTGAGGCTACAATTCAGTAGACTAGGCAACCCAGTGGGAGACCACAGGAGAAACTGAACCGGCACGGACTCTTTGGTAGAAGCCAGAGATTGGAAGCTAAATACCATCAATTCTGCTCAGCCATGCGGTATTACTTACCTCCTGAATAAAAAAATAAAAAAATAAATAAATAAAAAGAGAGATCTACCATGCATAACCTGAAGGTGTCAGCTTTGCACACCCGTAACCCGGAAGAACCAAGCAAGAGCTCTCAGGCCACACCCATCTCAAGCCTCCAAGGCTCCTCCAACAGCAGGCAGTCCACTTAACACAGACATAGTATAAATAAAAACAAAGAAACAACTCACAGTGAGGGAAGAAGAATTAACAATGCCAAACAACAAACACAAAAATCGAGGAACCAAGATCAACGATGACACTATGACGCCTCCAAATAAACAAAACACCCCAAGCCAAGATTATGAAGATGATGAGATACAAGAAATGCAAGATACAGATTTCAAAAAATTTATGATAAGAACATTTAGAAGTTTTCAAAAGCAAATCCTTGAACTACAGAAATCCTTATTGGACAGGATTGAATATCTCTCTCGTGAAAATGAAATTTTAAGGAAGAATCAAAATGAAACACAGAAACCAGTAGAACAGGAAAGTGTGATAGTGAAGAGAAATCAAAATGAAATGAAGAGCTCAATAGATCAAATGACAAACACATTAGAGAGCCTTAAAAACAGAATGGGTGAAGCAGAAGAGAGAATATCGTACTTAAAAGAGCACAGGAAAACATACAGTCAAACCAAAGAAAAGAAGAAGAAATTAGAAATCTAAAAAATATTGTTGGGAATCTACAGGATACTATAAAAAAAAAAAAAAACAACATTCGAGTTCTAGCAGTTCCTGAGGCATGGAGAGAGAGAAAGGATTAGAAGGCCTTTTTAGTGAGATACTAGCAGAGAACTTTCCGGGGTTGGAGAAGGACAGAGATATCCTAGTACAGGAAGCTCATAGAACCCCCAATAAACATGACCAAAAGAGATCCTCACCATGACACATTGAAATTAAACTCACCACAGTGAAACATAAAGAAAAGATCCTAAAATGTGCAAGAGAGAAACGTCAGATTACTCTCAGAGGATCTCCAATTAGACTCACAGCAGACTTCTCATCAGAAACACTACAGGCTAGGAGGGAATGGCGAGACATAGCACAGGTGCTAAGAGAGAAAAATTGCCAGCCCAGAATATTATATCCTGCTAAGCTCTCATTTGTGAATGAAGGTGAAATAAAGGCCTTTCATAGCAAACAGAAATTGAAAGACTTTGCCGCCACTCGTCTGGCCCTGCAAAAGATACTTAAAGATGTGCTACACTCAGAAACACAGAAACACGGCCATCAATATGAAAGAAGGTAAAGGAAGAACACCTACCAGTGAAAGAGCATGGGAAGCTCAAAGCATATACTATAAAATATCTCCGGGAAAATGGCAGGGCAAAGTCACTATGTATCAATAGTCACTTTAAACATTAATGGACTTAAATCTTCAGTTAAAAGACATCGATTAGCTGATTGGCTTAAGGAACAAAACCCAACTATTTTTTGCCTACAAGACACATCTCTCTCTAACAAAGATGCATGCAGACTGAAAGTGAAAGGTTGGAAAAAGATATTCCATGCCAACAGAAACCAAAAAAAAGCAGGTGTAGCCATATTAATATCAGACAAAATAAGCTTTAATACAAAAATGGTTAAGAGAGACAAAGAGGGGCACTATATAATGATTAAGGGTTCAATTCAACAGGAAGATGTAACTATTATAAATGTATATGCACCTATATCAGGGCACCGGTCTATTTAAAAGATATGTGAAGGGACTTAAAGGGAGATTTAGATTCCAATACAATAGTACTGGGGGACTTCAATACTCCACTCTCAGAAATAGATCATCCGGACAGAAGATCAATAAGGAAACAGCAGATTTAATCGACACTATTGCCCAAATGGATCTAACAGATATCTACAGAATTTTCAATCCTACATCTAAAGACTTCATATTCTTCTCATCAGTGCATGGAACCTTCTCTAGGATTGATCACATACTAGGCCATAAAGCAAGTCTCAGCAGATTTAAAAGAATTAGAATCACACCATGCAGCTTCTCAGACCACAGTGGAATGAAGCTTGAAATTAGCAACTCAGGAAACCCCAGAAAGTATGCAAACACATGGAGACTGAACAACATGCTCCTGAATGAAAACTGGGTCATTCAAGAAATCAAAAGAGAAATCAAAAACTTTCTGGAAGTAAATGAGGGTAACAACACAACATATCAAAACTTATGGGCTACAGCAAAAGCAGTATTGAGAGGCAAGTTTATAGCAATAGGTGCCTATATCAAGAAATTGGAAAGGTAGCAAATAAATGAGCTTTCAGCGCATCTCAAGGACCTAGAAAAACGGCAGCAAACCAAACCCAAATCTAGTAGGAGAAGAAAAATAATTAAAATCAGAAGAAATTAACAGGATTGAATTCAAAAAAACTTTACAAAGAATCAGCCAAGCGAGGAGCTGGTTTTTTGGAAAAATAAACAAAATTGACACCCCATTGGCCCAACTAACTAAAAAAAGAAAAGACCCAAATCAATAAAATCAGAGATGAAAAAGGAAACATAACAACAGACACCACAGAAATAAAAAGAATCATTAGAAATTACTACAAAGACTTGTATGCCAGCAAACAGGGAAACCTATCAGAAATGGATAGATTCCTGGACACATGCAATCTACCAAAATTGAACCATGAAGACATAGAAAACCTAAATAGACCCATAACTGAAACAGAAATTGAAACCGTAATAAAGGCCCTCCCAACAAAGAAAAGCCCAGGACCAGATGGATTCACTGCTGAATTCTACCAGACAATTAAAGAACTAATTCCATTTCTTCTCAAACTATTCAGAACAATCGAAAAAGAGGGAATCCTCCCAAATTCTTTCTATGAAGCCAGCATCACCTTAATCCCTAAGCCAGAGAAAGATGCAGCACTGAAAGAAAATTATAGACCAATATCCCTGATGAACATAGACACAAAAATCCTCAATAAAATTCTCACCAATAGAATACAACAACACATCAGAAAAATCATCC
The DNA here is from genome assembly GCF_051225735.1 of Oryctolagus cuniculus. Taxonomy (NCBI): domain Eukaryota; kingdom Metazoa; phylum Chordata; class Mammalia; order Lagomorpha; family Leporidae; genus Oryctolagus; species Oryctolagus cuniculus. The sequence goes on from NC_142882.1 coordinate 75,587,057, forward strand.
ACCCAGACCAAGTGGGATTTATCCCTGGTATGCAGGGATGGTTCAACATTTGCAAATCAATCAATGTGATTCACCACATTAACAGACTGCAAAAGAAAAACCATATGATTATCTCAATAGATGCAGAGAAAGCATTCGATAAAATTCAACACCCTTTCATGATGAAAACTCTAAGCAAATTGGGTATAGAAGGAACATTCCTCAATATAATCAAAGCAATTTATGAAAAACCCACAGCCAGCATCCTATTGAATGGGGAAAAGCTGGAAGCATTTCCACTGAGATCTGGCACCAGACAGGGATGCCCACTCTCACCACTGCTATTTCACATAGTTCTGGAAGTTTTAGCCAGAGCCATCAGACAACAAAAAGAAATTAAAGGAATACAAATTGAGAAGGAAGAAGTCAAACTATCCCTCTTTGCAGACGATATGATTCTTTACTTAGAGGATCCAAAGAACTCTACTAAGAGACTATTGGAATTCATAGAAGAGTTTGGCAAAGTGGCAGGATATAAAATCAATGCACAAAAATCAACAGCCTTTGTATACACAAGCAATGCCATGGCTGAGAAAGAACTGCTAAGATCAATCCCATTCACAATAGCTACAAAAACAATCAAATACCTTGGAATAAACTTAACCAAGGACGTTAAAGATCTCGACGATGAGAATTCCAAATCTTAAAGAAATAGAGGATACCAAAAAACGGAAAAATCTTCCATGCTCATGGATTGGAAGAATCAACATCATCAAAATGTCCATTCTCCCAAAAGCAATTTATAGTTTCAATGCAATCCCAATCAAGATACCAAAGACATTCTTCTCAGATCTAGAAAAAATTATGCTAAAATTCATATGGAGACGCAGGAGACCTCGAATAGCTAAAGCAATCTTGTACAACAAAAACAAAGCTGGAGGCATCACAATACCAGATTTCAGTACATACTACAGGGCAGTTGTAATCAAAACAGCATGTCACTGGTACAGAAACAGATGGATAGACCAATGGAACAGAATTGAAACACCAGAAATCAACCCAAACATCTACAGCCAACTTATATTTGATCAAGGATCTAAAACGAATTCCTGGAGTAAGGACAGTCTATTCAATAAATGGTGCTGGGAAAACTGGATTTCCACGTGCAGAAGCATGAAGCAAGACCCCTACCTTTCACCTTACACAAAAATCCACTCAACATGGATTAAAGACCTAAATCTATGACCTGACACCATCAAGTTATTAGAGAATATTGGAGAAACGCTTCAAGATATTGGCACAGGCCAAGGGTTTCTGGAAAAGACCCGGGAGGCACAGGCAGTTAAAGCCAAAATCAACTATTGGGATTACATCAAATTGAGAAGTTTCTGTACTGCAAAAGAAACAGTCAGGAGAGTGAAGAGACAACCGACAGAATGGGAAAATATATTTGCAAACTCTGCAACAGATAAAGGGTTAATAACCAGAATCTACAAAGAGATCAAGAAACTCTACAACATCAAAACAAACAACCCACTTAAGAGATGGGCCAAGGATCTCAATAGACATTTTTCAAAAGAGGAAATCCAAATGGCCAACAGACACATGAAAAAATGTTCAAGATCACTAGCAATCAGGGAAATGCAAATCAAAACCACAATGAGGTTTCACCTCACCCCAGTTAGAATGGCTCACATGCAGAAATCTACCATCAACAGATGCTGGCGAGGATGTGGGGAAAAAGGGACACTAACCCACTGTTGGTGGGAATGCAGACTGGTCAAGCCACTATGGAAGTCAGTCTGGAGATTCCTCAGAAACCTAAATATAACCCTACCATTCAACCCAGCCATCCCACTCCTTGGAATTTACCCAAAGGAAATTAAATTGGCAAACAAAAAAGTGGTCTGCACCCTAATGTTTATTGCAGCACAATTCACAATAGCCAAGACCTGGAACCAACCTAAATGCCCATCAACGGTAGACTGGATAAAGAAATTATGGGATATGTACACTTTAGAATACTATACCGCAGTAAGAAACAATGAAATCCAGTCATTTGCAACAAAATGGAGGAATCTGGAACACATCATGCCGAGTGAAATAAGCCAGTCCCAAAGGGACAAATACCATATGTTCTCCCTGATCGGTGACAACTAACTGAACACCAAAAAGGAAACCTTTTGAAGTGAAATGGACACTATGAGAAACGGTGACTTGATCACCATAGCCCTGACTGTTAATGAACAATTTAATACATTATCCCTCTTAGTATTTTTTTTGTCTGTTCTACTTAATACTACTGGTTTAATTCTGTAATTAATACAGAGTTATTAAGTGTTAAAAATTAACTGAAATGTGATCCCTGTTAACTATAAGAGTGGTAATAAGAGAGGGAAGAGATGTACAATTTGGGACATGCTCAAGCTGACTTGCCCCAATTGGTAGAGTTAGAAACATACCAGGGGATTCCAATTCAATCCCATCAATGCCATCTCACTAGTCCAAGTGATCAATTTCAGTTCACAATTGATCATAATGAAAGGACTAAGAGTCAAAGGGATCACATAAACAAGTCTGGTAACTGCTAATACTAACCAATAGAATAAATAAAGGGGAGAGCGATCCAACATGGGAAGTGAGATACACAGCAGACTCATAGAATGGCAGATGTCCTAAACAGCACTCTGGCCTCATAATCAGCCCTAAAGGCATTCCGATCTGGCTGAAAAGCCCATGAGAGTATTTCAGGCATGGATAGCCAAGACACTTTGGCAAAAAAAAAAAAAAGGACCTAAATGAAAGATCTCTGTGAATGAGATCCCAGTGGAAAGAACAGGTCTTCAAAGAAGGAGGTACCTTTCTCTGAAGGGAGGAGAGAACTTCCACTTTGACTATGACCTTGTCTAAATAAGATAAGAGTCGGAGAACTCAAATGGCTACCATAGCCTTGGAAACTCATGACTGGAGCATAGGGAGATTACTGATGCCATACACAGGAGTGTCAATTTGTAAAGTCAACAACAGGAGTCACTGTGCACTTACTCCTCATGTAGGATCTCTGTCCTTAATGTGCTGTACATTGAGATTTAATGCTATAACGAGTACTCAAACAGTATTTTTCACTTTGTGTTTCTATGTGGGTGCAAACTGTTGAAATCTTTACTTAATGTATACTAAACTGATCTTCTGTATATAAAGAAAATTGAAAATGAATCTTGATATGAATGGAAGGGGAGAGAGAGCGGGAAAGGGGAGGGTTGCGGGTGGGAGGGATGTCATCGGGGGGTGGGGGGCCAATGTAGTCCATAAGCTGTACTTTGGAAATCTATATTCATTAAATAAAAGTTAAAAAAATTACAAGTGTACTAAAATGCAATGTAATTCTTAATAAATAATCATTAAATTAAAAAAAGATCATATATTGTACTAGACTCACCTTCCCTAGACAGGTAAAGTGAAGTGTGTATATATATATATATAAAATCAGATTACTTCACAAATAAAACTTCCCATTATAGAGACTTAAAAAATAAAAAAATGTCTGCACAGTGTTCTGACACAATTCCAGAATGCCTGTCTCATCTAATTCCTCCCAGATGATTCTGGTACCTGAACGGGGCATCTGAGGTGTGTTATGTCAAGGCCTCTTTGCTACCAGTTGGCATCTGCCATTTCTTCCTCCACTGTCAGTCTGGCATGGTATTGCTTTCCCCTGAGCTGGGACCCCCACAGCTGCCAGAGTTGGCCAGACTCCCTGTTCCTCCAGCATGGTGCTGGGCTGCCAATTACCAGCATCAGTGGTGTTGATGGCAGTCCAGAGAATGCTGGCAGCCATTGTTGACAATACTTCCAACACCTGCTAAAATCTTAGGTTTTCAGCGTTTCATCGTCCTTTTCATGCTAGCCTCCGGAATTGACTAACCTGCTTTTCTCTTGTTATTCACTGAAGTTATCAGAATATGGGCTACCAGCAAGCTTGCTAATTTTCAAGGAAATTTGAGTTAACAGGATAAGAGTAAGCATCTAAAAATCTAATACCTGGGTCAGATCTATGTAAAGAATAATAGTACTTCATCCTACTGACAATTATAAACTGTGTTTAACTATTATTCAGTAAGTGAATATCAAAATTCTAGGTGAGCAATACCTTAATATTCCTCATATTTCTTATTATCATACTTTGACTTTTTTCCCTAATGTTCTATTTATCAGGCTACCTGTGATTCTCTTTTTAGAAACTTATTTAATGAGTACAAATTTCATAAATCAACTTTAGAAATATACTGGTTCTGGGCTGGCGCTGCGGCTCACTAGGCTAATCCTCCGCCTGCGGCACCGGCACACCAGGTTCTAGTCCTGGTCAGGGCGCCGGGTTCTGTCCCAGTTGCCCCTCTTCCAGGCCAGCTCTCTGCTGTGGCCAGGGAGTGCAGTGGAGGATGGCCCAAGTCCTTGGGCCCTGCACCCCATGGGAGACCAGGATAAGTACCTGGCTCCTGTCTTTGGATCAGTGCCGTGTGCCGGCCGTGGCGGCCATTGGAGGGTGAACCAACGGCAAAGGAAGACCTTTCTCTCTGTATCTCTCTCTCTCACTGTCCACTCTGCCTGTCAAAAAAGAAAAGGAAAAAGGAATATACTGGTTCTTCCTATCATATCCACCCTCCCACCCCTACTCCTATCCCACCTTCTCCTCCCTCTCCCATCCCATTCTTTGTTAAGATTCATTTTTAATTAACACTATATACAGAAGACCAACTCTATATTAAGTAAACATTTGAACAATTTTCATCCATACCCATACATACAAACTAGAAAGAACTGTTTGAGAACAAGTTTTACAGTTAATTCACATAGTACAAATCACTAAGGACAGATGTCCTGCGTGGGGAGTAAGTGCACAGTAACTCCTGTTAATTTAATAATTAACACTCTTAGGTATGACATCAGTGATCACCTGAGGCTCTTGACATAAGCTGCCAAGGCTATGGAAGTCTTTTGAATCCAGTCTCTGACAGTATTTATAAAGGGCCATAAGCAAAGTGGAAGTTCTCTCCTCCCTTCAGAGAAAAGTACCTCCTCCTTTGATGACCCTTTCTTTCCCCTGGAGTCTCAGAGATCCTTCATGTAGGATTTTTTTCTTTTCCCTACAGTGTCTTGACTTTCCATGACTAAAATGCTCTCATAGGCTTTTCAGTCAGACCAGAATGCCTTAGGGGCTGATTCTGAGGTCAGAGTGCTATTTAGGGTATTTGTCATTCTATAAGTTGGCTGTGTGAACTACTTCCCATGTTGGAACATTCTCTCCTTCTTAATTCTATCAATTATTATTACCAGACACTTGATCTTATTTATATTATCCCTTCAACGATTAGTCCTATCTATATGATCAAATAAACACTTAATATCACTTTAACATGTAAGATGGCATTATTACCACCCAGTTTAATGGGATCGGAGTCCCATGATAAATTTTATCTTTACCCTTAGAAGTAAGTCTGTAGGAATGTATGCAGAGTAACACAACTTCTCCCTCTTATTCCCACTCTTATTTTTTACTGGGATCTATTTCAATTGACTTTATACACATATGATTATTTCTGGGTTAAGTAAAGAGTTCAACCAGTGGTATTATTAAGAAGGAAAAAATAAAAATTAAAGAAAAAACTTTTCAAGAGTCAAGACAAGGCATGTTAAAGTCATTGCTTCTCAAGGTGTCAATTTCACTTCCACAGGTTTTCATTTAGGTACTCTATTAGTTATCACAGATCAGGGGGAATGTATAGCATTTGTCCCTTTGGGACTGGTTTATTTCACTAAATGTAATGTTTTCCAATGCATCTATTTTGTTCCAAATGACTGAATTTCATTTTTTTTACTGCTGTGTAGTATTCCAAATAGTACATATCCCATAAATTCTTAATCCAATCTTGAGTTGATGGGCATTTAGGTTAATTCCATGTCTTAGCTGTTCTGAATGGAGCTACAATATAAATGGGGGTGCAGATAACTCACTTATGTGCTGATTTCATTTCCCTTGGGTAAATTTCCAGGAGTGAGATGGCTGGGTCATATGGTAGTTCTATATTTAGATTTTAGAGGTATCTGCATACTGTCTTCCACAGTGGCTTTAGCAGTTTACATTCCCACCAACAGTAGATTAGGGGACCTTTTTCCCCCACATCCTCGCCAGCATTTGTCATTTGTTCATTTCTGTATGAAAGCCATTGTAACTGGGTTGAGGGGAAACCTCATGGTGGTTTTGATTTGCATTTCCCTGTCAAATAGTGATCCTGAGCATTTTTTTCACACATCTGTTGGCCATTTGGATTTCCTCTTCTGAAAAATGTTTAAGTCCTTTGCCCATTATTTAACTGGGTTGGTTGTTTTGTTGAGTTTCTTGATCTCTTTATATAGTCTGGTTATTAGTCCTTTATCAGTTGCATGGTTTGCAAATAATTTCTCCCAATCTGTCAGTTGCCTCTTCACTTTCCTATTTCCTTTGCAGTACAGAAGCTTCTCATTTTGATGTAATCCCACTTGTCAATTTTGGCTTTTATTGTCTGTGCCTCTGGGGTCTTTTCTGGAAATCCTTTGCCTGTGCTAATGTCTTGCAGGGTTTCCCTAATGTTTTCTAATAATTGATGGTATTAGATCATAGATTTAGGTCTTTAATCCATTTTGAATGGATTTTTGTCTAAGATATAAGGTAGGCACCCTGCTTCATACTTCTGCATGTGGAAATCCAGTTTTCCCACCACCATTTGTTGAAGAGACTGTCCTTGCTCCAGGGATTGGTTTCGGCTATTTGTTCAAATATAAGTTGGATGTAGATGCTTGGATTGATTTCTGGCATTTATATTCTGTTTCATTGGTCTATCTATCTGGTGTTTTACCAGTACCATGCTGTTTTAATTATAACTGCACTATAGTGTGTCTTGAAATCTGCTATTGTTATGCCTCCAGCTTTTTGTAGTATAAGATTGCTTTAGCTATTCGAGGTCTCCTGGGTTTCCAAATGAATTTCAGCATAATTTTTTCTAGATCTGAGAAGAATGTCTTTGGTATTTTGATTGGTATTGCATTGAATCTGTAAATTGCTTTTGGTAGTATGAACATTTTGATGATACTGATTATTTCAATCCATGAACATGAAACTTTTCCATTTTTTGTGTCCTCTATTTAAGTTTTATAACTCTCATCATAGAGATTTTTGATATCCTTGCTTAAATTTATTCCAAGGTATTTTATTTTTCTTTGTAGCTATTAAGAATGGAATTAATCTTAGAATTTCTTTCTCAGCCATGGCATTGTCTGCAAGGTTGGTGTTTTTTGTGTGTTGATTTTTATATCCTTCTATTTTACTAAACTCCCCTATGAACTCCAAATGTCTCTTGGTGGAGTCTTTTAGATTCCCTTTTGGAATCATGTAATTTCCAATAGAGATAGTTTGACTTCTTTCCCGATTTGTATCCCTTTGATTTTTTTTTCTCGCCTAATGGCTCAGGCTAAAACTTCCAGGACTATACTGAATAGCAATGGTGAGAGTGGGCATCCTTGTCTGGTTTCAGATCTCAGTGGGAATGCTTCCAACTTTTCCCCATTAATTAGGATGCTGGTCATGGGTTTGTCATAAATTGCCTTGGTTGTGTTGAGAAATGTTCCTTCTATACCCAATTTGCTTAGAGTTTTCATCATGAAAGGATGTTGTATTTTATCAAATGCTTTCTCTGCATCTGTTGATAGTCATATGGTTTTCGTTCTGCAGTTTGTAAATGCATTGATTTTGTGAATGTTGAATCATTCCTGCATACCAGGTATAAGTCCCACTTGGTCTAGGTTAATGATCTTTCTGATACATTGTTGGATTCAATTGGCCAGAATTTTATTGAGGATTTTTGCAGCTATATTCATCAGAGAAATTGGTCTGTAATTCTCTCTGCTGTGTCTTTTTTTGGGGGGGGTTAGGAATTAAGGTGTTGCTGGCTTCATAGAAAGAATTTGGGAGGATTCCCTCCCTTTCAATTGTTTTGAATAACTGGAAAAGTTCTCATTAAATGTCTGGTACAATTCAAGTGAAGCCATCCAGTCCTGGGCTTTTCCTTGTGGGAGGGTCTTTATTACTGATTCAATTGCCATCTTGTTTATGGGTCTGATTAGGTTTTCTGTGTCTTCATGGCTCAATTTAGGTAGGTTATATGTGTCCAAGAATCTATCCATTTCTTCTAGGTTTCTCAGTTGGTTGACATACAGCTCTTTGTAGTGATTTCTGATGATTCTTTTTATTTCTGTGGTGTCTGTTACACTTCCTTCTCTAATTTTGTGGATTTGGGTCTTCTCTCTGCTATTTTTTGGTTAGTTGGGGTAACGGTGTGTCAATTTTACTTTTTCAAAAACCCAACTCTTCATTTTGCTGGTATTTTGTATTTTGTATTTCAATTTTATTGATTTCTTCAATTTTAATTTTTTCCTACTAGTTTTGGATTTGGTTTGCTATTTTTCTAGATCTTTGAGGTGCATTAATAGTTCACTTATTTGGTGCCTTTCCAATTTCTTGATGTAGGCACTACTTACTATAAACTTTCCTCTTAACACTGTTTTTGTTGTATCCCATAAGTTTTTTAAGTTATTTATTTATTTATTTGAAAGAGTTATACAGAGAGGAGAGGCAGAGAGAGAGATCGATCTTCCATCTGATGGTTCACTTCCCAATTGGCCACAATGGCGGAAGCTGTGGCAATCTGAAGCCAGGAGCCAGGAGCTTCTTCTGGGTCTCCCACGCAGGTAAGGGGCCTAAGGACTTGGGCCATCTTCTACTGCTTTCCCAGGCCATAGCATAGAGCTAGATCAGAAGTGGAGCAGCTGGGTCTCTAACCAGCGCCCATATGGGATGCCAGTGCTTCAGGCCAGGGCATTAACCCTCTGCACCACAGCGCTGGCCCCAATCCCTTAAGTTTTGATATATGGTGTTGTCATCTTCATTTGTTTCCAGAAAATTTTTTTTTATTTCTCAATCTCTCTATTACCCACTGTTCATTCAGGAGCATGTTGTTCATTCTCCATGTGTTTGCTTATGTTCTGGAGGTTCCCAAGTTGTTGATTTCCATCTTCACTGCATTGTGGTCTGAGAAAATGGTATGATTTTGATTTGATTCTTTTTGAATTTGCTGAGACTTGCTTTATGGCCTAGCATGTGGTCAGTCCTAGAGAAATTTCCATGTGCTGAAGAGTAAAATATGTGGCTGTAGGGTAGAAGACTCTGTAGGTATCTGCTAGGTCTATTTGGTCTATGGTGTCAATTATCTCTGGTTTCCTTGCTGGTTTTCTGTCTGGTTGATCTGTCCATTGCTGAAAGTTGGGGTATTGAAGTCCCCCATTTCTACTGTATTTGAGTCTATATCTCCCTTTAATTCCATTAACATTTCTAAATAGCCAGGTGCCCTGTAATTAGGTGAGTATACATTTATAATAGTCACATCTTCCTGTTAAATTGAGCCTTTTAATCATTATATAGTGTCTTTCTTTGTCTCTTTTAATAGCTTTTGTGTTAGTCTATTTTGTCTGGTATTTGGATGGCAACACCAGCTCTGTTTTGGTTTCTGTTAGCATGGATTATCTTTTCCCATCCTTTCACTTAGAGTCTGCATCTTTGTTGGTAAGATGTGTTTCTTGTAGGCAGCAATAGTTGGGTTTTCTTCCTTTAATCCATTCAGTCAGTCTATGTCTTTTAACTGGGTAATTGATACCATTTGCATTTAAGGTGACTATTGTTATAAAGTACGGACTTTGCCCTGCTGTGTTTCAAAAAAATAGTCTTGTTTTTGTATTTTGGGTTTCTTTTGTTCTTTTCTGGAGTCATTTTCTGCTTTTGAAGTGATGTTCCTGTTTCTGTGATTCTTTGTGTAGCACATCCTTGAACATTTTTTTTTTTTTTGACAGGCAGAGTGGACAGTGAGAGAGAGAGACAGGGAAAGGTTTTCTTTTGCCGTTGGTTCACCCTCCAATGGCCACCGTGGCCGGCGTGCTGCAGCTGGCGTGCCACACTGATCCGAAGCCAGGAGCCAGGTGCTTACTCCTGGTCTCCCATGCAGGTGCAGGGCTGGACTGGAAGAGGAGCAACCGGGACTAGAACCCGGTGCCCATATGGGATGCCGGTGCCTCAGGTGGAAGATTAACCAAGTGAGCCACAGCGCTGGCCCCTAAAAAAGGTGTTTTTGAAGAGCTGTATGATGACAGCTGAGTTGTCTTACAAAGTCCAATAGGTGGATATTTGAGGGTGACTTCCTGTGATATCAGGAGTTAGAAGCCACGTGGTTTGTTCTCATGAGGCCAGGATGGGAGGTCATTCCTATGGATTTGAATGTGGATGAAAATCCAATTGGCCATGCCAGCATCATTTTGTTGTGTGTTCCTTTCCTAGTGCTGTTCCCTGTCTCTAAAGGTCTCGTTCTTTCAGTTTCTATACAACTTCCACTTATTCCCTGGATGCAGCCTAAATGTCACCCCTGTGATGCCTGCCCCAATTACCTTAAGCAAGGTTTGCTTTTACTGCATCTCATACTTCTCAAATACCAAGTATCTCTCTGGTTAGGGTGGGTGTTACATCTGTCCATTGCCCACTGCTTCCTTCTCTGGAATGGTGAGTACCCAGATAATGGGACCATGTCACCTGTCTCTGTGTTCCTAGCACTGATTAAACCTGTACAGAGCCAGCAGTGGACATGTATTAGTTGCCCAAAGCTGTCATAACAGAGTACCACAGGCCGAGTGGTTTAAACAGAGATTGACTCTCCCATAGTTCTGCAGGCTGCAAGTCTGGAATCAAAGCCAAGGATCCATCGTGGCCTCTTTCAGCCCCTGAGAGCCCCGAGTGTTCCCTGGCTTTGTGGCAGCAAAATTCCAGTCTGCCTCAGTCTTCACATGGTCCTCGTCCCTCTGTGTCTGTCTCCCCAAATTTTCCTCTTCCTCTAAGGTTGGGTCATGGTAGATGAGTGACCCAACCTTCTCTAATATGACCTCATCTTAATTACACCTGCAGTGACCCTACTCCTTAAGGATTCTGATATTGGGGTTTAGGGCATCAACATATTCTTCTGGGGGCATAGTTCAATCCTTACCAAATAATAAGGATATTACGGGGAATTCTACAGTGGCATGGTCTGTGCCTTCCACTCCATCTTTGTACAAGTGTACTCTTAGAATTAAAATCACAGTGGGGAGCCCAAGATGGTAGTATAGCTATAGGACGATACAAGTCATGAGGGCAAAAAAGATAGTTAGAGCAGATACAGGCCAGAGACAGAGCCATGGGAAACTCATGACAGGAAGCCCAGGAGTCCAACAGAGACTGGGCAGGTCCATGCTGAAGGAGTAAATAAGGGAAGTGGCAGAGGCACAGTGGAGATGTGTAATGGGGAGACTGGGGCCACCCCATCCCACAGTGGACCAGGTTGTACAGGAAATCGTGGGTCCAAAGAGCTGCTTAGCAGCAGGAAGGGGAGCTTGGTGAACTGCATTTGAAGTTCCACACAGGAAGAAAGAGAAGGTATAGGGGAATAATTGGAGAGGTCAGGCACAATCCTGCCCATCTGTATCTTCCCCCTCCCAACTGGACCTGCAGCTGGCTTGGAGAAGCCATACTGATTGTTTACATTTCTTAACATAAGCAGGGGGCTACTGAATTTGCCTCATGTGCACACACCCATCCATTTTGCGAGCCACCTCACCACAACCCTCCTCTCTCATCCAGGAATAAAGACCACAACATTTAAGAGTAATTTCTTCCCCACCACACAAGCTATACAACAAGAAGTCCTGAATGTCAAAAACTTGAGCTTGTTACATCCAGTGAGAAGTGAGCTGTGCCCCCTCCCCCCAGTAGGCAGGGCTTAGAGCACCAGAGCTCATACCTGCCCCCATCATGATTGAGAACTGAGCTGGACTCCAGAAGGGGGTGCTACATGCTTCCACTTGCAATGCACAGACACCTAGCAGCTCATTGCAGAGGGAAACCTCATCACAAGCAAAGACAAATTAAAGAGAAAGGCAACCAGGGAAAAAAAATACAGAAAAGCCAAAAAAAAAAGGAAAAAAACTTAAGAATGATACTATGAGCCCCCCCCCAAAGGAACACTACACCTGTTCAGTAATAGAGGGCAAAGAGGAAGAGATTGAGAATATTCCAGAAATGGAATTCAGAAAATTAATCAGATTACTTAGAAGCAATCAGAAGCTAATTCACAATCTAAATGAAAAGTGCTCCCAAGAAATAGAGATATTAAAGAGAAGTCAGAATGAAATACTAGAAATGAATAATTCAGTAGATCAAATAAAATAATGCCATGGAAAGCCTTAACAACAGAATAGGTGAGACAAAAGAAAGAATACCAGAACTAGAAGACAAATTTCTGGAAATATTACAGTCAGACCAAAAAAGAAGAAATTAGAAAACTAAGAAACATGGTTGGAGATCTACAAGATTCTTAATACCATTGGTTGAACTCTTTAACACACAATTATTCTTAGGCATTTAAATTAACTGAAAAGTGATCCCCGTTAAATATAAGAGTGTGAATAAGAGAGGGAGAAGATGTACAGTTCAGCACATGATCACTCGGACTTACCCCTAATAGTATAGCTAGTATAGTATAGTATGCCACGGGATTCCAAATTAATCCCTTCAAGGTGGCATGTACCAATGCCATCTCACTAGTCAAAGTGATCAGTTTCAGTTTACAATTGATCATAATGATAGGATTAAGAGTCAAAGGGATCACATAAACAAGACTAGTGTCTGCTAACTGATGGAATTAAAAAGGAGAGAACGATCCAACGTGGGAAGCGGGATGCACAGCAGACTCACAGAATAGCAGATGCCCTAAACAGCACTCTGGCCTCAGAATCAACCCTTAAGGCATTTGGATCTGGCTAAAAAGTCCATGAGGGCTGGCGCCACAGCTCACTAGGCTAATCCTCCGCCTTGCGGCGCCGGCACACCGGGTTCTAGTCCCAGTCGGGGAGCCGGATTCTGTCCCGGTTGCCCCTCTTCCAGGCCAGCTCTCTGCTGTGGCCAGGGAGTGCAGTTGAGGATGGCCCAAGTACTTGGGCCCTGCACCCCATGGGAGACCAGGAGAAGCACCTGGCTCCTGCCATCGGATCGGTGCGGTGCGCTGACCGCAGCGTGCTGGCCACGGTGGCCATTGGAGGGTGAACCAACAGCAAAGGAAGACCTTTCTCTCTCTCTCTCTCTCTCTCTCACTGTCCACTCTCCCTGTCAAAAAAAAAAAAAAGTCCATGAAAGTATTTCAGGCATGGAAAGCCAAGACACTGTGGCAAAAAAAATATGACCTAAATGAAAGATCTCTGCGAGTGAGATACCAGTGGAAAGAACAGGCCATCAAAGAAGGAGGTACCTTTCTCTGAAGGGAGGAGAGAACTTCCACTTTGACTATGGCCTTGTCTAAATAAGATCGGAGTTGGCGAACTCAAGAGGCTTCCATAGCCTTGGCAGCTCATGACAAGAGCCTCGGGTGATTACTGACGCCATAAATAAGAGTGTCAATTGTTAAATCAACAACAGGAGTCACTGTGCACCTGCTCCCCATGTAGGACCTCTGTTCTTAATGAGTTGTACTATGCGAATTAACGGTAAAACTACTACTCAAACAGTACTCTATACTTTGTGTGTCTGTGTGGGTGCAATCTGTTGAAATCTTTTAGTATATACTAAGTTGATTTTCTGTATATAGATAATTGGAAATGAATCTTGATGAAGAATGGGATCGGAGAGGGAGTGGGAGATGGGATGGTTGTGGGTGGGAGGGAGGTTATGAGGGAAAAAGTCACTGTGATTCAAAAGTTGTACTTTGGAAATTTATATTTATTAAATAAAAGTTGAAAAGAAAAGATTCTATCAAACAACCCAACATCTAGATCCTAGTAATTCTGAAATGTATGGAAAAAGATAAAGGATTAGAAGGCCTTCTTAAAGAAATAACAGAAAACTTCCCCAATCTGAAGAAAAAGACATCAAAGCACAAAAGTACATAGAACTCTCAATAGACATAACCAGAGAAGATCTGCACCATGACACCATGACCACAATAAACATGAAGAAAATATCTTAAAATATGCACGAGAGAAATGCCAAACCTCATTCAGAGGAAACACAATTAGACTCACTGCCAACTTCTCATCAGAAACTCTATAGGCAAGAGAATGGTGAAATATATTCCAAGTCCAAAGAGAAAAATCTGTCAACCCAAAATACTGTGCCATCCAAAGCTCTCCTTTACCAATGAAGGATAAATAAGGATCTTCCACAACAAACAGAAATTGAAACAATTTGTAACTACTTGCCCAGCCCTATAAAAGATGCTCAAGGGGCCGGTGCTGCAGCTCAGTAGGCTAATCCTCTGCCTGTGGTGCTGGCACACCAGGTTCTAGTCCCGGTTGGGGCGCCAGATTCTGTCCCAGTAGCCCCTCTTCCAGGCCAGCTCTCTGCTATGGTCTGGGAGTGCAGTGGAGGATGGCCCAAGTGCTTGGGCCCCCGAACCCACATGGGAGACCAGGAGGAAGCACCTGGCTCTTGGCTTCGGATTGGCACAGCGCCAGCCGTAGCAGCCACTTGGGGGGGGGGGGTGAACCAATGGAAGGAAGACCCTTCTCTCTGTCTCTCTCTCTCTCACTAACTCTGCCTGTCAAATTTAAAACACCTTTCGTAGTCCAGTTTAGATAAGGTGCAATTTCACTCCCCATGCTCCAGTCCCTTCTTGTAGACAGCACAGCCATTGCATGTGGTCTACACAATCCTCCTGTGTAGCTTAAATCATTGCTAGGTCACTTACAACACCTAATACCATGTGAACTCCATGTAAATAGTTGTTAGCATTGTTTGGGGACTCAGGACCAAGAAAAAAATCTGTATATTCAGTAGAACACAGCTTTAAAAAACTTCCAGTCCACAGTAGAATAAATCTGTGAGTGAAGATACTATTGTATTTATAACAATTGGAAACAAATTATTGAATTTAAAAAAAATCTGTACATTTTAGGTGCTTGTTGTAAGTCAAAAGAATTCTAGGGTAAAAGTTCTTAGTTCTGTCATACAGAAAATAAGAATCTACATATAGAAGCATATTCTGAAATTTAATGTATGTTATCATTGATAATATTGGAATACAGTATTTCCTTTTATCCAAAAAATGTCAGTAGGGGAGTGACATATCTAACAAATGTAGTAAAGAATATTTGGGTTGTAAATAGAATATAAATGATAGTTTATTATTCAATTCAAAGTACTCTTATCACAAAAAAACTTTGTCTAACTTCAAACTACATAAATTTTCACAACTTACTAATTAGGGATTCAGACCAAAAAACATGCTATATTTTCATTATTTTATTTTTTTAAAGATTTATTTATTTATTCAAAAGGCAGCGTTACAGAGATGCAGAGGCAGAGACGGAGAGAGAGGTCTTCCATCCGCTGGTTCACTCCGCAAACGGCCACAACAGCCAGAGCTGCACCAATTGGAAGCTAGGAGCCAGGAGCTCCCTCCAAGTCTTCCACGTGGGTGCAGGGGCCCAAGGACTTGGGCCATCTTCTACTGCTTTGCCAGGCCATAGCAGAGAGCTGGACAAGTTCCAACTTGGAGACACACTGGCACTTTTGCTGTTGCTGGGCTAGAAGAAGACCTTTGCATTTCTTTGTGTCCTGTGGAGTGGCTGACTATCCAGGAGTCATTGGACTGAATGAGAGCTAAATGAGTTCATCCACATGGTATCAATCTGAGGCAGGAGGATTCACTGGGTTTTTATGCAGAGCTCCGAAAGAAATGCCAATTATCTCCTCAAATAGAAAGGAACTGTCCAGCTCTCTGAGGGGCGACTTGAGCTTGCCTGTCACTTTAGGAAATATGACCTTTCTTTCCTGTGTCCTTTCCCCCTCCCCATTCCTCCTCCCTCCCTCCTTCCTTACTCTCTTCTTTAGAGAGCAAGTATCCTGAAAGTGAAAAAGGTAAAACACTCACATCAGGAGTTTGTGTTCTTCTTAGATTTTTGGCTACCTTTGACGTTGGTAGGGATTTTAATCTTTCACACTGAATAATTTTATTTTCCAAGCACATGCTAGGAGTTCCCTCAGTTCATCCTCCTGCTGACCCTTTGAAATGGTATTCTCGCTTGCCTCCTGTTGCTGATAAGCAAATGGCAGCTTTGTGGTGTTACGGAACTTGCTCCTGGTGGCACAGTTAGAATAAGCAAGACGCCCACGACTCAAATCCAAGTCTGGCATCGTGAGCCATGTTCCTGACTGTGACTGTGCACAGACCCAGCCTGAGGCTAACTTGGCACACTGCAGGAGGGGCCAAGGGCTCTGCATTTCTAACAAGCTCTAGCTGACGTGGGTCTGCAAGAGACCTTGACTGGCAAAGGGCTCTCTTCTTTCAGGAAAACAGAATCTGTTTCTAGGATGTGGTAAATCAGCATGAAGAGTGGAGTTAGGTGTTGAGTTTCAAGTCTTGAAATAGTGCCGATTCCTCTGTGGTCTGCCGATTTACCCACCTTTCCCCACAAACTCCTGCAGCCACTGATCACTGCCTCTGTAACGTCACCTCCTGAAAGTCACATTGGTTGGAATCATATAAGATGTAGCCTTTGCAGACTGGCTGCTTTCACTTGGCAACATGTAGTTAAGGTTCTTCCCATCTTTTCATGGAATAATAGTTAACTTGTTTTTAGCAAAGATTGAAATATTTTTCTAATTTTGGGCTTTTTTTGGTTGACAGATAATCATACAAAACTTGCTGGGCATAATGTAGCGTTTTGGTATATGCAGAAGCAGAACAGTGGTTACCAGAGGTGGGAAGGGGAAGGGAGAGGAGGGCTACAGGTGTGGTCAGTGGACCTAAAGTTAGCCAGGACTGGGTTCTGATGAGCTGGTGCACAGCAGCCTGGCTACAGTTACCACCGAGTCGTAGTTCATCATATTCTTCCATTCACCTATGGAAGAGCGTCTAGGTTGCTTCCACACTTTGGAAACCAGGAATAAAGCTGTTAGCTAAACTCATTTTCCACCAGAAATTTCACATGACTTTGTCAGAGCGCTAGGAACTGAACTGCTTTGACTGAAAATTCGCTTGGAGCCTTGCTCATCTCTGTGCCTCAGAGTGATGCTTACTGTGACGTAGGTAACCCAGGGAACTCTCCCGGGGTTTTATTTATACCTCAAAAAAAAACCACAGTGAGTGAGGACTGTCTAATATAAGCATCCCATGTTACAAATGACACACTGAGATTTTCAAAAAGCTAATTTTCCAAAGTCACCCAGACAGTAAGAGAAAGGGTTGGTACATTTAGTACGTATGTGGGTAGGTTTGTACATGTGTATATACATATGTGTTCATTTAGTATGTCCTAGTGGACAGTATCCACATACTTCATACTACCACTTTTAATTCTCTATAAATACAAATTTGTTAATTTGAAATTCAAATTTAGCTGGTATCCTGATTTTGTTTTTGTGTGTGTGTTTTAATGAAATCTGGCAACCAACCCTGCCTCTAAGATATCATACTTGCTCCAGAATCGCCCCCAGAGACTGCTGCTTCTCTCTGGGACTTGCTCAGTGTTCCTTCCCAATGGAACCCACGCTCGTGAGTCACTGTCCTTATTGTCTCTCTAACCCATAGTTGGCAATGCAATGTCCTGTCACGTGCTATCTGACCTCTGTACTAACTTTCAGCCCTTTTGTGTTCTTTCCCTGTCACCACAGCAAACATCAGGACAGTCATCAAACAACCAAACAAAATAAATTAGCAGAGGAAGGTTCTCCTCCCAGATCCCTCCTTGGCACCACCAACCTCCCAGATACAACCTCACAGTTCAAGTCTGCACTTTGATGTCTACCCCATCTTTTATTTATTTTCCCACTTTTATTTTCCACTACTCAACCCACTCTTTGTGTTTTATTCATTCCTTCAATGCTCCTTGGAATCCTTCCTCTATTTTATTAGACAAGATGCTTCATAAGTACATAGCTGCCATTAGGTTCATTTTTTGTGATAAAACACGTTTAAAGCCAAAGCCATGGAATAGGAAATATTTATGAGCCCCAGACGTCCTGCAGCCCTCCCTGCTGGACCTCTGAGAATTTTAAAGTGAAAAGGGAGTAGACCCCAGGGCCTTGGGAAGGCCTGATGATGTCATTGAGGTCAACAAACGCAGGGACCACTTCTGTCATTGCTTTCCCCAGAGGCTGACAGGGTTACAGACAGCTCCTCTGGCCCCTCCGTGCTCTCTCTACTCCTGGTTAACAAAGGTTGTCAGACTTCCTCAGGTGGAGGGGAGCGTTGCTCTCTTGTATCATGGCAGTGCTATGCAACCGAGCCAAAGGCCGGCAGATCCGCAGGCCATTTTGAGAACTAAATAATTCAAGATCTATCACCTGGGTCATTAGTTTCAGATCTGAGAGCTGGGAATTTGTGAGGCACATGAGCACTGTGAAAGCAAAAATCTGAACGCAAACCTTTCAGCGCGCGACCCATTTCCACTGCTCTCATCATTAACGTTGTGTATAAGCGGCACATGCATCGGATCAATCACAGTGTTTGTCGGATTTGATTGTCCAAAACCAAACCCACCCTCCAAGCAAGAAGATAAACTGCCCCTGAGAAATATTCAGAGCAATTAGCCAAAATATGCTCATGTTTTTAATCCCTGCTTAGGTGGTCCTGTAATCAGAACTAAACGACTCGACACAATTAGGTCAGGGTCCATCAAGATGGTAAAATTACCCTGAGCCAAATGCAGTCTGGGGCGAACAGCAGCTGTCACTGAGGATTTTCATTCCCAGGTGGATGAAAGCACATTCCCACCATCACTTCTTCTTAAAGAGACAGTGCACCATGCACCTGCCCATTGACGCGGAAGCAAATCGACGCAGAAGCTAAGCCCGAGCCAAGAATTTCAAGGCCGCAAAGCCACATCACTGATATTCAACCGCTGGTGTGATCTGGTTTGGTGAGGTCTCACTCAGAGCAAGGATGTGAAACTTCTCCCTGACGTGCGGTTTAGCTCCCATCGAGGCCGTGTTAGGGACTGAATTGTGTTGGGTCCCACAAAAACTCAAATGCTGAAGCCCTAACCTGCAATATTTCTGTATTTGGAGAGGTTCTTAAGGAGGTAAGGTTAAATGAGGTCATTAGGGTGCTGGCAACTTGATCTTGAACCTAAAGTTTCCAGAACTGCGAAAGTGGATTTCTGCCGTATGAGCCAGCCCTGTGCTGTGTTAGTAGGTACTGTGTTACACGGCCAGGGCAGACCAATACAGGCAGGTCCATTTCTGCCTCCAAAGTGGATGAAATGCCACCTGGCACACTTCTTTATGTGTAGTTCTATTTTCCAGATAAAATTCTTTTTCCAGAGCTATGTCTGAGGTAATTTACAGTGTGCTTCAAGCTTTAAGCTTATAAAATTGAACATTATGAAACGTGAATTGAAGCAAGCTGACTTGTACACGAGGCCCATTGGCACAAGAGCAGGCAGACTGTTTCACAAATCTGAAGCAGCTTGGCGACGTAGAGCAGCTGAGGTTCTCACGCAGGGTGGATTTGGAGTTCAAAGACATCAGTCGCACACAGGCTCTCTAGTCGCAGGTCCTCCGAGGCGTGGAGGCTCAGCAGTGTGGAATGGATTCACCGTGAATGATGGGATTATGTCATGTCACAGCTGGATCAACCACTAAGGCGACACAGCCCCAGCCGTTCTTGTGGCGGCTGAGGACGCAAGAACCAAAGTGAGTCTGTGGTCTGTCCCAAGTCCCCATTTAGGGCGGGTGGGCTTAGCACCCACTCCCCACACTCCTGTACCAGGGATTCTTCAGGTCACCTGCTCTTGCTTAGAACCAGTGGACCGTGTGGTGCAGACTCTGTTCTGGGCCACACAGCATCTGTCCAAACCTCTTTCTGGATAGGCTTCCTGTACCCTCTGGAGCTACAACTGTCATTCCCAGACCTGCTTTCATCCAGGAGTGCACAGTGGGCCCAGGGAAAGGAAAACGCTAGCAGCTGGACTGTGTCCGACTCCAGGGACCCTAAGGCCACTGGGTGCTAAAACTGAAGAGGCAGCATTTGAGATAAGAGAAAGGGGGCAGAAGGGCCATCCAAGTGGTGGACGACAGGCTGAACAAGAAACAGGAAACAGGAGACTGGTGAGATGATCACACGCACAAAGCAGAGAAATAACTTTGGAACTGCAAGAGAAGGGGCTTGTTGAAGAGGTCACCATCTTTCATTCCACGATTGGCCTGCTTGTCCTCAAACAGAGAACAGCAACAAAGCAGCAGGGAGGGAGGGTCTTTTCATGGGGCAGCTGCGTCCCCTCTGCCCGCTGAACCTAGGACTCCCATGGTGTGGCTGCAGGTAGTCATAGCTAAGCATGATCTATGGGCTTCCAGTGAGTTGAGTGACTGCAGGCCAGTTCCAATCCTGACGCATGGGCATACGCAAATGTATTAGCATTGATTGTCCAGTGACGCCTGCTTGTTAATTACAACAGAGTGTTTCCCTGCACCTGAAGGAATGCACTCATGTGTGTGGAACAGGTCATGATGTCTGCTTCCCAGGACCCGGGGTTTCACGGAGCATCTCTTATCCTGGGTGACAACGCACTCAGCTTGAAGACCACACATCGCAGGCTTGTTTGTGGATGTAGGTGTGGGACTGGTCCTGGAGCAGAGCAGGTGAATATGGGCCTTCTGGGACAGCTGCTCCGAGGGGACTCAGCCCGTGACCTTCCTCCTCACCACGACCTGAATCACGGGTATGCCTGCCACTCTACCTGAACACAAGGATGAGAACCACGCCCTGCCGGTGGACCTGGAAGCCGCAGCAAGCCTGGGTGTCCAATGGCCTCGAGATGCAGCCATCCTAGACCTTCCACGTCCACCTCTCCTTGTGAAATAGTCTAAAATTAAACACTTGCTCCTTTAAACTGACCGTAGCCCTTGGTACCTTATCTTACATAGTCCCGATGACCTCATGGCTTTAAAATACAGAAGAGCAGAAAGAACCCATTGCCAACAAGGAAGCAAATAGCAACAAACCACACTATCTGCAAGCTAAGCTCACTCACGGAATCCAAGGAAAAAACATTGTCATTTGTCTGGCACTTCATGGTGGGTGCGTGGGTGCTTCTGTGAGCATGAGCACACACCAATCTTCCCTTTTTCTTTCCTTCTTTACCCAAGGTCTCTTCCCTCTTTCCCCGTCTTCCTTCCAGGACCCATCTCCCCTGCTCGAGGCCCCCAGTGCTCAGTCTCTGTGGTGTCTGCTTTGCCCCTGTGGACCTGTAATGAGGTGGACAAGGACTGGGTCTGGGGACAAAGGGGGTTGGACAAAGGGCCCTGTGTGTGGGGGAGAACTGGACTGAAGGGAAGAGGGGAGGGAGCTGTGAGGACCTGTTGGCTGGAATGATTGACCCAGAGGAAGGGGGAAGTGGAAAACAGAGGAAAGGGCTCAAGCAGACTCTGGAGATGCTGGGTATAGGAGATTCACATTGAAGAAAGAAATCGGTCCTTACAGCTTGGTTAAGATGTTTATTCCCAGGATAAACCTTCAGTTCTCACAGATCCCATTTTTGTACAATCTATTGCATCATTTGGTTAGCAGCTTATTTTCCATTTTCCCACCTGACCAAAGATCCCCTCTTGATATCCTGGTCAATGATGGCTCTCAGGTTTAAATAATGTGCTGAAGTCTGAACTGGTGAGCGGCAAAAGGAGAACTTGAACATGGGTCTGCCTCTACCGCCTCCTTCAGTGCCTGAAGCTGTGTGGATGCTGGAGGGACCGGACTGAGTGGAAATTAGTCCTTACCCTAGGGGATTACTGGGTGTAGCCCGTAGCCTGTAGCCTGGCACAGAATAACTCCACATAGGAAGAAGAGATCTCCTAGGCCACGTTCATGGTCTTGAAGCAGACTCTCCATGAAATTGCCTTTCTTCTCTTTAGTGATCCTATTTCTAGCGTTTAGTTGGAAACTGGTGCTTTCTGAAAAGTCGTGTCCTTCTGAATTTGTTTACTTGTAACCCTTCAAAAATACTCATCGAATGCCTTCTCTATGTAAAGCGCCATGCTCTGTGACTCTCCACCCATTTGACAAACAGGTAAGAAATGCTACAGGTCTTTAGGAAGCTTGCCATTGTTGGAAGAAAAAAGCATATGAAGCATTATGCTAAGGGAGTAAAGATCATGCCCCGGCTAATCCTGTAAGGGTGACTCAAAGGTGACAGGCAGTAGGAGCATCCATCGGCATGCATCTGGTCTTCAATCTCCTTCGAAGGCGGTTTCATCCACTTACCCCTTGTGCTGTCCTTCTTTGAGTAAGCAGGGCTATTTCTCTGTTCCTGAATTTGCAGGACATTATTGTCTGTGTCCAGACCTGGGGACCATTTGTGTGAGATCAGGAAATGCACCTCACGATCTCCTTTTAAAATCCCAGCTTTCACGTGGTGTTCACTGCCAAGCCTGTGGTAGCGCCCTGCACAGGGAACTCTCCCAGGGCCAATCTCTGCTGGTAGTCTAACGTCAGGCTGAGCAGAACGAGGTGCTGCTTATCGGTGAGGAATTGGTGCAGAGGTGCCTGAAGAAATGCTGAGGGCCCCATGGGCAACAGGAGAAACAGAGCATGGGCAGGGCCACTGGAAAGCAAGTGTCAAAGACCTGCTAATAGGGATGCATCCAATAATGCTAGCCCAGCAGGTCGCCCTTACCAATTCAGTTAGGTTTTCCTTTGGGAGCAAGTGTAAATGAATAGTGGTAAAAGGCACAGATACTACGCTAATGAAAAGCGTTGCAACCCCAACTTCTGGACTTAGCAACTGTTGAGCCTTTAATAAGTGATTTCATTCCTCTAAGTTTCAAATGATTCGTCTGTGCAATGGAGAATGAAATAGCAACCCAAGTTCATAGGGAAGTTGAGGTTTAAATAACTTATGTAATATCATCTACATAGTAGGTTAACAACTAAATCTATTATATAATGTGCATGTGTGTGTAACACATAATGTAAATTAATCCCAGTTCCTGGCTTGTAGGCATTCTACGTCAGCTGTCCACTGGACACCAGGCGACAGCTGCTACTCTCTAGTCACCCTTCTGTGCCAGCTTTGTCATCATGGAGACCAGCGTATTTCTCCTCTGCAGTGAGCACACGGCTAGGCTTGGTCAGTGGTGAGTGCTGGAGGGACATTGCAAGCCCCAGGATTCCTCTCCCTGATTCAGTGTGCTGCCATTGTTGTTGCAGTCTTGCTCCTGCTGCTTGGCCATCAGCACATGTGCTAAGGCCCTGGGGCAGGGTGTAGGGGATCTATCCGAGCTGCATGCTCGGGAGCCCAGGGCCTGTGGTCTCTGGTGGAGCTTGTCACCTACCCTGGATTAGTGATCGCCTCCATGGACCCGCTGACACGGCCCCCGAGCACCCCAGGCTGCCTGGCCTTCCACCCACAAATAGGCTCCTGCTGCCCTGGCTACCAGCCTCTGTCCATCTGCACCCCAGATGGGCTCCTGGTGTCCCTACCGACGTGGGGACCACACACTCCAAGCCCAGAGCTCCTGAGGCCTCACTCAGTGTGGCTGCTGCCAACCTCAGCCCGTTGGAACTGCTTCAGTTGCTTCCCAAGGCCCTGCAGACTGGCACACTGCCTCAGCAGTGAGCAGGATCTCAGAACCCACCTCGCACTGGGAAGCCTGCCGGCCAGCGTCACCACAACCACCAGGGGGCAGTGTTCTGCTTACTCAGCAACCAGGAAGCAGCTCTGGCTTGCATCTCTGCCCTCCAGTCGGAGCCGGGCTCTCCCCTGGGCTGCTGTCTGCCCCCACACAACCCTGGACAGCCTTTGGAGTTTCCCTTACCCCTATAGTTGCTTCCCTATTTAATTCTTCTGTATTGAGCTTTTCACATTCATGTTAAACAGTCTTATCTCCAGAATGAACTCTGGGTGATGACACTATTTTAACTATTATTGATTTCAAAAATGTTGTGTTACTGAATTGGGAAACATCAGGGAATGAGACAGAGCACCTGCCCTTGGGGAAGCGGCATTGTCCGTAGGGAGACTGAGTTTGCCCATTGAGAGGTCTCTGGCTCTGAAACACACTCTCTCAAGGCTAAGTGTTCAGATCCCATTCACATCTCCCTATCTTACAAAACTTGGTGATCCAAATTCAAATATTCAAGTGTTTTTACCATAATCTTGCTTGGTCATATTGTAAAATCTAACTGCTTTTGAGCAAGCTCGTCTTTGGGCTTCATTATGTATACATTTCTGAAGGTTTTTATTTAGTGAATACAAGTTTTCATATCTACAGCTTTTGGGGATATAGTGTTTCTTCCCCCCATTCCCACTCCCCCATCCCACCTCCTATTCCCTCTCCCATTATCACAGATCAGGGAGAACATATGGTATTTGTCCCTTTTGGACTGGCTTATTTCACTAGGTATGATGTTTCCCAGATTCATCAATTTAGTTACAAATGACCAGATTTCATGTTTTTTAACCATTGTGTAGTATTCCATAAAGTACATATCCCCTAATCTCTTTATGCAGTCTTCTGTTGATGAGCATTTGGGTTGGTTCCAGGTCTTAGCTATTGTGAATTGAGCTGCAATAAAGATTAAGGTGCAGACAGCTCTTTTATTTGCCAATTTAATTCCCTTTGGGTAAATTCCAAGGAGTGGAATGGCTGGGTTGTATGGTAGGGTTATATTTAGGTTTCTGAGGAATCTCCAAACTGATTTCTGTAGTGGCTTGACCCGTTTGCATTCCCACCAACAGTGGATTAGGGTACCTTTTTCCCCACATCCTCGCCAGCATTTGTTGTTTGTTGATTTCTGTATGGGAGCCATTCTAACCAGGGTGAGGTGAAACCTCATGGTGGTTTTGATTTGCATCTCCCTGATGGCTGGTGATCCAGAGCATTTTTTCATGTGTCTGATTATGTACACGCTTTAAGTGTAGGATTTACTCTTTGTACAGTCTGTGCTTGGCTGTCTGTTCTATCGGCCACCGTGAGTGGCAGTGCTCCCTAGGCTCCCTGTTACTGTGCAGACAGTGATCCTCATAAGGTTGCTTAGCAACAGTTATTCAACATTCAGCTCCTCTCAGCTTTTACACTAAGGCAATTTGAAACCTTGAAAAGGGTGTACTATTTCAGGTATCGAGCTTTAAACTTTATTTCTTCACTAAAACAGCCCAAGTTCATCTTATAATTTGTACAAAAATAACCAATTTCTTGAAGCTCATAATACTTCCTGCATTTCTATGTTTCTGTAAATCAGATTTGGAGCTATCTGAAGCACAAAACTAGTAAGAATAGGTGACTCTGTGTTTCAGATTCACGAGTCAAGACATCCTTTTTTTTTTAAAATATTTTATTTATTTGAGAGGTAGTTAGACAGTGAGTGAGAGAGAGACAGAGAGAAAGGTCTTCCTTCCGTTGGTTCATTCCCCAAATGGCCGCTATGGCCGGAGCTGCACCGATCTGAAGCCAGGAGCCAGGAGCTTCTTCTCAGTCTCCCGTATGGCTGCAGGGGCCCAAGGACTTGGGCCATCTTATATTGCTTTCCCAGGGCACAGCAGAGAGCTGGATAGGAAGAGGAGCAGCCAGGACTAGAACCGGTGCCCATATGGGATGCCAGCACCACAGGTGGAGGATTAACCTACTGCGCCACAGTGCCGGCCCCAAGACACCCTTCTTGATCAAAGAAATTCTTAAAAGCATGGAAAATGTAGTTAGTTGAACTTGTGATTCAATAATTTTAAAAAAAAATATTATTTATTTGAAAGGTAGAATTAGAGAGGTACAAAAACAGAGAGGTTTTCCATCCATTCACTCCCCAAATGACCACAACAGCCAGAGCTGGGCTAATCCGAAGCCAGGAGCCAGAAACTGCTTCTGGGTCTCCCATGCGAGTGCAAGGGCCCAAGCACTTGGGTCATCTTCCACTGCCTTCCCAGGCCATTAGCAGGGAATTGGAAGTGGAGCAGCCAGGACATGAACCAGCGCCCATATGGAATGCTGGCATGGCAGGCGGAGGCTTAACCCACTGCGCCACGTGCTGACCCTTCAATAATTTAATATGAATGCAGCTGACATTGCGCCAGTCATACAGTCCTCCCCTATCAGGCCTCCTACCGAAGGAATAAATCAGAAACTAAAGGATAATGCAAATGCAAACAAATGTCAAATGTCACTCATTGCAAAGCCAGCTTGTTGAAACACATCAATATAAAATGGTGCTATGGGCTAGAAAGTAGGGAGCTTTATAATATAAATAAAACAATGGAAACACAAATGTAGCAAGTATATTCTTACATGTTAAAGAAGTTCATGACATAAATTCAAAACTAAAGGGATTGGATTATGTTAGAGAGGAGCTAATTATGCTAAAAGGGAAAACTGGTGGATCTCTAATAAAATTATTTTCCCTGCTTTGTTGGATTCTTTTAGAGTATGTCCTTTTTTTTTTTTTTTAAGTTCACACATTTTTATTTGAAGAGTAAAGAGACAGAGCTGCCATCTTTTGGTTCAACGCTCCCAATAGCCGAGGCTGGGTCAGGTCAAAGCCAGGAGCCTGGAATTCAGGCCAGGTGTCCCGCGTTGCTGGCAGGGACCCAAGTCCTTGAATCAGCATCTGCTGCCGCCCAGAGTGTGCGTTCGCGGAATGTTTCTTCAGAAGCGACTGTGGGTGTCCCAAGTGCAACTGAACCCACTGGGTTTAATTCATTCAAGGTTTATTTTGATGCTGACTTATGTCTAATACAGCCGTGGAATTCAGTGAGAGAAACCCATCAGAATGCCCCGCACTGCTTGCTTAGATTACAAGTGCCCAGGCCCCGCCCACCAAGAATAATCAGGAGCCCCGTGTGATGATTTACAACTGTAAGATCCAACACGTTACTCAAAGGTGAAACTTCCTCCTTCAGTGACGCCCAGTGTGCCTTGTGTTGGTTCCAGTGCAAAGGAGTTGCATATCCTATGCATATTTATTCCCGTGATCTCTAGCAAGGATCTCCAAAAGCCCATCAGAGTCCATTCATTTTTTTTTTTAAGATTTATTTATTTACTTGAAAGTCAGAGTTACAAAGAAAAAAGGAGATGGAGGGAGAGGGAGGCAGGGAGAGGGAGGCAGGGAGAGGGGGAGAGGGAGAGAGGGAGGTCTTCCATCCACTGGTTCACTCCCCAGATGGCCACCACAGCCGGAGCTGCGCCGATCTGAAGCCAGGAGCTTCTTCCGGGTCTCCCATGTGGGTACAGGGGCCCAAGGACTTGGGCCATCTTCTGCTTTCCCAGGCCATATCAGAGAGCTGGATCAGAAGAGGAGCAGCCAGGACTCGAACTGGTGCCCATATGGGATGCTGGCACTGCCTGTGGCGGCTTTACCCACTGCACTACAGCGCTGGCCCCTAGAGAGTCCATTTAACTGTTCCGTTTCATCTCTGTTTCCTCATGTCCCTTCCTTGAGCAGTTATATTTTGCACTTCAGAAGTTTTCACCAGCTTAAAACTAGAAGTTGATGAGGAACATGAATAATTTGAAGAGAAAACACACATATAAAATCAGCCAGTTTGGAGTCTAAAACATTGCTCCCAGGACCCCCGAGGCCTGCAGGTACCCATTTCCAACCTCAATTGGCTGACTGTCATTTGCTTGCTTTTCTTCATAGCTATCCCACTCATGTGTGCATGTTGCAATATTGTCTCATTGTCTGCTTTTCAACTTTGTACAAGTGGACTCGCACAACCTGTATCTCTTTGAGTTCTTTCAGCCAGTAGTATGTTTCAAAAAATGATAGCTCATGCAGGTTAATTGCTGTATTCCATAACTTTTTATAATTCTATGGTTCAGGGCCATTTGCACTGTTCATAGCTCGAAGCTGCTGAACCAATTCTGACAAACATTCCTGTGTTGTGTCCTGGTCCGAGGGCTCGTGTAAGAGTGTTTAGGACTGGTTTTATGGTTGGTAATACAATATTAATAATAGCAGTAACAATGCCAGCAAATGCTTTATAGTGTTTATTATGTTCAGGTATTGTCCTCAGCACTTCATATAGATTCATCTTATCTCCACAACAACACCATACGCAGAAAGTGTTTCTTGGGGTGGTGAGGGAGCAAGAGAGGCAAAATCTTACCTGCTTTATGTAGAAAGCCACAGGCTCAAGGTCACAGAGCAAGGCCGATGGAATTCAAATCCAAGTCATTGGCAGCAATGTCTGTACTCAGCATTAATGCATTAAGATCAAAATAGTGCATTAGCATTATGCAGAAACATCTTCAAATTTAGCATAAATTGTTAAGCTGTTTTCCATCAACACTCCCACCAGCAAGGTAAGTTTCTGTTGGCAGACTTTGTTCCTTCGCTCACTCTGGAAGTTGCATAGTACAAACACTTCATGATTTATATTGGCATTGCTCTGCTACAAAGAAAGCCAAGGGTTTTCTTTTGTTTACTGACCATGTAAGTTTCCTTGTGTGTGAATGTCTTCATGTTTTCTGCCTGATTTCTCTTGGCTTTGGCCTCTTTCTCGCTGATATAAGAGTTCCTTAGATGTTCTGTGGGCCATTCTACATGTTGCAACTCTCTCCATACTCTAAGGCTCGAGTTTGCATTCTTTACTGCCTTTGATACAAATACGTAATGTTGGGGAACCCTGCCACCCATGTGGGAGACCCAGATGGCTTTGGCCTGGTCCAGCCCTGTCTGTTACAGCCATTGAGGGAGTGAACCAATAGATGGAAGATCTCTGTCTCTCTCACTCTCTCTGTAACTGCCTTTCAAAGAAATGTCATTTTTTGTTAAAGTGTGGCACATCACTTATTTAAAGTGACAATACACTTGTATCCTCTCTTCCATTCCTGATACAGGTTATGTGTTTTTTCTTTCTTAACCTTGCCAGAGGTTTATCACCATTAAGAGTGTTCCCAAAGAATTAATCAAGAATTAACTTGATTTTAAAAATTTCTCCTCTAATCTTTATTTCCTTCTATTTTTTAAGATTGTTTTGGTTTTGTAGTTTATTAAAAAAGATGTTTCTCTAATAGCCTTTCTTTGTTACTGCTAGACACATTGGTTCTACCAACTTCTTTCAAGTAGTTTTAGTTGCAACCTATAAATTTTATATAAAGCATTTTCTTTTCAAAAAATATTTATGGAGCCAGTACTGTGCAGGTAAAGCCACCACCTGCAGTGCTGGCATCCCATATGGGCACTGGTTCAAGTCCCGGCTGCTCTACCTCTGATCCAGCTCTCTGCCATGGCCTAGGAAAGCAACAGAAGATGGTCCAAGTCCTTGGGCCCCTGAACCTGTGTGGGAGACCCAGAAGAAACTCCTGGCTTCTGGCTTCAGATCATACAGCTCCAGTGGTTGCAGCCATTTGGGGAGTGAACCAGTAGATGGAAGATTTCTCTCTGCCTCTGCCTCTCTGTAACTCTGCCTTTCAAAAAAGTAAATTTTTGAGGACAGAGGTCCTGCATGGGAATTTTAAGAGTTGTATTATAACTATGCCTAAGTGCTCCCAAAAGATGTGTCATTCTTGGGTGCTTTGTTAAAGTTAAGTTTCTTTTTTTAAAAAAAAAAAAAAGTGAAATAAAAGTGAAATTAACTGCAAGATGCAGTGACTCTGAACAGCCCTTGTCTTGACTACGAGGAAGTTTGTTTTGTATGTTTTTTGTTGTTGTTGTTGAGCTTTACTTAGTATAGAGTTGGTCTTCTATGTATAAAGTTAAACGAAAACAGATCTTAGTGGAGAAGGGGACTGGGAATGGGAGAGAGGAGGAAGAGGGGTGGGAGAGCAGGTGTGGTGGGAAGAATCACTGTATTCCTAAAGCTGTACTTACGAAATGCATGACGTCTATATTCCTTAAATAAAAGATTTCTTTCGGGTCGGGGTGGGGGGGACTGTATGAGATACAAGAACTTTGTTCCATTTATATAAATAAAAAATTAATAAAGTTTATTTGAAAGGCAGAAATAGAGGAGAGAGACCCGGCCACTCTCGCCTGCCCTGGCGGGGTTCCGAGTCGCCGGCTGGTTGCTTGGTGGCCGAGGCCGGAGACCATTCCGCCGCGTGTCCGTCATGGACGGCGCCAGCACCTGCCCCAGCTTTCAGTCGGACTTGGATTTCTGTCCGGATTGCGGCTCGGTCCTGCCCCTGCCCGGAGCTCAGGATACGGTCGTCTGTACTCGCTGTGGCTTCTCCATCCACATGCGGGACTTCGAAGGGAAGGTTGTGCAGACTTCCTTTGTGTTCCACAAGCTGGGGGCAGCCGTGCCTGCTGCGGCAGAGGAAGGTCCCGAGTTCCAGGGACCCGTGGTTGACAGGCGCTGCTCTCGCTGTGGCCACGAGGGAATGGCGTACCACACCCGGCAGATGCGCTCAGCCGACGAGGGGCAGACCGTCTTCTACACCTGCACCAGCTGCAAGTTCCAGGAGAAGGAAGATTCATAATCTTTTTTCTGGGCAACTCTACAAATCTTCCTTGAGAAGCAAAACATATTGGTTCTTAGATGCCTTGTCCATTGGATATTAGTTGCAAAGTTTGGCTCAATCATCATGTGGGGACTACCATTGTCCCCAGAGTACTTCTACCTCTAGTTGAGTTTACTTATTAAAGTTGTATTTTTTCTAAGAACTCTACATGTTATTTATAATTTGTTTTATCCCAAAGGAATTTAAGTTTTCTGAGCTACATTTGTATGAAAATGGCCACGAAAAAAGAAAAGACCAAAAGACTGGAGCCAGAAATTAGGCTAATATAAAAGCAATTGTGGGGCCGGCAGTGTGACGTAGCAAGTTAAGCTGCCATTTGCAGTGCCAGCATCCCATGTGGGAGCTGGTTTGAGTCCCGGCTGTTCTACTTCTGAGCCAGCTCCCTGAAAGTGCTCCTAAGAAAGCAGTGGAAGGTGGCCCAACTGCTTGGGCCCCTACTCTTCACATAGAACTCACTGGCTCCTGGCTTTGGATCAGCTCAGCTGCCGCCATTTGGGAGTGAACCAGCAGATGGAAGATCTGTCTCTCCCTCTTTAACTTTGCCTTTCAAGCAAATAAATAATCTTTAAAAAAAAAAGAAAGAAAGAAATAGAGGAGAGAGAGGGAGAAATCTTTCATCCACTGGTTTACTCCCCAAATGGCTGCAAAGGCTGGGGTTGGACCAGGCTGAAGCTAGGAGCTTGGAGTTTCTTCTGGATCTCCTGCATGGATACAGGGTCCCAAATAGTTGGGCCGTCTTCTGCTGCCTTCCCAGGCTCATCAGCAGGGAACTGGATTAGAAGTGGAGCAGCCAGGTCTCAAACAGGTGCCCATATGGGATGCCAGCATCACAGGTTGAGGCTTACCCTGTCATTTTTTTTATTTTTTTAATTTTTTTTAATTTTTTTGACAGCAGAGTAGACAGTAAGAGAAAGAGAGACAGAGAGAAAGGTCTTCCTTTGCCGTTGGTTCACCCTCCAATGGCCACCACGGCTGACGCACTGCGGCCAGCGCATCGCGCTGATCCAAAGGCAGGAGCCAGGTGCTTCTCCTGGTCTCCCATGGGGTGCAGGGCCCAAGCACTTGGGCAATCCTCCACTGCACTCCCGGGCCACAGCAGAGAGCTGGCCTGGAAGAGGGGCAACCGGGACAGAATCCAGCGCCCCGACCGGGACTAGAACCCAGTGTGCCGGCGCCGCAAGGCGGAGGATTAGCCTATTGAGCCACGGCGCCGGCCATTACCCTGTCATTTTAATATAAAACATTGTTATTCCATATAGACTCACCATATCTACAAACTTCTTTGTCTTTTATTCATTCTTTAATCCTTGTACTGCGTAAAGCATATCATTTAGAATTTAGTAAGAATCTAAGTGGCAACCATGCTCACGTTTTGTTCTCTGAAATGACCTTAGTCCATCGTCATTCTTGAAATACTTTCTGGGGATCAAATTTCAAGTTGGAAACTTCTTTTATCAACCCACTAGAGTCATCCAGTGGGTTTCTGACTTCCACTATCGTTAGAAGCCAGGGAAGGCCCGGCTGCGAGGAAGAATCACCAGGTACTTGTCACCACTTGGGCCCCTGCATCTTGCACTGCAGCAGGAGTACTGAGACAGAAATTCACACCACAGATTCTATCAAGTGGCTTTATCGCTGCTGATAGGCTGCTGCCCTTTGCTGCCTGGATACACGACCAGCCCGTCGTCCAGGGGTCAGGAAAGCTGGCCGGGGCGGACAGTCTCATCTGTGCACACCCCACTTGCACGGCAGCTGAGGGTCCCTAGAAAGCAGGCCATCGTGGGCTCCGTGTCCCCAGGTGAGGATGTCCTGACCTACAGGGGACGGGAATGGAGCCCAGGCTGTTCTGGACAGTTCCTCCTGATCCCAGGATGTTGCATTCCCAACACATTTTTTTTTCTGAGAATGACATTGAGAAATAGGGAAAGAATGGAGTCACCGAAACTATCCAAGGACATGTCCTTTCCACTTGCTCGTGTTCCTTTTAAGGTTATCTGTGACTTCTGTTTTGGCTTCTTCTGCCAGATTTTTTTTTTTTTTATTAGAAAGAGTTACACAGAGAGGAGAGAGAGAGAGGTCTTCCATCCACTGGTTCACTCCCCAAACGGCCACCACAGCTGGAGCTGCACCAATGCAAAGCCAGGAGCCAGGAGCTTCCTCCAGGTCTTCCCACAGAGGTGCAGGGGACTATTTTCCCAGGCCTCGGCATAGAGCTGGATTGGAAGTGGAGCAGTCAGAACACGAACCGGCGTCCATATGGGATGTGGCACTGAAGGCAGCAGCTTTACCCACTATGCCACAGCACCGGCCCCTCAACCAGTTTTTGCCTTGGGCATGCTACTAATTCTCCAAGGTGCGTCTAGGTGATTGTTCCTTATCTATCCTGCTTTGGATAAATCTGTAGATTGGTGTTTCTCATCTATATATATATATATATATATATATATATATATATATATATATATATAAAACTCAGCAAATGTATCATCAAATATTGCTTCCACCCTACTATCCACTTGAAACTATGAGAGGTATATACTATAGATGCTTTAGCTTTTCCTCTCCAGTCTCCTACCTTCAAGCTCCTCTTCTGTGCCTAATTCTGGAAAACTTCTTCTGTCCTAAATGGTAGTCACTCATTCCAAGTCCACCCAACCCTCTGTTAAACCTGTCTTTTGAGATTTATGTTTAATTTTCCCCACATCAGTTTTCTTTGGTTCTTCCAAACCTGGTCAGATTTTATAATTTTCTTATAGATATGTTAAAGCAATTTATTTTTAAATACACAAAGATATCTTAGACCACACACAGTGCCTGGCGGGTCTGTCTTTGCTCCCTAGTCACTGCTACCTTTCATTGTGGAATTAGCTCATCTATTGAAACTTGAGGCAACTCCCTTTCCCAGGAGAACTGTGACCCTAGTATCCTCCAAACATTTGTGTCCATCTGCCAGACATTCACTCTGGAGCCACGCTGTGCTACGTTCACAGCCGAAGCTGTCTCAGCACACAGATGACTCGGAATGGGGCAGGCCGGCCATTCTGCACAAGACAGCAGGTTTCCTTCCAGCCCACTCCTACCCCTGGGTGCAGTTCTCAGGGTCCCATCTCACAGGGGCTCCCTGCTTTACCTTCTGCCCACTGAGTCTCAAAGGAGCCTCAAAATTGGAGCTGAAATTCACCCTCAGAGGTTCACTTAGCAATACCAACTCGTAATTATTTAACCTCTTAGGGTATTGAAAGCTCCTAGATGCCTCTCTCAAATTCTAAGTTTCAGTATCCAACTGGAAACTGCTAAGATTAGTATAGTCTGTCACATTACTGAAAAAATGTGTGAACAAACCATGTATTTTGTAGTCTCTTTTTCTCACTAGTGTTAGACAATTGCCTATTTCATTACAAATTATTTGGAAACCCAAATTTATTTAATTATGCATGTTATCACAACTCATTTCACCTTCCTGAGGTTGGAGGGTTGTTGGCTGTTCTCAAATTATCACTCTCTCAAGTATCATTTTTAATAACAGGTTCACATGAAAGATTTTTGTCCACATTGCTGAGTATTTTTTCTAGATGACAGAATCTTAGAACAGGTTCCAAAGTAATGATCATTTTAATGTTAACACATGATTTCTAGTTGATTTTCCGTTAGCTATGTAAGATTCTTCTCAACTACCAGCAACGATAAAATGCCAGTTGTAGCTGTAACCTGGAATACACTGATTTAAAACAGCCAGGAACTCAGCTTCTGATTGGCAACTTGGACTGGGGTTGGCCGGGCACTTCTGTTGTGGCGGGGCTTACTCCTGTGTCAGCAGGTGGCTCACGGCTGGCTGGTCTCTGGTGGCTTCAGCTGGGTTAGTTCACTCCGTTCCCCATGATCTGACTCTCTTGTAAACCAGTACAAGCTGGTGGGTAGATGGGCAGGTTCCCAACAGTGTGAGTGTGTGAAGCTCTGAGGCCCAAACTCCAAGTTCGCAGAATGTCACTATCGCTGTCTTTTGAGCCAATCAAGTCACAAGGCAAGAGGAGCGCTGCAGAGCTGGAAAACAGATGGGGTGACAGAGTCGCTAGTGCGGCACCCTGACAAGGGGCGGGGCACAGATGGGTGACAGCGTCGCTGGTGCGGCACCCTGACAAGGGGCGGGGCACAGATGGGTAGTGCGGCACCCTGAGAAGGGGTGGGGCCGGAAGCAGTACAGAACGGTGTATTCTACAGCCCACCACACTGTGTTGTCAGAATTAGTGAAAAGTGAGAGGTCTGTAGCGATCTGCTGAAATTTCAGTTGAATCACAGAATTCTGAACGCGTGAACTGGGTACGTGTTAATACCATTCACCACTGAGAAGGAAGAAAGGGAAGTTTGATTCCAGATATGAGTTGAAAATACCAGTTCAATCTGAATTTCTAACACAGATCTGAATTCAGAAATGAGATTTAGGTTGGTAGTACAGATTTGGATGTGAAGCTGATATTTTGAAGTAATGGATATGTAATGCAGGAATCCAAAGGATGAAAACTCAGAAAACATTATTGCAAAAACTGGAAAACTTACAGGAGAATTAGGCAATATAAAAAGCACTAGTGGTTTAAAGGCAGTAGAAACTAATGAATGCTATCAAACCTTGGCAGAGTCTGGCAAGTGAATGATTGCCTTGGGAAATGCAGCAGAGGAGGGAAAAGCAGAGAGAGCAGGGTTCACTTGGGGCTGGCAGAAGTGACAGGTCCCAGAAACCAGGGCAGATTGCAATGGAAATGAGAGCAATAGAAGGACGTTAAATTAGGGGAGCCAAGGCTGTGACCAATCCCTGACACTCCCCAGTCCAACAGTTCACAAGCTTCCTCAGCTTAGACCCTCTCAGTGTCAGCATGTTCACAGCACATCAAGGAAAAGGCAACAAAAGCCTGTTTTATTCCTAAAGCCACGCGAACAGCTTCTAAGGATTTATGCCTTAACTAGCACCTGCTGGACACCAGCTTCATTCTCTGCTACGATTATGATTTCTGTGTCACTCGCCTCACCACAGCCACCACTGAGGGCTGCTCAGCTTCAGGAAGACAGCATGTGCCTTCAGCTAGCAGCATGTTACCAGTCACCAGGGGAGGCCGCTTCCCAGAGCGAGTCTCATCTCAAGTCTTGTGGGTTCTTTTCCTCAGCTTAGTGTAGAAATAAAAAGCCAGGAAACAATTTACAAAGAGGCAGAAACTTTTATTTGGCAAGTGACAGAGAAAGCGTCGGTCCCAGGGGAGAGCAGGCGGCATGCCCGAGCAGGACACTGGCTTTGAGGAAGTGTCCTGGGTTTTTAAGGCATTACTGTTGTCACTCTGGGGGGGGGGGGTGTACCCATTGGATGGGGGTTTCACATGCTGTATGCTGATGGGCTTGGGGCTCATGGAGACAGCAGGAGTCTCCTGGAGACTGTATATTCTTAGGGGCTCAGCCCCCTCATCTGCTAGCTCTGGGTGAGACTGCAACCAACTTGAAGGCGTGGTTTAAAACCGCAAGGTCCCACAAGAGAGACAGGGTCTCCTGAGCCCACCTGACTCTCCCCAGGTGCTCAGCCCCTGAGTGAAGATGCCACCCACCCTGAAGGAGTGATTAAAGCCACAAGGTCACACATGCAGCACAAGGAGCTGTTGGTGGGGGAGATGCCAGTTGGCCTGGAGACAGGCTTTCCGGCCACAGCGGACAGCTTGCCTGTGAAGGACATTCCACCTCTGTCTGAAGGGGCCACAGACCCCAGGCCCACTGGCCGGCCTCACAACACACATGGCTATGGTTCCTTAAAAACACAAGCTGCGTTTCGGCACCCCTGGCTCTCTGTGGTGCGCAGTGCATCTCGGCCCAATTCGGGAACCACAGCCGCATCCCCTCTCCTGGCTGCTTGTTTCTCTCACCCTACATGTTTCCTCCATTTCATTGCCTTCTTTCAGAGTGCAGGTTGCACGAGGATGGGTGTTTTGCCTTTGATACATACTCTATCCCCAGCACTAGGGTTCTGTCTGGCACACTGAGGTTTTGAGTAGGTATCCGTTGAGTGAATGACAAGATGTTGTGGGAGTAAGAAGCAGATCACACGGTAAAGGCAAAGAGAATGACAAAAGCCTGGCATGTTTGAATTCTCCATTTCAGATGCCAAACAGGGTGAAGGTTCAAGTGCAGACGTAATACAGGCGGCTCAAAGAGGAAAGTGATTTTACACCCCTATCAAGCTACTGGTAAGTCAACCACATAGATAGTAAGGTCACCACAATGATGGGAAGACCAGAGACGGGGAGGCATGAGTCAGGGGCCAAAGAACAGAAGGAAAAGGCAAGTGGAGCCCGGATGAAAAAACCCAGGAGGGAAAGGGACCTCACACGAATCTGCAAGGGGAAGCAGGCAGCAGCTCTTTGTAAAGAAACCACAACTCCCACTTCCCAGGCTGCAGAAGAGCAGTGTCTTCACAAGCATTAGGTTTCTTTTTTTAATATGTTTATTTTATTTGAAAGAGTCACAGAGAGTGGGAGAGACAGAGATCCAGGAGCTTCATCCGTGTCTTCCACATCGATACAGGGGCCCTGGGACTTGGGCCATCCTCCACTCTTTCCCAGGGAGCTGGACAGGAAGCAGAGCAGCCAGGACTCGAACCAGCACCTATATGAGATGTCAGCATTGCAGGCGGAGGCTTACCCTGCTGTGCCACAGTGCTGGCCCACGTTAGGTTTCTACTAGGCAAGAAAAACAACACTGTAAGGAGTTTCAGGATATAAAACTTGCAAACATATTATATGAATGAGTTTACCATTTGAGAGTTTTTTTAATTTTAAAGATTTACTTAGTTATTTGAAACGCAGAATTACAGAGACAGAAGGAGTTGGGGGTGGGGGTGGGTATCTTCCATCCACTGGTTCACTCCCCAAAGGCCTGCAACAGCCAGGCCAGAGCCAGGTGCTGCTTCTGGGTTGCCCACGTGGGTGGCTTCTGCTGCTTTTCATAGGCAATTAGCAGGGAGTTGGATCAGAAGTGCAGCAGCTGGGACTTGAACCAGTGCTCATACTGGATGCCGGCATTGCAGGCGGCAACTCAACCCACTATGCCACAATGCCAGCCCCACCATCTGAGTTTTTAAATCTATAAGTCAAGTATAAGAAAACTTCATGAAAACGTTTTTACTCTATTAGGCAATAAATGAGATTCTCAAGGTAACTGCAAATTATTTAAGGTGTTACTTGTTATAAATAAGCACTATCAAAATATATTTTATATAGTCCATCATACAAATGATAGTGTAATACTGAATCTTAGTGCTTCTCTTTAACCTTTCATTATGAACAAATAACGACTTGAAGGGTAGAATAGTTACCCTGTGTGTATAATTAAAGCAGAAACGAAGAACTTTCAGAATGATGATGCATTTCAATAATACTCTTGTTAGAATTCCACCATCTATCATTATCCTGAAATACCCAACTGATGAAGCCAAAGAAAAGCCACAGACTGAGGCATGAGAAGCATTTATAACAAACTCACATAGAAAAAAATTTCAGTGCAATTCCAGAAGCGTGTCCATTTTAGAGCCGTTCTTTCTTGTTTAGGATGAAAATCAAAAGCTACCTATTATTCCAATAATATCAGTTGTTTATTAGGGGTCCTGATCTAAATATTGTATTCAAAACATCAAAAAATAGAAGTGCCAACCACTCTCAAGGCTGAAATAACCAATGTGTAAAACTTCTTACTCTTATTTATTTGAATGGCAGAGAAAACAGAATTTTATGTATTCAGCTTCCTCATCTAGACAACTTTGGCTTTGTAGAGTCAGTAATACTAAACTGCCTGTTGGGTTTCGTGGCTTCTTGCATCAGCTCTTGCAACTGTCCAATCTGCTCGTCACGAAAGTCATTTAGTTTTTCTTCTGGGAGAAAGGTGCCAAAACATGCTTTTTCAGTTGGATTTTGTCTGTTGTTGTTGGCTTGTTGCCATAACACTGTCGCATACACCTAGGAAGAGAAGAACGAACGAGGGTTACAGATGCAGAACTCATATGAGATACCTGCTTGCTCACTCAGTGTCAGA
Source organism: Oryctolagus cuniculus (assembly GCF_051225735.1). Classification (NCBI taxonomy): domain Eukaryota; kingdom Metazoa; phylum Chordata; class Mammalia; order Lagomorpha; family Leporidae; genus Oryctolagus; species Oryctolagus cuniculus. The sequence continues at coordinate 75,625,644 of NC_142882.1, forward strand.
GGACTGAAGAAGCCTAAACCCAAGTCGTCTATTTTTCTCCATCACCAACCCTTCTGCATTTGGTTAGCGGAATATAGAAAGTATAGCTGTGTCTTTACTATTCAGCAGTAATTTGAAATATGTCATTTTCAGGACTCCGGGAAAGTTCTTACCCCGGAAGTCAGTGTCGGGCAGGGCCCTTAGCTGGCCCCCAGAGCACGTACAAGCCACGCAATACCATTTTGGAGCCAGCACTTCTCTCAGATTTCTGAAGGGGAGCCATGGGTCTCGGCGGCTATAAAGGTAGGTCTCAAAATTCATTAAGTTCATTTCTCTCTTGAATTAAATTTTAATTAAAAAGTTTCTCTGCAATATATTTTAAATCTTTAAGCCTTCAGCAGTACCTTTGTCAGGAGAAAACACTACTTTTTGAAAGTAATTTTGCTCTTATTCAGTTGGCATATTCGGCTTAATATTTAACTGTCATTGTCCACACAAGTGCTACTTTATGAAACAGACCAACTCTAGAATTTTTTAAGATTTTGTTTGGGAGGTAGAATTACAGGCAGCGAGAGGGAGAGACAGAGAGAAAGGGCTTCCATGCACTGGGCTCATCCAAAGCCAGGAGCTTGTTCCTGGTCTCCCACATTGAGTGCAGGGGCCCAAGCACTTGGGCCATCTTCCACTGTTTTCCTGGCCATTAGCAGAAAGCGGGACTGGAAGAGGAGCAGCCGGGATGCTGGTGCCACAGGCAGAAGCTTAGCCCACTACACCACAGCCCCAATCAGACCAGCAGTTCCAATGCATTTCACTTCATGAAGTTAAAGAATACACGCATACTCTGGGTAAGTGAATGATATGGCCAACTCTATAGAATATTGTCACTCAATCTGGTTTGAGATAATCCACTATCCCCAGAGAAGCTTTCATTTTATCCCAAACTTTCCCATGTGGTGGAAGTGTCTTTTTAAGATTTGAGGCAGAGAGAAAGAGAGAGGTCTTCCATTCGCTGGTTTGCTCCCCAGATGGCCGGCCCGAGCTACACCAATCCAAAGACGGGAGCCAGGAGCTTCTGCTGGGTCTCCCACACAGGTGCAGGGGCTCAGGGATTTGGAGCATCTTCCACTGCTTTCCCAGGCCATAGCAGAAGCTGGATCGGAAGAGGAGCAGCCAGGACTCAAACTGGCAACAGCTTTACCCACTATTCCACAGCACCAGCCCCAGAAATGTTTTACAGAAACCCATTTCACATAATACCAAAGCAAAAACTACGGCCAGCGCTCTGGTACAGTGGGTTAAAGCCCCAGCCTGCAGTGCCGGCATCCCATAGGGGCGCCAGTTCAAGTCTAGCTGCTCCACTTCAACTCTCAGCAATAGAAGATGGCCCAAATACTTGAGCCCCTGCACCTGCGAGGGAGACCTGGAAGAGGCTCCTGGCTTCAAATCAGCTCAGCTCTGGCTGTTGCAGTCATTTGGTGAGTGAGCCCTCTCTCTGTGTAACTTTCAAATAAAAATCTTAAAACTGCATACAACATGAGCTTCATCAGACCTGCCTCACAGCACTGTTAGGATTTTACAGTACTTGGGTAATTCTCTTCGGTGGGTGAGAATCTGTTCTTGCATTGTCAGGTGTGGAGCAGCGCCTGTGGCCTTTTAATTACTAGATGCCAGTAGCAACACTACATCACAGAAACTTCAAACATGTGCTAGAATGTTCACTGGGGTATTGTTTGCTAAAACTAAAAATTGGAAATAATCTTAATTGTACGTCAAGCGAAGAAAGGACAAATTCATTTAAGTTAGTGAGTTAGAAGAGCAAATTAGTGAAATGTCTATGTACCAACATGGGTGAATCTTTTAAAAAAAATTGAAAAAGCAGGCTTAAACTTCACTCAATTGAGTCATAAGGTCCCCTGAATAGCCAGACAATGTGAAGAACAAACCTGTAAGACTCGCACTTCCCGACTTCAGAACTTACTAAAGGCGCCAGTCACCACAACACAGCATGGTGTCATCAGGACAGATGTGTGCGGCCTGCATGGAGCCCAGAAACAAAAAGCAGCGGAGTAGACTGCCCTGAGCAGCTCAGCTACTAGAAGCCCGCCAACACTGCCAGGCACCAAACCACCCTGGGTGCGCTGGAGTGACAGTGCCGACATGACCCATAGAATCCACAGAGAGCTACAGCCCAGCTGACCATATAACCCCCAAGTGCCACTGTGATACCTGCACACATCACCAACACTGACCCTTTTCTCTGCCAGGCCGGCACCCTGGGGTTCTAGTCCCGGTCGCCCCTCTTCCAGGCCAGCTCTCTGCTGTGGCCCGGGAGTGCAGCGGAGGATGGCCCAGGTCCTTGGGCCCTGCACCCACATGGGAGACCAGGAGGAAGCACCTGGCTTCAGATCGGCACAGCGCACCGGCTGTAGCGGCCATTTGGGGGTTGAACCAACGGAGGAAGACCTTTCCCCTCTCTCTGTCTAGCTCTGCCTGTCAAAAAGAAAAAAAAAAGTACAGCAGATACACAAAAGAAAAAAACCAGAATAAAAACCCTATCAATATAGAAAACTACCAAACAACAAAGATGAAAAAAGAAAAAAACATACTCTTGTCATTTTGTTAAATTGTATTATTTCTCAACAAGAACCCTGAATGTAAATGGATTAAATTCCCCAATCCAAAGATATATAATGGCTGAATTGATAAAAATACTCAATAATGTGATGCCTCAAAAAAAATTTCACCAATAAAAACACATAGACTGAAAGTAAAGGGATTAAAAAAGATACACCACATAAATGGAAACCAAAAGTGAGAAGGAGCAACAATACTTGTATCAGACAAAACAGACTTTAAATCAAAAAAGGTTACTATCCAACAGTCAAGGGACCAAGAAGTACCAATTGCAGATTTGTATGCACTAGTGCTGGAGCACTCGCACACTGTAACATCAAAGGGAGAGATGGACTCTAAAACAGCCAGGTAGGGACTTCACTACCCTGCTTTCATCAATGACAGACCGCAGGAAACCAAAAAAGAGATATCAGGATTCATCTATACTACACAGCAAATGGGCATAAAAGACGTTTATAGAACATTTCATTCAACAAAACTTTAGCCCAAACAAGAATTAAAAAGATCCAAGTAACTAAAATCAAGAGATAACAAAGGAGACATTACAACTGATACTACAGAAATATAAAGGATCATTACAGATTATTATGAACAACTATACACCAAAAAATTGGAAATTTGTTGAAAACGGAAACATTTGTGGATGCATGTATCCTAACAAAATGGAACTGAGAGTACCTATAAAATCTGAACAAACAAGTAGCCAGACTGGATGGGTAATAAACAGGCTTCTCATAAAGAAAAGTCCATGGTGTCACTGCTGATTTTTACCAAACCTTTAAAGAAGAAATGCCAATTTTCCTCAAATTATTCCAAACTACTGAATGAGAGGACAATCTTCCAACCTCATTCTATGACACTGCAATTATAACAAACAAAAATAAAACTACAGATCAATATCCCTAATGAACACAGATGCAAAATTTCTTGACAAAATACTAGCAAATCAAATCAATAGCACATCAAAAAGGTTAGACATTATGATGAAGTGGGATTTATCCCATGGATGCAAGGGTAGTCCAACATATGTAAATCAACAAATGTAATACAGCAATAGACTGGAGGACAAACATCCATATTTTATTACTGTGGGTGCATAAAAAACATTCAGTAAAATTTCACATCATGACCCTCAATAAAGGAGGTACATAAAAATACAGCTCAACATAATAAAGGCCACATGTAAGCCCACAGGCAAAATCGGACTGAGCAGGAAAAGCAGAAATCGTTTCCTGTAAGATAAGTACAAGACAGTAACTCATCTTCCAGTATAGCACTGGAAGTCGCAAGGAAAGAATAAAGGGCATCCAAACAGAAATGGAGGGGGTCAAATAATCTCTATGTGCAGACAACATAATTTCAGATTCAGAAAAACCTAGACACCACCAAAAAAACTGTTAGTACTAACAAATTCAGTAATGTCACTGGATACAAAAGCAACACACACACAAAAGTACTCTTGTACGATAACAAAATTTCTGAGAAAGGAATTAAAGTAATCCCAATCAAAAGAGCTACAAAAATACAGAAAATACAATCTCACATCAATAAGATAGTTGGAAAAGGCAAAAAGTACCAAGTGAACGTGCAAATCCACCCTGAACACACTCCTCCTCTAACTGCAGTGGAGAAAGGTGTAACACTGTCAAAGTTCAGCCATGAAATCCCTTATACATCACCCAGTCTATGCGTATCAAATAACTTCTAGACATGCATGTGACTCTTCAAATTGCAAGGATGGTGACTACATTTCTCCTGTTCTCCAAGACCCTTCACCACTTGGTTCCTCAGTCACATAGTTTCCAAACATCCGTGTTCATCCTCGCATCTGCAGGCAACATTCTCTAGTGCAACGTCCTTATTACTGCCTGGCCTACGATGAACTCAGCTCAAATGTCATTTCCTCCATGATGCCTGTATATCCTGGCCCTGCATCCACCTCTGTACTCCCCTCGCACTCTGTACCCAAGCATCTTTATGCATAATTCTCATTCTTTATGTTATATACACCAGACTTTGAAGGCAAAGTTCATGCCTGGACACTAACATGCTTTTAGCATCCGGCAGTACCTGGTGTTAATGTGCACACACCGAAGAGAAGCAGGGAAGGAAAAGGAGAGGAAATTTTTCTACTCACCACCCAACTGCAGCAAAACTTCTGAGGTACTGGGACTTGAGTCTATATCCCTCAACTTGAAACTCTCGGGACTGGCCGGCCACCACTAGACTGCTGGACGTAAAACTTCCCAGGAAGGTTTCCCCACAAAAGCAGATGACCTACTGGATGCAGACTGCTTTCTCCACATCACCAACAGGGCTTCCCTCTTCCATCCTCCTGAACCCTCTGCCCGTGCCCTCCCTTCTTTGTGCCTTCCTTCTGTTTATGAATGGCAAGAAAATGCTATAATCAGGATTTCACAATTGATAGCTTCTACAGGAGCCTGGATTGAAGACTAGATATGTCATGTTAAACCCACTACACAATCTTAGAGAGCCTCTCATTAGATCAACTTCTGTTCTTCTTTATGCTTCCTATAAACTACTATGCAGCTACTCTGTCCATCTGAAATGCCTCCCTCCCGTCTTCTTACCGATCAAGTAATTTACAGGGAATAGAAAGACCCAGATGAAAACTGAAGTGATAAAACCCCTTACATTTTGAGATATTAAAAAAGAAAAAGTCTAGACACCAGACTAACAATAGGATTATTTTATATATCTTAAATCATAGCAATGTATTCAATTCTATTCATTTGTAAACTGCAAAAATGTAATGTGTTTCCTTTTCTGTACTTCAATCAGATGCTTATGAATTTATTTTGTTTTATTCCAGGGAATAAGCAAATAAAAAAGGCATTCTGGGTGAGTATGTCTCATCTATTAGCTCAACATCCAATCACATGACTTAAAACAAAACTGATTGGGGCCGGCGCTGTGGTGCAGTGGGTTAAAGCCACGGCCTGCAGCGCCAGCATCCCGTGTGGTGCTGGTACGAGTAACCACTACTCAGCTTCCGATCCAGCTCTCTGCTATGGCCTGGGAAAGCAGTGGAGGATGGCCCAAGTCCTTGGGCCCCTGCAACCACATGGGAGACCCAGAAGAAGCTCCTGGCTTTGGATCAGCTCAGTTCTGGCCATTGCGGTCATTTGGAGAGTAAACCAGCGGATGGAAGACACCTCTCTCTCTGGCTCTACCTCTCTAACTCTTAAAAAAAATGATTGCCTCTAGGAAGCAAATACATAGGAATGAGGAGGAATGGATATGACAAAGTTTTTTTTTAAATAAACGCTTTGGTACCACTTGATTTTGGAGATAAAAACATAGAGAAAAATTTTTTAAGACAATTCTGTCTTTTAGGAGCTCATGAACTAGCTCCTTTTTCCCATGTCTTCCTTCCTAGCTGCTGCTTTGATTTCCACTCTGCCTTCACATCCTGGAGTCTCTATTCTGATTTCCTTGGCTCGTTCTTATCTTGCTTTAAGTCTCTAAGACAGAAAAGAGAAAGCATCAGCATCGTCAGAACTTGCCAGGAGTGCGCGCTCTGAGACGAAGTCCCAGATCTACGAATCGGAAACCGTGTGGGATCGGTCATCTGTTGAGAAGCCCGCCCCACCGCGCTGGTGTACTCAAGTTTGGGCATCACCGCTGCATACGAGGCTCCCCTTACCAGGCTTCATTTTCCAAAGACTCAGTTATACAAGGTTAACTGCAGTCTGAAAATATTAAAGGAAAGACTCCAGCAATAAACAGTTCCTAAATTTTAAATTGCATGCCACTATGAGTAGCATGATGAAATCACACTAATCCATTCTATCCCTACTGGGACACAAATCATCCCATTCTAGTGGATCCACACTGTATACTGTCAGTTTCCACAAAAACATTACAGTTGTCCTCAGCATCTCTGAGGAACTGGCTCCAGGAACCCCCTCGCCCTGCATATACCAAAATCCCAAAATGTTCAAGGCCCTAAATAAAAGAGCATAACATTTGCATGGAATCTATTCATGTCCTGTGTACCTTAAATCACCTCTAGTTTACTTGAGTTATAATACTATATGGTTTAGGGAAGGGTGATGAGAAACAGAAGTCTGTTCATATTCAGGAAAAATGCAATTTTTGGGTATTTTCTATCTGTGGTTCGTTGACTGTGTATGCAGAACCTACAGACACCGAGGAGAGAGTGTATGTACGTGCACAACCTATGTAGAAAACGGGTTCTACTGAACATGAATGCCATAAGCAGGCTGAGAAGAGGGGCCAACTGTTAACAACTGCTGTAGCACTAAAACACATTCGCGTGTCAGAGTACCTGCTTTCGACCACTTTGCCTCGTGCTCTCTTAATTCTTACAGACAACAATGGAAGGTATTCTATGGCATAGGTCCGTAAGTGCTGGTAAGCCAAAATACAGCTTCAAGAATTCATTTCAAATCAAATTTTAGACAGCTTTATCATAGCCCAGGAAGACAGTGTGAAATTTAATAAAGGATTCAAATCAAAATCCCAATGCTCTTAAATGTCACATCATCACGTGTGTTAAATACTTCACTTCAGTAAATACTTGGAAAATTCAATTTCTACTCTAAAGATAAAAAGTTAACATGGGCCCTGGCATCAAGTGTCTATTGAAAAGAGAGAGTAATATAGTTTAACGGAACTTTGCTTAGTACCAAAGTAAATTTCAACAGGGATAATCATGATACATGGGGAGTTTGAGTTTCTAAAAAATTACCAGCTTAAAACTGAAAACAACCATAAAGATAAGAGTTTAAACTTAGCAAGATTTTCTGAAATTTTATTCTTCTTTGGACATGAGAGCCATTATACTAAAAATGGAAATTCAATGCATTTGATATAGCCTCAGGATAAAAATAGAAGTATACTTTCTTATCAACATAAGAAAAATGTTCTATAATATGAAGTTGTAATACTTAGCATACTAAAGTTTCTAGGAAATTCATGCACCTTAACCTGTTAGACTAGATTTACTAGAAATAAGTATACATTATGTTATAGTAAATAATTTCATCATTATAAATAGAAATTCTAGACTTTAAGTATAGAAAAATCTAACATATTTCCATGACAGCTAACCTGTAAAATGACTCAGAATGAAAAATAAAAAAACATAACTTCTGATCACTTAAAATTCATCTACCTTATAGAAGGCTTCAAGCCTGGTTATAAATTTCCAGATTATTTCTCATAGATATTACACAACACTGAAGGATAATCAACCTAAGAAAATGGATTCTCTTTTACAAAATAAATTTGCCATTTCATTTGTTCTGGTATTTCTTAAAAAGACTTATTTATTTATTTGAAATTCAGAAATAAAGAGGAGATAACAAGAGAGAGAGAGGGAGGTCGGGCGGTCGGTCTTCCATTCGCTGGTTCCAGGCGAAAGCCAGGAGCTTCTTCCAGGTCTCCCACATGGGTACAGAGGCCCAAGTACTTGGGCTAACCTTCACTGTTTTTCCAGGCACATTAGCAGGGAGCTGGATCAGAAGTGCAGCAGCCAGGTCTTGAACCGGCACCATATGGGATGCCAGTATTGCAGGTGGAGGCTTAACCTTCTACACCACAGTGCTGGCCCCATCTTATCCAGTATTTTTAAATCTAAATTTTCAAACAGAATTAGGAACATATTTTTAAAAGGTTCTTATAATTTTACTATAAAATCCCTTGAATAAAAGGTAGATCTTATTAATTTCTGTAACAATTACTGTAACAATGTAGAGACACCCAGGTCGCACATGGTTAATCTTGCTTTGTGGTAAGAACACATGAGATCTAAAATGTTTAAGCACACAGTCCAGCACTGTTAACCAGTCAACAAGGCTGTGTACTCACTCATCCTGCACCTTTGGCACAGCAACTCTCTTCCTCCCACACCCCCAGCCCACGCCAACCACCATTCTACCTTCTGCTCCTCTGAGACTGACCATTTTAGTTACCTCATATAAACAGAGGCATGTGGTACCTGCCATCCTATGGCTGGCTTCTTCACTAAGCACAATGTCCTCCATCTTGTCTTTGTGGAATTTCTTTTGAAAGGCTAAATAGCACTCAACTGTCTGCATATACCATAATTTTATTATCTACTCATCTGCTGATGGAAATTTAGATTGCTTCCATGTTTTAATTATCCTGAACAGCACTACAGTGCTAATTTAGCACTACCAGTGCTAATATATCTTCAAGATTCTGACTTCAGTTGTTTTTTGGGGGGCTGGATATCCAAAAACGAACTTGCAGGACAAATGGTAGTTCTATTTTTAATTTGGGGTGGGGAGCTCCCTAATGTTTTCCATAGAGGCTGCACCATTTACAACAGCATGCAAGGCTTCCTATCTCCTCACATCCTCACCAGCATTTGTTATCTAATGGCCACGGGAACACACATGTGACGTCTCACTGCAGTCTAAAGTTCCCTGATGACCAGGGAAGTTGACCTTCTTTTCATACGCCTGTTTGTCGTTTCTATGTCTTCTCTGGAGAAATGTCTATTCAAGCCTTCTGCCCATTTTTTCAATTGGGTTACTTGACTTTGCTTATTGCTACTGTCTATGCTTTTGGTATCATATCCAAAAATATTACCAAGATCAACATTGTGACACTTTTCCTGTTTTCTTTTAAGAGTTTAATAGTAAAGGTCTATGTTTAAGTCTTCAATCCATTTTGAGTGATGTTTTTCTATGGTGTAAGATAAAAATCCAATCTCCTTCTTTTGCATGTGCATATCCAGTTTTCCCAAACCTTCTCGTTTAAAAGATTTTCCTTTCCTCATTTGCATATTTTTGGCACTCTGTCAAAAATCAATTTACCATATATTCATAGATTTATTTCTGGCCCATCTACTCTTGTCTTTATGATAGAATCATTTGTTTTGAGGATTGCGCTGTGGTGTAGCAAGTAAATCCACTGCCTGCAGTACCAGCATCCTATACTGGCTCCAGTTCTACTCCCAGCTGCTCCACTTCTGATCCAGCTCTCTGCTATGGCCTAGAAAGCCGTAGAAGATGGCCCAAGTCCTTGGGCCCTTGTACCCACATGGGAGACCCAGAAAAAGCTCCTGGCTCCCGGCTTCAGATCACTGTAACTCCGGTCGATGCAGCCAGTTGGGGAGTGAACCAGCGGATGGAATACCTCTTTCTCTCTCCTCCTCTCTCTCTGCCTCTCTGTAAGTCTGCCTTTTAAATAAATAAATAAATATTTAAAAATAAAAATTAAAAATTAATTACAAAAACAATCATGTTTTAACTATCATAACTTTGTAATGCATTTTATATTTTTAATTTTATTTATTTGAGAGGATACTAGCATCCCACAGACAGGCAAAAAGAGAGAGAGACTTAACTCGCATCCACAAGTTCATGCCCAAATACAGGGAAGCTGACTGCCTGGAATTCAATCCAGGTCTCCCACAGGGTGGCAGAGACCCAACCACGTGAGCCACTATCTGCTGCCTCCAGGATCTGCATTAGCACTGCAATCAGGAGCAAAGTGAGGACTCAAACACAGGTGCTCTGATACAGGACATGGGAACTAGGCAAAGTGCCTGCTCTTACAGTAATGTTAAAATCAACAAGTATGGGGCTGGTGTTGACAAAGCAGGCAAAGTCGCAGCCTGCAACGTGGGTATCCCATATGGGTACTGGTTCGTGTCCTGTCTGCTCCACTTCTGATCCAGCTCCCTGTTAATGTGCCAGGAAGGTGGCAGAAGATAGCCCAAGTGTTTAGACCCCTGCATCCACATAGGAGACATGTATGAATCTCCTGGCTTTGGCCTGGCCCAGCCCTGGCCATTCCAATCAGAGAGAGCTCTCTATCTCTCCCTCTATAACCCTTTTAAAATATATATATATATCCTTTAAAAAAAAAAGTGTAATACTTTCAGCTGTACATATTTGAAAAAATCCATGAAAAAATGTATTTTGCTTTAAGAAGGACCACAATGAGTAGGCATTTGACACACAGCTAAGATACTGCCTGGAACATCTGCAGGCCCTACAGGAGCACCAGAGTTCAACTCTCGGCTCCACTTTCCAGTCCAGCTCCTCCTGACGCACACCCTGGGAGGCGGCAAATGACAGCCCAAGTAGCTGTATCCCTGACACTAATATGAATTACTGGTATATAAGCCATTATCTGAAAAATAGTAGTCATTTAATAAATACTGAATGAATAAATTTTTAAAGAATACTTAAGACCTCACAGTGACGAAGAAAGAAGGCAAGAATCAAAACATGGTTAAGAGATGGTTATTCCAACAGATAGAATTTAAAAGTAGAGAATGATCCAACTGGGAAGCAGTACACACAGCAGATTCACAGAATGATAAACGCCCTAAACAGCACTCTGGCCTCAGAATTAGCCCTTAAGGCATTAAATCTGGCTGAAAAGCCCATGAGAGCATTTCAGGCATGGAAAGCCAAGACACTGTGGCAAAACATGATCTACATGAAGGATCTCTATGAGTGAGATCCCAGTGGAAAGAAGGGGCCACCAGAGAAGGATGTACTTTTCTCTGAAGGCAAGAGAGAACTTCCACTTTGCTTATGGCCCTGTCTAAATACTGACAGCGTGTGTGGACTCAAAAGGCTTCCATAGCCTTGGCAGCTCATGACAAGAGCCTCAGTTGATCACTGACATCATAACTAAGTGTCAATTGTTAAATCAACAACAGGAGTCATGTGCACTCACTCCCCATTTAGTACCTATCTCTTTAATGAGTTGTACAATGAGAATTAACTGGAAAACTTGGCTTCAAACAGTACTTTTTACTTTGTGTGTCTGTGTGGGTATAAACTGTTACAACCTTTACTTAGTATAGAGTTGGTCTTCTGCATGTAATGATAATTAAAAATGAATCTTGGGGCCGGTGCCGTGGCGCAGTGGGTTAATGCCCTGGCCTGAAGTGCTGGCATCCCGTATGGGCACTGGTTTGAGACCTGGCTGCTCCACTTCCTGTCCAGCTCTCTGCTATGGCCCGGGAAAGCAGTAGAGGATGGCCCAAGTCCATGGGCCCCTGCACCCACATGGGAGACCCAGAGGAAGCTCCTGGCTCCTGGCTTCGGATCGGCACAGCTCCGGCCGTTGCGGCCATCTGGGGAGTGAACCAGCAGATGGAAGACCTCTCTCTCTCTCTCTCTGCATCGCCTCTGTGTAACTCTGACTTTCAAATAAATAAATAAATCTTTAAAAAAAATGAATCTTAGCTAGCGCCGCGGCTCACTAGGCTAATCCTCCGCCTGTGGCACTGGCACCCCGGGTTCTAGTCCCGGTTGGGGCACCAGATTCTGTCCCGGTTGCTCCTCTTCCAGTCCAGCTCTCTGCTGTGGCTCGGGAGTGCAGTGGAGGATGGCCAAGTCCTTGGGCCTTGTACCCACATGGAAGACCAGAGAAGCACCTGGCTCCTGGCTTCAGATCAGCGCCGTGCGCTGGCCGCAGCGGCCATTGCGGGGGTGAACCAACAGAAAAGGAAGACCTTTCTCTCTGTCTCAGATCGATCTCTCTCACTGTCCACTCTGCCAGTCAAAAATTAAAAAAAAAAATCTTAATGAAGAATGGATGGGAGGGACTAGGAGGTGGGATGGGAGTGGGGGTGGGAGGGTGGATATGGGGGGAGAACCACTATATTCCTAAAGCTGTACCTATAAAATTTGTATTCATTAAATAAAAGCTTTCAAAAAAAAAAAAAGAGATGGTTATTCAAAATTCCAAAGTTAACATAAAAGAATGTATGTTGAATCAATTCCATAATTTCTAAAATAAAGTCAAATAAAATTTTACATAATGGGTTTCATATGCATATATTTACTTACAAATAGGAAATATTTAACTGTCCTCATTCCTCCTAAACAGACTTACTAAGAAAAAAGACATTTGCCAAAGCAAAATACTGAAAATACTGTTCAGTAATTATTCATGAAACCTTAAAAAATGCATTAAATTATATATAACAGAAAAAAAATGTTGATTCCATTTTGAAGTTAGTGAATACATTTAAAATATTTAAAATGGTAACAACATATATATACCAGACAATATAGACATGGAAATTACTTGTTGGAAAACAAAAGGAAAGATCCTCTTTCAGATAAAATATAAAGTTTTCTGAGTCTCAGACAACAGTCTCCAGATATAAGGCTCTTCTGCCATCATGTGGAAACTGTTGAAATTACACATACAACACAAGATGACTTGGACTCGCGTGTTAGGATAATCCAGGAGTTTCCAATACTCCAGAAGGTTACTCTGGTAGTAAACAAAGCACATATTCTTAGAAGTGCGTAGCGAAAATGAGGATGCAGAGTTGCACCCCACTCAGAAAAGACAGTGATCTCCTGTGGCATAAGCAACCTCACTGGCAAACACTTAATCTTATCTTGATTTCCAAGACAGCAATTACAGCTCTTCCAGGTCTTTTCCAGTTCATGATCTTAAATTCTTTAAATACTCTCTCCTTTTCTCTCCCTTATCTTAGGCACTGACAATACTATATTAAATATTAAAAGAAACAGGAATACTAAGCTACTTTAATTTGTCCTGACAATCAGGAACCACAGATGCCTAATACCAGTTTTATTATTCACAGTATTGTGAGTTTTATTCACGATAGCTAAGACACGGAATCAACCCAAATGCCCTCAACTGAAGACTGGATAAAGAAATTATGGGAGAACGTCGGCCTTGGCAGAACAGCTGAGAGGGGAATCCATGGCCCACGGAGCGGCGGACAGCAGTGGGAGGGAGAGCTTGGTGGACCGCTTTTGACAGCAGAGGTGGGAAGAGAAAATAAATAAATAAATAAATAAATGAGGAGGTGGCACACCTCTTTCCCCTCCCCACTCCCTGCTACAGTAGAAACCTGCACCCAACCAGGAGAAAGGTCACGCCTTTATTTTTTTTTTTTTTTGGATGCAGGCAAATGGCTCCAGCCCCTACTTCCCGTGCACGCCCAGTGTCTCATCCCCTACCCAAACAGTAAGGGCCTCAACAATGCTGAGTTTCTTCCCTGTCCATGCAAGCTGTACTGCTCCTGCTGTTGAGCACCAGTTGCCCAGCAATGGGAGGGGAGAGGAAGTCTCGCCTATAGAAATCTCCTACCCACCCTCCACCATCGAGAAGTGAGTGGGGCTCCAGTGGGTGGGGGCTCTGTGTGCCCATGATCCACAGATGTAACCAGAGGGAAAAAACCCACCCTGTGAGCTGAGTCTAGAAAACAGTGACTGCATAAGAGGAGACAAAGTGTGGCAAGACCCTGAGCAACTACAAAGTGTTTCCCTGCACCCCCAAGTCCCTGGGTTACCTATAGCAGCTCGTAACAGACGGAACCCTGCTCACAGGAAAGACTCCACAGGTCAAACGCACAGTTCATTAAGCAGTGCGAATGAGAGCGGAGCACACCAGGGACTGACACCAGGACATACCGCCCCTGTGAGGAGAAGGGTGGGTCACACCAACAGAGGTGGTTGACCGTTCTCCTCCACCCAGATAACCAGAGGGGAGCTACCAAGCACAAGGGGGATCTTACCTTGGATACTTGCTACACCCTGGAATACTGAACAGAGCACTCTGGCCATATCCAGGGCACACCGCTTCCTATTCAGTAAAAGTACAGACATCCCACTAAGCCATAGAGACACAGACCAAAAATAAAAGCCACCAGAAAATGAAAATAAATAAATAAAATACACAAATGCCAAACAGCAAAGGAAAAAACTTGAATAAGTATAAGGAAGACACTTTGAGCCCCCCAAAGGAACACTACAACATTTCAATATTAGAAGGTGAAGATGAAGAGATGGAGGAAATGCCAGAAACGGCATTCAGAAAACTAAACAGCAGATTACTTGGAAGCAATCAGAAGCAAATTCACGATCTAAAGGAAACTACACATGACAGGAATGAAAATTTTTCCTGTGAAATTCAGAATGAAATACTAGAAATTAAATATTTAACAGATCAAATAAAAAATGCAGTGGAAAGTCTTAACAACAGAGTAGGTGAGGCAGAAGAAAGAATATCCAAACTAGAAGACAAATGTCTGGAAATTTTACAATCAGACCAAAAACAAGAAGAAATTAGACAATTAAAAAACAATGTTGGAAATCTAAAAGATACTAACAAACAACTCAATGTATGGATCCTAGGAGTTCCTGAATGTGTGCAAAGAGAGAATGGATTAGAAGGCCTTTTTAAAGAAATAATAAGAGAAAACTTCCCCAATTTGGAAAAAGAAAGGGACATCCAAGTACAGGAAGCACACAGGACTCCCAATAGACGGGACCAGAGAAGATATTCACCACAACACACTGTAGTCAAACTTTTCACAGTAAAACATAAAGAGGGCCAGCACTGTGGCACAGCGGGTAAAGCCACTGCCTGCAGTGCCAGCATCCCATATGGGTGCTGGCTCGAGTCTTGGCTGTTCCACTTCCTATCCAGCTTCCTGCTATGGCCTGGGAAAGAAGTAGAAGATGGCCCAAGTCCTTGGGCCCCTATAGCCACACAGGGGACCCAGAAGAAGTTCCTGGCTCCTGGATTCAGCTTGGCCCATTGTGGCCATGTGGGGAATGAACCAGCAGAAAGAAGACCTCTCTCTCTCTGTGTCTCTCCCTCTAACTCTGCCTTTCAAATAAAATAAATCTTTTCAAAAAACGACTATCATGGGGCCGGTGCTGCGGTGTAGCAGGTAAAGCCACCACTTGCATTGCTAGCATTCCACTGGGGAACCAGTTCGAGTTCCTGCTGCTCCTCTTCCGATCCAGCTCTCTGCTATGGCCTGGGAAAGCAATGGAAGATGGCCCAAGTCCTTGGAACCCTGCATCCAAGTGGGAGACCCAGAAGAAGTTCCTGGCTTTGGATCGGCGCAGCTCCAGCCACTGCAGCCAGTTGGGGAGTGAACCAGCGGATGGAAGACCTCTCTCGCTCTCTCTCTCCCTCTCTCTTCCTCTCTGTCTCTGTAGATCTACCATAGAACCCAGAAATCTCACTCCCAGAAATTAACCCAAATGAAATCAAATCAGCATATGAAAGTTACCTGTACCCTCATGTTTATACCTGCTCAACTCATAACAGCTAATATATGGAATCAACCCAGATATTCATTAACTGATGACTGGATAAAGGAATTGTGGTATACAGACATGATGAAATACTGGCTGTAACCGGAGACCATGATGCTTAGTGAAATAAGCCCATCCCAAAAAGGCAAATATCAAATGTTTCCCTGATTTGTGATAATATACAAAGTGAAAAAAAATTAAATAAGCAAAACTGACATTCTGAGATTTGATTACTGTTTTTAGCCCTTGTCTATAATCTTGAGGAACAGTGGTTTTTCTACTTACTTGTTGCATTCTTTGTTGAGAGTTAAAACATATTATTATGAAATAAACTGAAATTATGTCATTTTAAAAATTAAAGAAGGAAAAGGGAGGGTGGAAGCAAGGTGGGGAGGGTCTAGCAAGAAGTATCATTATGCTCTTAAAATTGTATAAATGAAATACTTTCTAAAATATGTATTTATTTATTTGAAAAGCAGAGTTACAGAAACAGGCAGAAGCAGATATCGATCTCCCACCTGCTGGTTCATTCTTCAAATGGCCACAATGGCCAGGGCAAGGCCAAAGCCAGGAGCTTGATCTGGATCTCCCACGTGGGTATTAGGGGCCCAAAGACTTGGACCATCTTCCATTGCTTTCCCAGGTGCATTAGCAGGGAGCTCAATCAGAAGTGAAGCATATGGGATATAGGCACTGCAAACAGCAGTTTAACCTGCTTTGCCACAGCATCAGCCCCAATTTTTCCCCTTATATAAAAAAATTATTTTTAAAAAGAGACGGTAAAATTAGCTTGACTCAAGGATGGATCACGGGGTACTGGAGTCCAAGGGAGAGGAGCTGACGAGCCTAACCCCCCTCTGGTGCGTGCAGGAGAAAGGAGAGCCTTCGCAGACCCGGGGACCACTGGGCGGTGACCAGGGCTGCACAGGTTTGTCTCAGCTGAGCTTCTGAGAGGCAGACAAAACCTGTAAGAGACTGCTGCAGGGCCAATTACACACAGGAAGTTGCATGTACAGGGACTCTGTTTTACTAAAAAAATTTTTAAATTCTCTAGTAAATGAAACCATAAAGTACAAGAAAACTATAGGTGAAATCTTACAACTGTGGAGAAATCTTTTTACACCATAACTCACAATCCAATAAAAATACTGAAAGAAAAAAAAAACAAAACAGGTATCAAACTTCAAAAACTCTTGACTGGGGCCTGGTTTGTGGCACAGAGGGTTAAGCCACTGCCTGCAATGCCACACCCCATGAGCACCACATGAGGTCCAGCTGCTCTGCTCCCCATCCTGCTCCCTGCTAATGCACCTGGGAAAGCAACAGAGGATGGCTCAAGAACCTAACCCCCTTCCACCCACATGGGAGACCCGGATGGAGTCCTGGCTCCTGGCTTCCTAGCCACTGAGGCCATTTGGAGAGTGAACCAGCAGATGAAAGATACCCCCTCACTCTCTTTCTCTTTCAAATAAATAAATAAATCTTTAAAAGAGCGTGTTCAATGCTGTGACACAGTAGGTTAAGCCTCCACCTGTGGTACCATCATCCCACATGGGCGCCAGTTCCAATCCTGGCTGCTCCACTTCCCATCCAGCTCCCCGCTAATAGCCTAGGAAAACAGTGAATGATGGCCCAAGTGCTTGAGCCCCTGAACCCACATGGAAGACCCAGAAGAACCTCCTAGCTCCAGGCTTCAGTTTGCCCCAGCTCCAGCCGTTGTGGCCATTTGGGGAGTAAACTAGTGAATGAAAGATTCTCTCTTATATGTCTATAATTCTGCCTCTCAAATAAACAAATCTTTTTTAAAAAAATTACACATAAAAATGAGAAAGAAAAGCCACTTTGCCTAATTTCTACAAGCAAGACAGAAATAGAAAAAAGGAAAATCCACAGACTTCCATTAGCATCATCATTTACTGACAAGTGCTTTAAGAGGTAGAACACAACGTCTTGGAACAGGAAATCCAAATTGGATGATGCAGAAATGAAAGCTTTTGGAGCAGCCGAGAGGCAGGAAGAGATTCCCAATGCTCCCACACTGCCACCACAGCTGGCCTCTTCCTGTGACGTTCAGAGTCCACCCTGCCAACAAACCCACCAACCAGTGCATCTCCACTGAAGACAAGGAGCCAGGGGAGATGTGGAAGAATGAGTGAAAGCAAAAAACGGCCTTACAGTTACCAGGGAGAGAATCCAAAAGACAAATACAGCAAGGATGCAACCCCGCAGGAAGATGACGGTACAACAGGGGCAGTTACAGCTGCCCGCAGAACTGAACAGAAGAAGGATGAGAGTGACAGAGAGGGAGAAAGGGATAAACTGCATTAGGCAGGCACATTTTGCTTTATGTGTGATTCTTTTGAAAGGCCTCCTTGAGTCTCCATATTCTCAACAGGAAAAATGTGATTTTGCCCAACATTAGAGATGGACCAAAAAGTTGGGTTTTTGTTTTTGTTTTTGTTTTATTGACAGGCAAAGTTAGACAGTGAGAGAGAGAGACAGAGAGAAAGGTCTTCCTTTTCTGTTGGTTCACCCCGCAATGGCCACTGCGGCCGGTGCACCGTGCTGATCTAAAGCCAAGAGCCAAGTGTTTCTCCTGGTCTCCCATGCCGGTGCAGGGCCCAAGCACTTGGGCCATCCTCCACTGCACTCCCTGGCCACAGCAGAGAGCTGGACTGGAAGAGGGGCAACCGGGACAGAATCCGGTGCCCTGACCAGGACTAGAACCCAGGGTGCCGGTGCCGCAGGCAGAGGATTAGCCTATTGAGCCATGGCACCAGCCCCAAAAAGTTTTATTTTATTATCAGATATGATTATATTGTGAAACAAATTAAACGACTGAAACAAATCTTAACCTACTTTATACTTTTATTTGGCATCACTGATTTTTCTGTTACTTTCTGTTAGTTTTAGGGCTATGTTTTAATATCACAATAGAATGAGTAATAAAAATCGTGTTTTATGTCTTTGAAGTATTGCCAACTTCACATAAAATTATTAATTCCTGTATTTACAGTTAAAAAGGCAAATGGAATGTATCTGATTAATATGATTGACAGCATAAACCAAAAAAAAAGCTTATTTAGCTTGATAGGAAAAACACTAACAGCTTTTTAAAAATGGGCAAAAGGCATGTTATGAGCCTTAAAGACATTGAAGTCTTTCAGGTCCCTGAAAATGGCTACAATAACAACAACAAAAAAAAAAAAAGGGAAAAAGGGATTTTAATAGATTGTCCTATTATTTCTGTACAAAGATGTAAATTGTTCTGTTGCATGTATGTAAAAGTGAGAAATTTAAAGTGCTGGAGATGCCAGTGATAAAAGAATGAAATTATAACACAGCCATCTGTTAGATGGACTAGTATGCAGTCACTAAGAATGAATGACACAGAAAACTGCTGAACAGTATTGCGTTGGTGGGAAGATACAGGGTGACTATAATTTTCTTCTTCATACTTCACATTTTCCAGATTATCTGCAAAGATCATGTTCTTTTATTTCTCGTAAGTCAGTGACTTATGCAATTGGGGGACCAGCGTTATGGCACAAAGGATTAAGCCACTGCCTGCAATGCTGGCATCCCATACAGGCATCAGTACAAGTACCAGGTGCTCCACTTCCAATCCAGCTCCCTGATGGCCCAAATCCTTGGGCCCCGGTACCTAGGTGGGAGACTTGAAAGAAGCTCCTGGCTCCTTGATTCCTTGTGGCACAGCCCTGACCATTGCAGCCATGTAGGGAGTGAACCAGCCAATGGAAGATATCTCTCATTCACTCATTGTAGCTCTTGCCTTTCAAATAAAATAAATATTAAAAAAAAAACTGTAATTGGATGTACTCAATATTTTGGATACCTGTCTTGTCTTACAAAGGACTTGAGACAGACACATTCTATGAGTCAAATACTGGCACTTTGTATTTCCTAATCTTGCCCTTTACATTTTGTGGATTGGGGCAGGCATTTGGCATAGTGGCTAAGACACCACTTGGGAGGCCCATATACCACATCAGAGAGCCTGGGTTTAAGTCTCAGCTCCAGTCCCGACTCCAGCTTCCTGTTAATGCAGAAACTGAGAGGCAGCAGGTGATGGCTCAAGTGGTTGGGTCTCTGCCACCCACACGGGAGACCTGGATAGAGTTCCCAGCTCTGGCTATTGTAGGTATTTGGGGAGTCAGGGAGGAGATGTCTATCTTTTAAACAAAATATTAAATTCTGTAGGCTTAACCTGGACTTTAACATGGTTCTTAAATAGTAATGTCAGCTATATACTTTAGATTCCTTGCAGAGTTTTGTAAATTAAAGAAAATCTAAACATGTATACACTCAGAATTAAACTTTAATAACTTTTATCTAACCATTGGAATATATGGAGTCCCGAGAGTTCTGAGATCAGAAAGCAATCACCTTGACCTGGTGGCATCAAGGTCACCTCGCTGGTACTTTGTTAGGTCTTTCTAAGCAACACAAAGAATCTTCTCATGTTCACTTTGAGATCACATTCAATATTCAGTGATTCTCTAGTGAAACAAAAATTAAGTTGCTACTTAATAACTGTATTCTATTGTAATTTAAATTTTACTTTTTCTAACTTTTGTAGAAGGTTGAATGATGACTAACAATGAAGTAGGATTAGGAAGGGAGATGGGTTAACTCTAGGCTTAGTCAGAGAGGATGGAAGACAAGCAAACCGATTTCCTTTATGGCTTGGGAATGAGCAAGCATAGGAAAGAGATTACTGCTATCCAGGAATGTAATTGTAATGCTTGGTAATCACCCTTGTAGTCTAGATTTGAACATTATCAACACCTGTTGGGTTGATCAGCTTCATGGCATCAGGCTTACAGTAATGAAATCTACGTAACACTGAGATATAAACCAGACCGCCAATCCATTCTTTCTGCTGGTAGGGGCGTGGAGCCTGGTGAAGGCGGCTCTTGTTTCCCAAAAGTCACAATATTTACACTGGGGCCAGCAGCAGGTTAAACTACCACATTCAATGACAACATCCTATATTGGGAGGGGAGGGAAGGGGAGAGAGGGAGAAGTGGAGGGGAGGGAAGGGAATCCCTGTATTGGAATGCCAGTTCAAATTCTGGCTGCTCTGCTTCTGATCCAGCTTCCTGCTAATGCACCTGGGAAGGCAATGGATGATGGCCCAAGGCCTTGGGCCCCTGTGACACATGTGGGAGACCCAGATGGGAGTTCCTGGCTCCTGGCTTTGGCCTGGCACAGCACAGGCTGTTAGACCATTCAGGGAATGAGCCAGCAGATGGAAGATCTCTCTCTCTCTTCCTCTCCCCTGTCCCCTCACTCTATCTCACTCTGGTACTCTGCTTTTCAAATAAATAAATTTGTTTAAATATGTATTTATTTATTTGAAATGCAGAGTTAGAGAGAGAGAGACAGGCAGGCAGAGGCAGAGGCTGAGAGAGTGTCTTCCATCCGTTGGTTCACTCCCTAGATGGCCACAATATCCAGAGCTGCACCAATCCAAAGCCAGGAGCCTGGAGTTTCTTTCTGGGTCTCCCACATGGGTGCAGGGGCCCAAGTACTTGGGCCATCTTCCACTCCTTTCCCAGGCCACAGCAGAGAGCTGGATTGGAAATGGAGCAGCCAGGTCTCAAACCAGCGCCCATATGGGATACTGCCACTGCAGGCGGCAGCTTTACCCCTTATGCCACAGCGCTGGCCCCAATTTTTTTAAAGGAATATTTACATTTATTTCCAGGGCACTTTTTCAGATGTCTCAGAACTCAGTACTCTTTTAGATCATAGAAAGGTAGCAAGGAGTACAAGTGAACTTGAGGATAACCCCAGTGGAATCTGCAGTGGTATACGATTAAACATTAATGTCTGCAGAAAAAGTCTGACTGTTCACATTAAGTGAAGTGAAGACTTTATGTCTATTTAGTTCACGATTTCCTGTGAGATACATTCTGAAAGAGCTTTTGCTTTTCAGAACTTCTTTGACTTTGAAAATTGCAAATAAAGGATTGTGGGCCTCTACTAAGCTTTCTGAGAAACAGAATTAGTGTTCAGAAGGTTGCCTGGTGAGCATGGCACAGGAAGCGGGTAGGCCTCAGTGCCTCTGCACTAGAAAGCCACCCTCCGGCGATCACTCCGTGGGCCCCTCGGCATCATGGCTGTTTTCCTGGAGAGCACTGAACACAGATTAGCAAATCTGCCCTCCGTCCCTTACAGCATGGGGACAATGATCAAAGATGAACACCACTAACATTCCCCAGTTAAGAAAATGAAAGCAGTTGTGCAGGGACTGTCTTACGGGTTTTTGTTTTTTCTGTCATTGCTGTACTTAGTTGTTCCTAGCTGATCCTGCAAAGGAACACAGTATTCCTTCTTGATTACCGTTATGCTTTAGACCTGTGTGACAGTTTAGATACCATAACCCCCACAGGTGCGTTTTCATCTTGTTGCATGTTTTGGAAAGGAAGAAAAGCTTCTGAGTGCACGTAGCTGTCTATTTGTAACTCATGAATATTTTCCCCTCATTTATGACTTTGAAATGGGTCAGCCGATAAAAACGTATGATTAAGTTGCATGATACCACTATTTAAAGTTTCCTTAGTATAATCAGAGTTGGAAGGGTACTTTGCTAGTTTTTCTAATTGCATGCCTCTCTTACCCAGTTTGGGGCCATTGTTATGTTGCTGATTTGTAGTTTGCCTTAGCTTGTGGACTGGCTCCCTGTGTAGTGAATGGCCACACCCACCATGGATGCGTGGGGTCACCTGGGCACCTCTCAGTCGTTTGTTCTGCATGTTACCCATTCTGGCTCCTCTTCTGGTGGTTTACTGAAAGGTAAAGTGTCACATCTACGTTTTCTACACCAAGCCCAACCTTCCTGAAAATTCTGGCCACACATGGACCTCAAATAATGATCTGAAAAGGGATAAAAGAGAAGACGTGAAACAGTAAATCCTTGCACTTTGATTCACACCTTCAGACTGCCAACTTCCGATACTGGACTCCAAATCTGTAGCTCCCGCCACAGGTGTGCTACGTCCCAGACTGATGCATATCTCCGAACATCTCCAGAATTTCTAACATGAAATGCACCACGCTGAACTTTCCTCACCAGCTCTGCCTATACTGGCATGTTCCCACACCTGGGAGTTACCCACTCTGTCACCTCCTGTCTCACTAACACCTTGGCAGTCACCAGGACAAGCCACATTTCAGCTTACACAAGGATCACTCCTGAATCTCTACTCTCCCTTCTCGACACCTCCATCTTGTTTCAGGCATACACATATCTGAGATCACTACATCCAGCTCTTCAATTAAAAAAAAAAAAAAAAAGGGAGCCACTGGTGGTCCTTTAACAATGGGCCATGGGCCTGAGCTGAGGCCGGTGCTTTGCGGCTGACTGTCCGCAGCTGGGTTGCTCCATCAGGCTGGGCGTGCCACTAGGTCCCATGGAGCTGGAGGGGCAGTGGTGGCAGCGGCAGCTGGTTGCAGATAGTCACCACGCACTCTGGTACAAGGTGCTCAAGCCGCCCTCCTACAAGGGCCGGTCCCCTCCAGCGAGTCTCAGACGGTATTCTGGTGACTCAACCGCCATTGTGAGTAACCGCTTCCCACTCTGCCCCTCTGCCCAACACCCTGCTGTCTACTTGCTGGACCTGTTTATGGATCGCCAGGACATCTCCACCCAGCAGCTGCATCTACCTGCTCTTTCCTGTCTGCGTCCAGCAAGCAAATGCGAAGGAAGAGAGAGAGTGTGCCTAGGCTGGAGCAGCTCAGCAGCCTGGCTTGTGTGACTGACATGAATCTAGTTTCAACAAAGCAGAACCTGCTACATATGAACTGTTACTATGAGACACCTCTCAGCAGAACCTCTGCCTTCCGACAGCTGCTCATTTCATGGGTATTATCTTTCTGAAGCTGTACACGAAACACATCTTCATGATGCTGGCCAATGCTTTGCTTGGAAAACACAACTTACCTGGCCAAATGTGCAGATGACTTCCTAGAAGTATCTCTGTGAGATTATGCCTTTCCAAGTTATGCACCTTCCTTAACAGCTGCTGCGTGTGTGGCTTCTGCAAGGATCATACTTTGTCTTTCTCCAACATGGCCTGCACGACTGCATCGTCTTACTGCTTACTACTGAGATGTCTTAGTGCAGTGTACTGAGTGGCTGACTACTCACGCTAATGTGTGAAAGAAATAAACAAAGAGAGGACAGGCACAGCTAAGTATGTTCCAAACAGCCCCCCGGCCCACACAGCCAAGTCACTTTCAGCAACCCAGTATCTCCATCAGACACATCAGACCTCACTTCAGTATCACCATGCTGTATCAGAACAACCAATCAGACCAGACTGTGTCTACCACACACACCTCATCTTACACACTACAGACGTGTCCTGTGGGCTTCCAAGCTGGTGTTCACGGCCTTGGGCATGTGCAGACCAGTGCTGGGATGTCACTGGCAATACCAGTACAAGTTACGCCTTGTCAGACTGTCTCTCATAACCGGACTTATCAGATAAATGAACACTACCCCTGGCTTACTCCATGCTTTCAGAGGTGATTCTGTGCAAAGTTAGAAGCTGGCCCAGGCTGTTTTGTGACTTGAAACTCTAGGGCAAGCTTTCTGTAAACACCTGTTCAAGGAAAGGGATCCCAGTGACACCGGAACTCTCCAGGTCCCAGCACGAGTAAACACCCCTTTCAGTGCACCCGGAACACCTGGGAGGACCAGCAAACACTGCGGCAGTTTAACACAGCGTCAAATCCTGTTACAGCGAATCTCTGCATGACAGACACGGTCAAGCCCTGGCTGACGGTCCAAGTATTTCAAAAACACCCAATACAACAGAAAATCTGGACAGACTCTAATTTACTCTGTTGAAACTTGACCTGTGGTGGGTGGGCTCTGGGCCTAAATGTGGCTTATATGTCAAATACTAATGTTTATCTGTGGACTTGCCAAACAGTCTTTTACAAAGGAAAGTGACAGTATGAATTCTTGAAGGGATCTTTATTATTATTCTACAGTTTTGAGTTTTTTTGTTTTTTTTTTTTTTTTTTTTTTTTTTTTTTGACAGGCAGAGTGGACAGTGAGAGAGAGAGACAGAGAGAGAAAGGTCTTCCTTTGCCGTTGGTTCACCCTCCAATGGCCGCCGCTGCAGCCGGCGCACCGCGCTGATCCGATGGCAGGAGCCAGGATCCAGGTGCTTTTCCTGGTCTCCCATGGGGTGCAGGGCCCAAGCACCTGGGCCATCCTCCACTGCACTCCCTGGCCATAGCAGAGAGCTGGCCTGGAAGAGGGGCAACCGGGACAGAATCCGGCGCCCCGACCGGGACTAGAACCCGGTGTGCCGGCGCCGCAAGGTGGAGGATTAGCCTATTGAGCCACGGCGCCGGCCCAGTTTTGAGTTCTGAAGTTAATCTATAAATGAATTTTTGACTAAATTTAAACTCAATGAATTGTTACACTGTACCAACCAGTGGAGCAAAACAATTTTTTAGGTGATTCTATATAATGTCCTGTCATAAACAGTAAAGGTATCTAGATTTATGTACTAAAATTAAGGGTGGAGTAGATCTCTTAACATCATGCTTATAATTTTTTGTTATTCTTTTTCCCCTAAGCGATAGGGGTCAGCACTGTGGCGTAGTGGGTAAAGTCATCGCCTATAGTGCCGGTATCCTATATGGGCACCAGTTCGAGTCCCGGCTACTCCACTTCCAATCAAGCTCTCTGCTGTGGCCTGGGAAAGTAGCAGAAGATGGCTCAAGTCCTTGGGCCCCTGCACCCATGTGAGAGACCCAGAGGAAGCTCCTGGCTCCTGACTTGGGATCAGTACAGCTCTGGTCATTGCAGCCATCTGGGGAGTGAACCAGCAGATGGAAAACCTCTCTTTCTGCCTCTCCTCTCTCTGTGTAACTCTGACATTCAAATAAATAAATAAATCTTAAAAAAAAAAATACACACACATTTAATTCAGGGAATTTGTACTACTTGGAAACACTTAACGGTCATGCAACATGCTTTAGAAATGTTATATGAACTACCTTTATAACAGATTAAAATACTATTAAGATATGTTCTTAAATGGTGATGCTTATGATTTACACTACATACATGTTTTGCGTTTCTTGATACAATTAATGATGCACACTCAGATCTGACATTGCTCTAAGGGAACGGTGTTTCAAGGGAAGGCCTAACTGTAAAAGGGTCGTTACTGGAGTAGAGCTCCACAGGCTTAGGCTGAGGTGCAGAGGGCCAGGGCGTTCCCAGGCTGAGCTACAGCAGCCCTTTGTTATGAGAATACAGGTTTCATCGCGGAAATCTTTACTCTAAGTTATAGAGTTGCTCTTCATATATAAAGACCATTAAAAATGAACCTTAATGAAGAATGGGATGAGGGAGGGAGTAGGAGGTGGGATGGGAGTGGGGGTCGGAGGGTGGGTAAGGGGGGAAGAACCACTATATTCCTAAAGCTGTACCTATGAAACCTGCATTTATTAAATAAAAGCTTTCTAAAAAAATAAAATAAAAATAAAATATTTGCCAATCATTGGGGAAAAAAAGAAAGAAATACAAGTTCCATACGCAGCTTTTGAATCCAGCTAGTCAGCCTGAGCAGGCAAGGGCACTGCTTTCACTGGCTTACCCCACAGCTGCCTGGGCCATTTCACTGTGCTGGTAACGAGTGACCACGGCACAACAGTCAAGACAGCAACGACAGTTTGCCTGTAAACCATTTTGGGAGAATAAACTTAAAAAGAAAATCATCGTAATAACTGAAACTAAGCTCTCTGGTTTAAAAAGTAGTAAGGTGTGTCTCTGGTTTTTCAAAGACAGCTCTTGAGTAGAAGGGACTCTGCACGGCAGGGGTGTGCCTGCCACGAGGTGCACTGATAAACTTCCCACAAAGATACGGTGGGTATGCAGCAGGAGTCTCAGGCATCAAGCCCAGGGCCTCTGTTAGGAAGGGAAGGGGCTCACCACATTAACGGACTGATCCACAAGGCTCCAGTGGGTGAATGTGGGTGAGTGGCTTCTGCCAGCATGAATTCTTAGAGAAATGTCCTCTTCTGTAAAGGAAAATTATTTTTAGAGTATATAGGGATTAATATGGATTTATTAGTCTGGTAGATAAAAAAAAAACACTCAGGTAAGAACACTCACAACAGTTTTCGAGCATGGCAATTGCTTTCTGAAAGAATCATCACTTTTGCTCTTCTTTTAAAGAAGGCTGCTAATTGGATTTTGGTAGTTCTTACCTTAAGAAAACTTGAGTTATTTAGGAAAAGTGGGTTCAAGAGAGAATATATCTTTAACATTCACATTCAGAACCCAGCAACCTGGAGTCCCTATTTTCAGTATTTTAACAACCTCAGTAATACTGTGAATGTAAAACAGTAGGAGAGCAATGCTGACTTGAACCAACAACCAGTGCCTGTGGTAATTTAATGTCTTTTCAAATGCTTTTATTGATTGGTTTATGTCATTCTTGTTATAGAAGAATATGCCTTTTTAAAAAGCTTATTAACACTTTCTCAATTTATATTGAAAAACTAAAGAACACTGGGTAAATCTTTATTGGGGCGAGCAGAATAAATGAATTGATTACTGTTGCTGCCTCCCCACCATGGGGTAGGGTAGTTGCACAACCAGAACTATTTTAAAACATTCAGGTTTCATTATAAATACAGCTGCTGGCTTTGGGGGGTGGGGGAGGTATTGGATAGGTCTTCTTTAATGTATCGATTAGCCTGTTAAGTTGGGTGATTTTGTTTTGTTTTGTTTTTGGTTGAGATTACTGGACCATCACCAAGTGTGTACTGTGAAGGTATTAATGATATGTATAAAGGGCTTTGCCAAAGTTCACTAAATAAACATTGTCAAGTACAGACTGCAAACCAAATGTATCTGTGCTATGACATGAATTTCAAATATCAAGTATGGTGATAAGGTCTACACCAATGGAATACTGGATGAGTGCTATGCACTTAATTTTAAAATGTAATTATTTTTCTGTTAAAAAAAAGATTTATTTATTTGAAAGGCTGAGTTAGAGAGAGACAGAGAGAGA